>NC_136900.1:21207970-21551033 GCF_949152265.1 Phoxinus phoxinus | reverse complement strand
TCTCTCTCTCTCGTCCCCTTGAGGGTGTTTTTGGCATCTGTAGACGTTTACAGACAAAATGCAAATGTATCAATCAAAAATCTTTCCAGCAAATCTTAAGCAACTCTGCCATGTTTGGAATGGCATTACGGTATTAAATAAAGGCACTGCCTTGTCCTATTCAATTTATTATATCAATGCAATAAGGTAATGTTGACCAGGGCTTAAATGCAAATCATCACAACATTACAGTAATCAGGTTATATATCCGATTTGCAGTGAGTTTATTAGTCTTAATCGCCGCTTTGTTGTTTGTTTGCCATCTCGCTGTTAGTCAATTATTTGAAGACGCCGTCTGGAATAAGTTAAAAGGTTTTAGACATTTTATGAAAGATGATTCTCTCGTCTTTTTTAATGCTAAAGCACTTTGGATTGCCAGCTCACACTTCCATAGCAAACCAAACAGATGCGAGTATGAAGACTGCGGGATGTGTCTAATCTTGTGCTAAAGAGAAATAGTGACTGTGACTCAATTCTCAGTTTCTTTTAGACACTGCTATGAAAGACAGGAAAGAAAAATCTCTGATAAATGCATTTGACTGTAATCATTAATCAAGTTGGAGAGGGGAAAAAAACAATAATATGCTTAGCATTAGTATTGTAAACACGTAGATATACACTGTAAACAATTTCCTTCAGCTTAAAAACATTCAACTTTAAATACTTAAAAAGTTCAATTCAACTTAAATTATATTAAACTGACTTTAAAAGATAAACTCTTAATGTTAAAACATAATTTTTACAGAGTATTGTTCTCAGATTTCCTCACAGTCTGCTTTATATAATTAAAATAATATTTAGATAATGTTTTTCATATTATTAAAATGTATTAGCCTACATTGAATAAAAAAAGCAATTTTTGATACTTGATTATAAATTGTATTTATTTATTTTTATTTGTGCTGTTATGAGATTTTTATTTGTGCTGTTATGAGACTAGGGCTAGTTTTTTCACATTTTTTTTACTCTTTTTTTACTTTTTGTTTTAAAATCCAATTTTTGTATACATTTTTAAATCGTAAGCTATTGAATTAAATCTAAACAATAAAAAAGTAAAATGGTAATATACAAACAAATATTGTAATTTAATATAAATAATATTTATGCAGTGTTGGAGAAAGATACTTTTAAAAGGAATGCATTTTGTGATCCTTCTTAAAAAAGTAATTAATTGTAACTTTTTCTCACCTGAGCTGTGCCAACGCTATCTCAAGACCAATTCGTACGAATTTGTATGAGTGATTAAAAGGTGGCTAATTCGTATGATTTGTCTAAACCCACGTGACGGGCGGGTTTAAGGGCGGGGTCAGGGGTGGGTCATTCGTACAAATGAATACGAATTTGGCAACTCTTAAAATATGTACGATTTAGCAAAAATCGTACAAATTCGTACGAGTGAGGTCGTATGAATTGGTACGAATTAGCCACCTCATAAAATTCGTACGAATTGCCGTGAGATCGGGTTGGCTGTGCTTGCTTGTTTTTTAATAACAAGAAAGTTTGACAAATGTAAAGGCCCTTCCACACCAGTGATATGAATAAACCTCAGGCTGAAGGAAATGCAAATTCACACCTGTACAGTAGAGGGCGCCGCTCAAACAAACATTTCAGCTGTTCTGCCGCTCCGAAACGCAGAATAGGATGAAGGAGAAGAAAGTTCAACACTCTGGCTGCGTTCTTCAGTAATAATAAAAAATAATAATAAAGAAACTCAGATGTGATATCTAATACTGTAATTTTATAGTTGAATTGGATCATAAAAGGTCAGCAGCAAAGATATCGGTTAATAATGTGATTAAATAGGCTACATACAGCATACAGTATATTTGTGTTTAGATTGAATTATTGCAGGTTTGTGTAATATTCTGAGTTTGCATGTTCGCTGTTTTAATAGTTTTGCGAAATCCTGAATGTTTTTGTGCAAGTGAGAGTAAATGCCTGCTCACGTTTAGTCTAAAACTGCAATAACATCATGTTCACACACAACCTCTTACTTATAGGCTAGCCTACTCACGATTCCTCTCAACATGAGGACAGAAGGGCTATGGGAAAACAAAGTAACTTCTCTCACTTATTTGAAAAAGTAATTCAGATAATTTGCTGAAAATTTAAAAGGAATCGGTAAGATTGGAAATAATCCAAGACATTTGCTTTTCAAACCGGAAGTTGGTGCTTTTTCTAGTTACTTGCAAAAAGTAATCTGATGATGTAACTTATGTAATGCGTTACACCTAACACTGAAAATACGTGACAATAAAAACCAGGATATGTGGCCCTGCATATTTACAGAAAAAAAAATGTGTTGTTGTTTTTTATGAAGAAGAAGAACACACTACAAAAGCACAGCTGTGATTGTGAAAAGTGTCACTGATATCAATATCATTCTGGACGTTAACAAATGAGACGAATGTTATCATCACTGTTTGGCATCAACATCAATGGCTCCATGTAGTGCAATAGCTGATGCTGTGGATCCAGATTTGCTCGTGTAAGATGTTCTGGCAGGCCTGTCTGGAGCTGGCAGCAGCTTCACACTTCATGCTTTGATCCTCGTCGCAGCGAGAGTTTGTGACAGAGGGTTTTTTTGGGTATCAAAAGAAGAAAACACATAACTTATCAATTGAAGTTAGACAAAAATGAAATAAATAAAAACACATAAACATTTCATTGATTTCCCTGATATTTTGACGAGGAAGCCCACGGAGACGGCACACTCTCTGACTGTGCTGAGGCTGGAAAGGACCCTTGGCATCCCTGCATGAGTGAGATTCAGAGGCCAGTGTATTTCTGAACATGTCTTTAATCACTGCAATGCTCATTTGCCACTCCATGATTAAGCTCAACTAACAAATAACTGAAGGGTATGCCATTTTTATTACACCATCACATATTACTTGTTACAGCTGTTGTGATGGATCTTTGAAAATGTCAAAAATTAGAAAGAAAAAAATAATAAACTTCAGTGCTCTTTGTAAATTATACTTACAAAGTTCTTCAATAAGTTGTCTAAATGTAAAGATAAATTATTTTGCTTTAATTTTACGATTAGCAGCTTGTTTTCTTTAACATTCCAAGGTTTATACATTAGCATAAGTGTAAATAAAAACATGTACTTTAAAATAAAACTTATAATTTGTTGTTTTAATTTCTAGTAATTATTGAAATATCTCCACAATGGAGATATATATGTATATATACGCACACATGCTGATTAGCATCGTGTAACATCTAAGCTGCGGTCACAGAGATGCTCCTCGAGGAAAGTGTCTGTCCATCTCTCTATCTATCTATTTCTCTATCCATCTATCCATCTATCTATCTATCTATCTATCTATCTATCTATCTGTAAAGTACTACAACTAACTGTTTTATTGATGTTTTAGACTTTAACCTTTGGTTTTTGCCTCCAGTAACTTGAAGTCACTGAATCGGACGTGAGGGCTGTAGGGCGGTTCAATAAGATGACCCGTTCCAGGGTACGAGAGAACAGTTAGGAGACGAGCGTTCCCAGCCTTCTCCATCATCTTCTTCATCTGTGGAGGAGGCCATTAATTCAATGAAAGTGCTAAAGACAAACATTTTAATGTATTAAAACTGATCGACTCACATCCGCTGCAGATTCTGATGCTGGACAGTTTTGATCATCCTCACCAGCGATCAATAAAACAGGACATTTGATTTCGCCCATCTGGTGAAAACAAAACCCACCGCATGAACTGGAAGCACATGACGCTTTATACTAAAAAAAAACAATTTCCCAGCACATGCATCATTTTCATACCTTAACTTTCTTGGAAGGGTCAACTGGTAATGGCAACAACAGATCCCGCCAAATTATTCTCATCTTTTCATCATAGCGGATTTTTTCTACGTTCCTTGGCATTGGCAGAATGACATTTGTTATCAGTTAATCATTAACATACAGTTGGTATAATCCTTGTCTTGACTGTAATGGGAAAATTGTGTGTCTCACTGTTGCAGTGCTGCATAGACATCCGCCAAAGATCCTCCTATGTGACTCCCGCTCACACAAACCACACACTTGGGCTGAAAGTGTGTCAACAAAAAAACAGAAAGCAAATTAAACGCATTGCATCACTGAACTTGCATCAAATCTCCAATGTATTGATGTAAATGAGAACTTAAGACGTATTCACCTCCATAATTTTGGAGTATGCTGTCAAACCCAGAGTTACAGAGACCCCAAATGACATCCCCATCACAGCCACTTTGTCAGGACAAACTTTGGGGTGTTTTTTTAGCAATGTAAAGGCAGTCTGAAAATGATTTGACATGCTTTAAACACTTTCAATGTGTATATTACAGTATATGCCTTATTACCCTTCGTAATGCATGAATACAATTGTATGAAATGCGAAATAGATGAACAAATCAGATAATCTTATCCATTGATAAGTACAAAGTACTTCAAACAGTCATTTTTTAAACAATTGAATGCACCATTTGTGTATAAGCCTACACAAAAAGCACCATAAATATATATTTTCTTTGTTTTGTAGCGCACACACATACCTCAAAGTAGGTGTTGTCCATGTGCTGTAGTTTTCCTGCAGCATTCAGGATCCCGATGTATTCCAGGGCCAGTGAGACATAGCCGTGGGAAGCCAGGAGCGCTGAACGGTACTCAACCCGGCCCCCCTGCCCGCCCAAAAGGTCCAGCACGGCAGGAAAGGGTCCAGAACCTGCATCACAAACCCACATGCATAAAAAATGAAGTCCCTCTAGCCTCTATAAATGTAGACCGAATGTACAATGATTTACATTCATCTAAATGTACAAGGTTACAGGGTAGGTTTTAAAATAAGTGCATCTCTTGCGGCACAAGATAAATACATATTTCATGTGCTGTTTCTGAATGATTTGGATTGATTCCTTCATAGCACTGAGGTGTATTTAAACCTCACTTATATCCTGACCGCATGCTGTCGGTTCGTTAAAGACTTAAAGGTAGGGTAGGTCAGAATTGTCTAAAAAAACTTTTATTCAAATTAGTTTAAACTGTCTTTATATACCAATACATAATTAAAATGTAAGTACTTTGAAAAAGAGAGTATAAAAATTGAGTGACTATAGTGTATTTAATCTTCAAAAAACACAGCTCATTAATTCCATTCGGGACGAAACAAGTGATTGGCTTGCGCGACTGTCACTCTCCGTCGCCATGACTACCGCCGCTATTACTGGCTCTGCCCACGTGCGCGCAGTCGCGCACCCGTTTTTAGGTGGGAGTGAATGGAATAAATGAGCTGTGTTTATTGAAGATTAAATACACTATAGTCACTAAATTTTTTATACTCTCTATTTCAGAGTACTTGCATTTTAATTATGTATTGGTATATAAAGACAGTTTAAACAAATTTGAATAAAAGTTTTTTTAGACAGTTCTGACCTACCCTACCTTTAATACGCAAGATAAAAGAACTATTAAAAAATAACTAATAAATTATGATAATTATACACTACTGTTTAAAAGAATAAGTCTCTTCTGCTCACCAAGGTTGAATTTATTTGATTAAAAAATACAGTAAAAATAATAATATTGTGAAATATTATTACAATTTTAAATAATTTTCTATTTGAATATATTTTTAAATGTAATTTATTCTCGTAACGCACTGAATTTTAAGCATCATTACTCCAGTGTCACATGATCATTCTAATATGCTGATTTGCTGCTCAAGAAACATTTCTGATTATCATCTTATTTCTTCTTATTGTAATGTTGTAATAATCCTTGTTATTATATTGAAAACAGCTGTTTATTATTTTTGTGGAAACAGAGATTTAAAAAAAGTCAGGATTCTTCGATGAACAGAAAGTTATTTACTGTCACGTTTGATTAATTTAATGCTTCATTGCTAAATAAGTATTAATTTCTTTTCTTTTTTTTAAATGTACTGACAAAAACATTTGAATGGCAGTGTAAATAAATTTGATAAAATAAATAAATATATTAAATAATAAATTAACAATTTTGTGCATTGTAGCTTATTTTTGTTTTATATTATTATTTTATTATAATTAAAGAGAAATAAATAGGATTTCACAATATAATTAGCCTATAATATATAGCCCACTAATGAATGATAGACCAATATATGGGCAAAGACGACATCTAATCATTAATCCATACCCGGCGGAATGAAGAGAGTCCCCTTTATCCCGCGCTCCGCGACTTCAACCCTCTGGACATCAGGAGCCGAATACCAGCGTTCAGCAGTATGTGAGCGGTGTGTGATGCTTGAAGCCCTTAGCAAGGTGTCCGTCGTGCACAGAAAACACCACTTTAACTGGTGTCTGGACATTGTTCTTCTGAAATCTGTCAATTCAAATCAGGATACGCTAAATTAGCTTTTTTTATGGCACATTTACATAGATATTCACGTGACCTGGAATTTTGCGTGATCGATTTCTGAGCACAAATTTCGCAACAGGTTTAATTTCGTCGCACAAATTCACAGCGTTGATTCATTACCAGGAAGCTGCTTGGCTTGAAAGTGACTTATGTTTGAGGTATCTATTAGACAATACACTTCTTTCTTTCTTCTCTTCTCGCTAATGTGATCGGCTATAGTGTAGCGATTATGGATCAATGAACGATTTGTTCATTTTCAACGAATCTTTAATATGACTCATGAACAGCGAGTTCATGAGTCATATTAAACAGTCTCAGAAAGTGATTTGTTCATTTTGTGTTGACCGCACATGCGCAACCCATAGGTTCTGTACAAGAAATAGCCTACACTATGTAGGCTACTCATCCATGTAGTGTATAAATTGTTATTTTTTCATTCACTGTCGGAGTCATAATTAAATATTCATTATTAAAGCTGCGACAGTCGAGTGCATGAAGTGTCCAACATTCAACACTTTGATTTTTCCGTTAATTAACTTTTTCCCCGCAATTGATGGAAATTTCTGGCTTTCCGTGTTTTCACTGTTATATGGTAGGGGGCGCTATGACACCTTCTGAAAGAGTACTGAATCTCCTGATCAAAACAGGCGAAGAAGAAGCAGAAACAAGCTATATCATATGTAAGAAGATGCATGTAAAATGCAACATTAAACAGCATGAAAATTATCAAAAATGCTGGCAGTGGCTGGCAACTTTTTTCAAAAACGGTGGCGGGGAAAGAGTTAGGCGAATCATACGGATATGTATAGTGTAGGCTACTTATTCTATGTGGAATTTTAAGTGTGAACACTACTGGCACTATTTATACTAAAAACAAACATAGTGCATATACGCAAATCGGGACGCACCTCTAATCTTCGGGTCTGAGTCGTTCGGTCTTTTGTCACGTGACGGCAATATTGGATGATACAGAAATTAGTTAATAATTCCCAAACCTCCTTACAATGCACATAGTTATTTTTTATTATTATTATTATTTTACTCTTACAGTTACATGATGCGTTTCTGGTCTCAAATTTCTTACAATTTAAATACATGTGTGAATTTTTGTTATAACAATTCTAGTGATAAACGAACGACTCGGACCCTAAAGACTCTAACGACCTCTCAGGAGGGGAACTAATCATTTCTGTTTCCGGTAGACTGCATAGCTTCAGCCTATGGACATGTGACTTGACAAACCATCATGTGACGTGACAAACCATCATACTTGGATTGGAACTGGGTCTCTGGCGTGGGAGGTGTGCGTACTAACAAGGACACTAAAGACCCCAGTCACTAGCCTCTCGAGTCGGCGAGTAAGGTTTACCTGCAAAGCTCTTACTGTCCGTCACACACGGCTCACACAGAAGTCACTTTCAAACCAAACATCTTTCTGTCGGTCAACGTGGTGAACCTGTGGAAAAATCTGCGAGGGGAAAACATTTGAAATTCCAAAACACGTGGATTCCTATTTTAATGGATTTCTCCAGAGAAAATTCAATAAATGTCATCTTTATGATACAATTCTCATTTTGTTTTTCCTCAGAATTTTTTTTTTTTTTAACAGCATACAGTTTTTTGGAACGATATTTGGGGACTAAACAATGACAGAATTTTCATTTTATGGTGACCTGTCCCTTTAAATAATAAGTTCATGCAATAAAAAGATGGTGCGGTTGTTTATCTCTTTATCTTTATTTCCTTACCGGCGTCCTGGTTTACTTTCAGGAACAGGTCTCATACTCCACAGCAGAGCCATGGCTTCAACTCCCTCAAATGTCCCACCAAGACTTTTATCTCTGGAAACTGTGTAATAATAATTCAATGAATCCATTATGATTAAAAATGCGTCACAAGTGTACTTGTATGTGAGTTTAAAATGTAGTACTGTACCTTTAACGGTCCCCGAAGAGTCGCTGGTGTAGTGGCCGAACGCTTCCCAATCGCGATCGTCGGAGTGAATCAGCCCGTGAAGAGTGATTTTGGAAACGGCAGGCAAGTGCTGAACTTCCACCTCAATTTTTTCATCAACCAAGCAAGTTGAAGGATGAACAGAAAGTAGAGGACTCGACTCTGTCTTGGCCATTTTATACCTTTAAAATTGAAACTGGAATCGCTGAATATGTCTGAACACAAACTGTGACAGGCTTTTATAAGACGTTTATCCTGGTTATTGTCCTATAGGGTGCCAGTCCACACTGACAACTCATATAGTTTGATGATCTGAAGTTCTTCGATAAACATTAAGCCCATAAAAACGGTTATCGAGACTGATGATAAATGCCTTATAGGCTAGATAGTTTGACCAAAGTGACAGGATATCTATCATAAAAGACTAATTTTAGAACACTGAGCTACAATATAATCAGGTCTGTGTAGAAAAAAAAGGGAACTTAATTTATAAGTTTTGTCATGGAGAAATTGTTTATACTGCTATCTATACCACCTAAAACAAATAAATTAAACTCAAATAATTAACACATTTGTTAACTGAATATTGGCTACGTTCTGTATTTACTGTAGATGTAATATTTATATTAATTGTATTATTATGATGAATTTTGTGATTTATTGAGATTTTTCTTAGTGTAGCCTATATAGTGATACTTTATGTTGCAATTTGTGGTATAACTGGTGAGAAAAACACATACTAGGAATAAAATAACAGGTGTAATCATGAAAGATGGATTGATATTCTGTTCATTGAAAGTAAGCTTTACTACAATATTCATAATTTATACTTCAAAAATGTACACTATTGTATTGTATATACTTTGTTTTATTGATATTAATTGTATTGTTGATGTGTGTGCTATTTTCCACTGATCTTTGTCTATCACTCAGTAAACAGTTAAAATGTTATCAAATTTACCGTCACAAAGTCTGTCATTCTCGGAAGATTTTATGGAAGCCCAGAAAAAACATACTTTTGCAAATTTTAATTATGACATAAAAAGTCGAAATTATGATATACCAAGTCATAATTATGACAAATGTCAAAATTATGAAATAAAGTTGAAATTGACATACTTAATCAAAATTATGTCAACATAATGAGATACAAAAATCTAAATGATTACTTTGTCATACAATTTTTGTCATAATTTCCACTTAGTATGTCCTTAGATTTTTTTTATCGCATAATTTTGACTTTTCCTCTCATAAATGACTTAGTACATCATAATTTCATCTTCTTGTGTCATTATTATGATTTACAGAAGCATTTTTCTTATGTGGGAGAAATGGGCTTCCATAGATTACTTAAAAATGACAATTTCCTGCCAATTTTTTTTATTTTTTTATGAAACATGCATGGATGACTCATTCACAATAAGATCATTAAGATGCATTTAGAAAATAGAAACCGACTTTCATCCTTACAGAAAACTACAGTGAAACCAATTGTATGGTATTCATGGAACATTTTAATAAATGACAGAACAAAACATAACAAGGATTGTCTAAACAGGCAAATGGTAGCTTTTAGTTATCAACATTTGCCAGTATAATAGAGCAAACACAGTATATTAACAGTTAACACAACAGGAATGTACAAATGTGATAAATTGTAACGTAGGCCCTCAACTTTTTTTTCTTGGGACTTTTTTTTCCACTCAGAAAATAGATTCTGAAGTTTATATCTCGCAATATTGAGTTTTTTTCTCCGAATTGTGAGATATAAACCCACAATTGCAAAGAGAAAGTCAGAATTGTGACAAAAATTCACAACTGCGAAAAAACTGAATAATATATATTTTCTATTTTTATATTTTTTTTATATTCGAATTATATATTTTTTTCATGGTGGAAACCAGCTTCCACACTTACAGTAACTACTCTTAAAACAGCTGATAGCACCGCATTCAATGTCCATATTGACATATACAACTTAAATATAAGTTAAAAATAAATCACACTATCAAATAGGTAGTTTAAATATTGAATATGTAGAGGTAAATCTGCCGTGGAATGCAGGGAGCCGTGGTTGTAACATCATAATATTGTTTCTTCAGAGAACCGACTCATGGTGCACCTCCAGCGAATATGAGCTCCAGGGCCGCTTGGATGTCTCCGCCCGTGGCCTGCAGGGCTCTCAGGATGAGCTCCTCGTCACGGATGCCCATGTCCCGCAGCTGCTGGAGCTGCGACTGCCACTGACTCTACACACAGTATGAAAGAGAGTCACTCCAGAATCAGCAACGCTACTTTGAGTGTTCACACTAGAGTGCGGATCGGGCCGAATTTTTCATACTAATGACATTTGTACGTTTGTTTGTGTGGAAAGCCCGCTTTTATTAAGCAACTGTAGGAAGGCAATCGGAAATGTCAACAGGACAAGCGCATCAGCGCGCGGAGCAACAAGCGCTCTTAACACCTGGCGCGCGCACATTATGCACGTGTTTCGTTGTCACGGCTACATAAACAAATGTCCGCACACAGGAAGACGGATGTTATGGTAATATTTTACATGTATTTTAATCACAAAAACGAACGTTTGCATCAAGTGAAAGCATCATGCACATCGGCTACCTACATAATAAGCTGTTTTAAATTTAAAATGTTCAATGCCTTATCGCGCTGATGTGACCGAGCCCGACCCGAACCCGAACATCATTTCTAAATATCTGTCCGAACCCGGCCCGGCCCGTCGGGCTCGGGTCGGGTATCCATCCTCTAGTTCACACTTGTTTGTTTTTTATCCAGACCAAAACAGAAAATTATACATTCAGTCCTGGTTCGCTCAGCATTCACACCGTGATTTTTAAGACCGAACCTAAAGATACAAAACAAAAAATGTTTTGCTTTTATGATGTTTTTTTTTTTTTTTACTTGCCAAACACCCAAAACAAATGCTGCATGCAGCGATAAATGCTCTTGTTGTATGTGCGTACATATGATGGTATTTTGACCAGCTGTGAACTTGTGAAGAGCTTATAATGTGTAAAAGGAGTCAAAACATGGTTGCGGATGGCAGCGTTCACACTTATTCAAATGAACCGCACTAACAGAGCAATCGTACCGGAGATCATTTTAATCAAACCAAATCTGCCAAGTGTGAACACAATCTAAATCTTTCAAAAACATTCAATTATGCAAAACAAGCTGTGCTGGCAGTCTTTGGAAGCAGTTTTGGGGGTAACGCATTACAAGTTACATAATCAGATTACTTTTTTCAAGTAACTTGTAAAGTAATGCATTCATTTTAAATGTACAACAAAATATCGGAGTTACTTTTTCTAATAAGTAACGCAAGTTACTTTGTTTTCTCATGTATTGACTGACAGCTCTCCTGTCCCCATGTTGAGAGGAATCAATGATTTCAGTGCAGAGTTGTGTGTGAACATTGTGTTATAGAAGTTTTTAGACTAAATGTGAGCATTTACTCATCTCACTTGCACAAAAACAGATTCAGGATTCCTCAAATTTGATACAAAACAGACAAATGCAAATTTAGAATATTACACAAACCTGCAATAAATAAAAATGCTAAATAACACAAATACACTATTTATTTAATCTAACTTTATTAACCAATGTCTTTGCTGCTGACCTTTGATGATCAATTTCAACCATACGAATACGCAAAAATTTCTTAAGTTGAACCACATTTGTGTTTCATTTTGTTGTATTTATTTCTGAAGAGGCCGCGTTCGAATCCGCATACTTCCCTACTATATAGTAGGCAAAAAGCAGTAGGCGAACGAATAGTATGTCCGAATCCTCAGCAGTCATAAAACAGTAGGTGGGAATTATCGGGGTTTTGAACTCATCCTCGTGAGATTCGGAATTGCGTATACTAATGTTAATAAGCCTACCTACTAGCCTGGGTTTCCCCATACTGCCTTTGCGCAGCGCGGTTTTATTCACGCTGAAAGGCAGTCTGGATACCATGGACCAGATTTTCGCCTCATCTAGGGAACCAATCACAGAACGGGGAGGGAGCAGCAAGACGATGACGACATCTATGCGACACAACTAAGCAGTTTGTTTATATCCATATATACATTCGACCCTCATGTTTATCTTGCACAAACGGCAATAGTCGCTGAACGTCATTGTTTACACAAAAATATCTTACCCATCGTCTTCTTCCTTGTCTAATTTCTGTCGCCCTACATACGTCATCTGGTATAATGGAAACGATTGGCTATGAGCGTACGTACAGGTGCATTTGATAGACATTCTTAGCACCCAATAAACGGCGCCGGGCATTCGTAAACCACGCCTCAAATACGAGAAAATGCACATGTGGTTCCCGGACCCAAGTCTCAACGAGAATTGGGTCTGGCGTTAGCCAGGATATCTACCTACTATATAGTAGGAGAAAACAGTTTGTGAAAAGAGCAGCAGAACAGCTGAAAGGTTTGTTTGAGCGGCGCCCTCTACTGTACAGGTGTGAATTAGCATTTCCTTCAGCCTGAGGTTTATTCAGTTCACTTTTGGGGTGAAAGGGCCTTTACATTTGCCAAAAATTTAACTTTGGTCAAACAATCAGGCAGACCAGGTAATAAAAAATTAACGCAGCAGTAAAATAGCACATTACTTTCCATAAAACATATTTAAATAACGCAAGAATAACGCATTTTTTAAGTAACTTTCCCAGACACTGTTTGAACATCTCTATTTGAGACGTCTGAAGTGCTGTAATGATGGTGCTGGTTCTCGGGTGGTCACTCACGTGTAAGCTGGACATGCTGGACACCTGCAGGGCTTGCTGCAGTGCCTGGTTAAACAGGTCGTTTGTTATAGGAGTGCCTGCAGGAATAGGGGACACTCCTGAAGACGGACCCTGTCACAGACAAAGACATGTTCCTGCTTTTATCAGCGTGTGGAAATCTCAAACATTGGAAGATTTGTTTCCACCACGGAATAAAAAAATTAAAAAGGTAATTGCGACCTTTTTATCGCACAATTCTGCCTTTTTCCACTTGCAATTCGGACTTGCTATTATAAGTTCTATCCCACATTTCTGATGCAACTGTGAGTTATACAAATCTTTTTTGTAAGATATAAACTCGCAATTGCGAGAAAAAATTCGAAAAATCGAAATGATTTTGACTGACTTTTTTTTTTTTTTTAAATAAGTTTTTATTTTCAAACCACAAACACAACAATCTTGTATTAAAATTCCAACAATTATCCATTAGTTATTAAATATATATTTATTACATATAATGTAAATATTTAATTTCTATACCACTTTGTCTAAATACTAAAAACAATCATTTATAAAACTACAAGAGAATTTGTGCATCACAAAAATAAAACACAGTAAAAAAAAAAATATTTTTTACAGTGTTACAGTGTTATTAAATTAATGTTTTTAAGATTAACTTGAGATCATTTTAAGTGAGATTTAATAGTTAGAAATGAATACTTTTATTCAGCAAGGATGCATTAAATTGATCAAAAGTAAGAGTAAATAAATTACAAAAGATTTCTAGTACAAATAAAAGCTGTTATTATAATATGAAGCAGCATATTATTGTTTTCAACAATGATAATAATAGTAAATGTTTCTTGAGCAGCAAATCAGCATTTGATTTCTGAAGGGTCATGTGACACTGAAGACTGGAGTAATGATGCTGAAAATACAGCTTTGATCACAGGAATAAATTACATTTTAAAATACATTCAAATAGAAAACAGTTATTTTAAATTGTAATAATATTTACAATATTTCTGTTAATACTGTATTTTCGATCAAACAAAAGCAGCCATAAGAGACTTCTTTCAAAAACATAAAAAAATCTTACTAACCTCAAACTTTTTAATGTATACTTATATATGTATATCCCCTATGATGGTATGTACTAATGTACAGTCTATTGAAGTGCGCTGTACCTGGTTTCCAGTAGTTGGTGTAACTGCACTGCTCTCGGGGGTGCTGGCGAGGGCTAAAGCTGTGGCCAGCTCACTTTGAGTGATGGGTCTGGGGCCGACGGCTCCGTTGTAACCGAGAGTAGCTGGCCTCATGCCGGCAAAACCACTCGCAAGAGTGGACAGCCCACCACGATTCACCTACAGATGATAAAGCAGGCTTAGGATCCAATATCGCAAATGCACATACTCTTAATGAAGAACAGTAAATCAGAACAAACCGACTGGAAATCTTCCTCATCATCAGACATGCCTTCAAAGAGGAAACCTCCTGTAGAAAAAAAAAAAGGGTTCAAGTATTAAATCTACTTTGGATCGCCAAAATGACCTGTCACATTATGTTAATGGTGGGCAATTTTTCACTTAAATTGTGTTTAAATGGACACCCACCTGGCATGTCACTGTAAGAGCTAGACGACACATTTCTGGAGGAGCTGGCGCTCTGCTGGGGCGGCACGCTGCCAGCCACCGAGTGCAACACCAGGATGATGGCATTTACCAGTGCCGGGTGGGAATTGGCCAAACTGGTGGGACAGTTAAGATGGGGGTATCATTTTCTTTAACCCAAAGTGCAGCATATGATTCAAATGTCACATTTTGAGGCGGTTAAACCACATGTTCTACATGAAGCCAACACGATATGGCATTTACAACCCCTTTTACTTCTCAAATGTGACATAAGCCAAAAAGCCATAAGCCAATCAATATTTTGATGAAATATTATAAATCACTGCCAATCAAAACATTTTGACAAACTTGCCTTCTAATGCTTAAATGCTTGATTCAATTAATTCATAACATTATTCATGTATTATTATTACTTGTTGTATTAATATTGATTAGTTAATTAATAACATTATGGATATATTATTTTTGTTTTTATTATTACTATTATTGTTATTATTATTTACAATATAATAAAACAGTATTTATTTATTATTATTAATACTACTACTGTTGTTGCTGCTTATAATAACAATAATTATCATTATATTAACAGTAACACTGATTAGTTATTAACATCATTGATTTACTAGTATGTGTTGTTTTATAATTATTATTATATAAATTAAGTTGATCAATTATTATTTTATTATATATATATTAGGGCTGTCAAAAGATTAATCGTGATTAATCGCATCCAAAATAAGTTTGTGTTTACATAATATAAGTGTGTGTACTGTGTATAATTATTTATATAAAAACACACAATCATGTATAGATTAGGTTATATTATATAGATTATATTTATATATAAAACATTTATATATATAATATAAATTATATAAATGTATATACAGTATATAAATGCAAATATTTCTTATATATATATATATATATATACATGAATGTGTGTGTATTTATACATAATAATTATACACAGTACACACACATATATTATGCAAACACAAACTTTTATTTTGGATGCGATTAATCACGATTAATCTTTTGACAGCCCTACTATAAATGCATTAATGAGATTGTTGATTTATTATAGTATTATTATATAAATAACATTGTTGTATTAATATTGATTAGTTAATTAATAACTTATTAATTTTCTTTTTTAATATTAATTATTATATGTATTATTATAAATATAATTAATTATAAAATTATAATAAATTATAATTTATACAATTATAATTATTATTGTTGTTATTACAATTATTATTAACAATCATGAAAGTATTGATTTATTATCATCAATAGTACTAATAATAATAATTATTATTATTATATTAATATTGATTAGTTAATAATAACCACTGATTTCTTATTAATTGTGTTGTTGTTTTATTATTATCATTATTATTACATATAACATTATTGATTCACTTTTTTTTACTATTAATAATAATTGATTAGTATTTTTATGGATGAGTTGGGGCAGTTCGTAAAGAAAAAGCAGTTTTACTGCGATGAGGCTCACTCACGTGTCAAGCATGCTTGGGTCTGTGAATTGTATGAAGAGGTCTTTGTCTTGAAGAACCCCTGAAAATGTAGTCAATAAACAGAAGTACTGTAAGTCTTCAACACGCCTCGCATCACAAATCATTTCTGCTCCTGAACGCACCGAGAGCCACAGGATCGCCGCTCAGCCCAGGAGTTGCCACGATGATCTGGTCGAGGGATTCCTTGTTGTTCAGCATCTTAAACACCTGGCATGGGTGAAGAACTGCGTGAACCCAAGCATCCAGAACCACCAACACACACTCAAAGTCAGTACGCCATTCACTATACCGTCTACTCAACCTACCGAATCTCTGTACGCAGTGCTGGTGTGAAGAGCTGCTTGCAAGACTCGAAATTCCCTCGCAGCTGCAACCTTGTCCACCGGCTCTATAGAAGAACATACAGGAATAAATAATGGACAATTGCTTTTTGTCTTTTTTTTGGAGCTTGACAGTTTCTGTCTTTACAGATTTTCACTTGTATGGAAAATAACAGCCTGACGTCTCCTTTTGTGTTCAACAGAAGAACAAATGACTGCATGGACTCACCGGGATGGACCACAGGTTCTGGCCATGACCTTCTCAGGATGTGCACGGTGGATCCGGACTGAATCCCATAGGACTCCAGAGTCAAGTCATCCTTTAGCTTTCTGCCACAGTACACTAATTCTGTCATTGGAGATAATGGGGAAAACTGTTTGCAATCTTGTCAAGATTCATGGTTGGTAACTTTTTTTATGAATTCTAACGGTGCATGAACGTGAACAAAGCTCAGGACAGTTGACAGGCCAGCGCTTCAATGTCACGAAAGATTAAGCCTTGACAAGAAGACTCGAAATAGAGCTCATTTCGTTACTCGCACGCTGTGTGGAAAGTTGTGTTTGCGAACACATCCGAACCGCGTGAACAGAAAGTCACGTTTCTGACAGCGCGATGAGCTCTCTTTCACTCTTGCAGTTGAGCGGACAAATTCACACAAAATGATGACACAAAAAAGTATAGCACGTATACTAGTAAACACATTTGGTTATGTCTTAAGTGAATGTAAACAGATGAGAAAGTAAACACATGTGTAACAGTATCAGTATATTAGGTTGTGCATTCGCTCTTAAAGGACAAGTTCGGTATTTTACACTTAAAGCAGCACTCAGTAAGATCGGGATTTCTTTGTTGTATCCTCGCGTTTTGCTCGGAGGTTTCTCTCTAGAGCTCCCCCCGCAGCTTCGGAATAGATATTTGACAACAACTGTTAAAAACTCGCTGGCTATTCTCAGACACTAGAGGCTTAGTAGATCAACGACATCAAAGCAGATGGGAAACTCTTTGCAACGTCGTCTTCATTCGGGTTCCAACAGCGTGAGGGAGCGCAATAATGACAGCATTATAGCAGATTTCTTTTTGCAGTAAAGCAATTCTTTACCTCGCGAGACTTGGGATCACACGATACTTCCAGACGAAGAGGCAGGCGGGCCGCCGGCCCAAAGTTGCAAACGCTGTTTTTCCGCTCACGGGCACCAGGGGGGTGCGAAACCACCACCATTCAACCCAAAATAAGTAATATAACCATTCCAGTGACTCCGAAGTTGATCAGTTAAGGTAAAAAAGTTACTTAGTTCACCTTTAAAGCCCTAATTACAGATCGTATCTGATGAAATAGAACGGTTAAGATTAAAATTTGGACACATGCTGCTGTCCCGAAAATTTTAGGTTTATTTCGGTAAATTGGTACCTGGAAAAGATACTGGTGACTATTAGAGTAGTTACTCGTGATTAGGAAACAAATAGGGAACTACTGATCAGTTACCTGCAAAATTGGAATTGTTACAATATTTGGAATATTAACTATTCACTTTAGAATGGTTTGTCTCTGAACCACATAATTCCAAAGAATGCACTAGCATTATCAGACTCAGCATATTGCCATAACAATGGAATAGTTACTAGTAGGCTAATAATTATAGTAATCAGCAAATAAATATATAATCAATAGTTTTTAAAATTGATTCACTATGGATTAAAATAAATTAAAATAGAAAATGAATTAAAATAAGCACTAATAGGCTACTATAAAAGGGCTTGGGCTGACAGCTCAAAATGAAACCGTTATAGTAATACATTGTAATGGCTTTAATTTGACTTTGAAATCCACATCAAATTATAACATTATGGGCTCTATTCTTTTTAATTAGTTTATAAAAACTGTAATCATTTGAAATGTAACAGTACCGTGCCACTAATATTATGAATGAGTCTTATGAGTGTATTAGGCTATATGTTACCTATGAGCTCGGGGTCTGGTATGGCATCTGGGATCTGTGCTGACACCAATTGCTTGAGAGTGGAGACCCGATACCCGCCGGGAGGAACATCTCCAGGTTCAGTGTCTGGAAACTGCAGCACCGACTTGGGAAGAGATGGTTGATCCACCAGCTTTAAACACAGACGCCACTCTGATGACGCCATTGATCTAATGCACGTATTACACCAGCACGCAGAGGACGTGCTTTCTTTTTTGGCACAGAATCGATGAATATATATATCACTCTTATAAACGCAATCTGCCTTTTGCATTGAAATAAATAGTATCATCAGCGACTGTTTTCATCCGTGCAACATGACGTCATGCAGGAAAGATCGTGGTTCTGGGAATCGTAGTTTTCCTGGTGTGTTCACAGACTGTAGGACTGTCTTATGAACAGAGGGGGCAGTGTAGTTTTGAATCACAGGAAAAAAACAGCAAAGTGTGTCTCTCAGAGAACCCACGACCAGGGTTATTTTTGTATAAAAAAATAATAATAAAAAAAACATAATTTTTTTTTTTTACTTAAAATAAATAAACAATAACTGAAATAAAAAAATTATATATATAAAAAAACTCAAACTTATTTTATTTCAGCTAGTTGACAAGGCAACATTTATCATTTACATTTAGTTTAGTTTAACTTGATGTAGTAAAATAACTAAATATTTAGAAAATATAAAAAATAATTAAACTGAAATAAAAACACTATAGACATATAAGAAATTATAAAAATGACAAAAACACAACAAAATTACTAAAAAGTTAAGTAAAATCAAATGAAAAATGTACTTTTAAAATAGTAATAAACCAACAATAATAGTATCTCAATGATACCAAAATAGCACTGCCCACAACCAGACTTATTTTAACTAGAAATATAAAAATATATATATTTCAGTGAAATAATTTCTAAAGCCATTTAAAAACTAATAATATCAAATGCTTTATTTTTCCCCTGTTTGTTGTTGTTGTTGTTGTTTATTTTCTGATTAACTTATACGTCATATGATATGAAAGTTGAATGAACATGTTGACTTTAAAGTGCACAAGCTGTTTTAAAAAAAAAACACGTAGGCTAGCTGGTCTTTGCACAAACCAGCTTGCCAAAGATGGCATACAGGGTTCAAATGTAACGTTAGCGGTTAGCATTTTGTTTCACCTTAATGGCATTGCCCTGTTAACACATGTATCCCAGGTAAATACTGTATCTGATTTAAATTCTGTCATTTTCGCTCGTTATATTCACTCTTTAGCATGGGTGTAGTTACGGCATCTACCAATAGGGGCAAAATATACCATGCTAACTAGCTAACTACAGTAACTAACTACTCCTTGGTAAATTGAGATGATCAACCTGCTAATAATGATAAATGAGCAATTTGGATCACTTAGACATTATATATATAACCCCTCTCCACCCAAATGATCAAAGAGAGTATAGCAATTTGTTATCTATGGTTGTTTGCTTTATAGTCACTCATTCATTTCCACTATGACATGAAATGTTTAGTTCTTTTCATTGCAAGCTCGAATCCGTCAGTTCCCAGTGCTAGTCAGGGTTTTAGTGAGGAAGGACTGTATTTGTGCTGTCACGCAGTTATTCGCTATGACAGATGGTCTCTTGGCTGGATACGCTTCTCAGAGAGCGCCAGTCTTCGCTGAGCTCTTCCACTCAGTGTTGCACGCCTGACAGCGCCCGAGGGAATCAGGACACACGAGTTATGACAGGGATAGAGGAAGAGTCCAGACATTTCACACCCTGCAAAGAGACGCCCCGTTCAGCCAGACCCAGTGGAACATGGCTCAGCTATAAAGGGTACATTGGGCTTGTTTAAAGATCAAGACAAATCTGAAAGTCTGTGCAGTGTAGATTAGAGTAACAGTGTCCGCTTCCAAACTACCACCATGACCACTCAGACTTTGGTCATTTTGAAGTGGAAATTAGACGTCCCCTTTATAGACTTTTACATAGACTTGTAGATCTTTTAAATTTTTCTTAAAAACTCACGGGCTAATGGCTACATGTCCTCCGGTGTGGCTATACTCTATTTCAACTCTTTAAAATAAAAAAAAATTACATTGGACAAAAAGGAAGAACTCAGGGGGAACTTTCACATTCTTTTTGAAGCTTGAAAGCTTCAGTTGTCTTTCATTATAATTGCATACCTGTTGTGTTTTATAAGAAAAAAAGTCATATAGGTCAGGCAGCAATGGCTGATTTTCTTTTTTTGGGTTGCATTGAAGTATAGCCCTTTTCTCAGTCACAGTACTTACTGTAGAGAAATATGAGAGTATGTGTATCGTGCAGCGTGTTTGTGATTTGATGGTTGATAGAGTCTCTTCCAGTAAGGTCACTTTATATTCACATCACACAGTACAGCTTGATTAATGGAGAGGCTGAGGAATGGATTCTTTAATTTGATTAATTAGGCTCAGGACCTTGTCTGCAAAGGTCTGATGAGAATTGAATATAAGCATTTTGAGGGGGCTGGAAACCCGCATTAAGGGATTGTTATATATGGAATAAATGAACATTATGTGTCAATCAGGAAATTCAATGAATGAAGGAGAGGCTAATGGGTTTGATTACAAGCAACCCCATTAAAACTTTTGTCCCAGTTTAGTCCCATGTGCATGAAGAGATTAGTGACTGGGACACAACTAATGGAGTATCATTATCCTGATAAAGAGAGCTTAATATCATTTGGTGCCAGTGATGCCACAATTATCATCATTAACACTGGGGCGGGGGACCGACGCTCGTGCTGCCAGAGAGCAGGTGAAGAGGAGACGAGCTCTTTTGTGAAGGTGTTTGTTTTCTATTTCTCGATTCGCCAAGAGCGTCCGCATTGCCCGGAACTGAACAGGGGGCCAGGGGGCAAGAACAAGACTTCTTTGGAGGTGGTCCGGCCTGTTACAAGAGGATTGTTAAGTCTTAACTTACTGTCATGTTCCCAAGGGGACAGATTAGAGTGACGCACAAACGGATGTTGTTGTGTGGAGACAGATGGCTAGACTGGCATGTATGTAATGTAATGCGGTGAGCACTTGTGACTTAATAAACACAGTAAGCATATATATTGCTTTAATCGTCCATACTGTATAGTTGGGAATAACAGAACAGTATGAAACATGGTGGCAGCGGTCGTGAATTCAGCCGAAGTTAGTACCGCGCTGTGAAGAGTTAATAGTGCCGCGAATCTAACGTTAGCTCGCGAGCTCGAGCAAGAGACAGTGTTCACTACGCCGGAGCAGAAAAAGGGCGCCAGACGTCGCGATGGAGGGTCTCAAGCCGCCTCCAATACTTTGTTTGGATTCAGCCAACGTGGCGAAAACGTGGAAAAGTTGGAAGGAGGAGTTTACGCTTTATACGGAGCTCACGATGCCCGATGCAGAGGAGACAACTAAAGTTAAGTTGTTTAATTACCTCCTCGGAGAGAGAGGGAGAGAACTTTTAGCAACGCTGACGAGCGGTGATACATCTGCAAGGAGCACAGTGAGTTCAATGATGACGCAGTTTGATAATCATTGTAATCCACAACTGAATGAGACTGTTGAGCGTTACAAGTTTTTTATCAGAGACCAAGCACAAGACGAAAGTATTGACAGATATGTCACAGATCTGAGAGTATTGGCCAGTACATGCAATTTCGGTGACATTAAAGACTCGCTAATAAGAGACCGGATTGTGTGTGGTACACAGAGCCCTGCGATGAGAGAAAGACTGTTAAGGGAAGAAAACTTAACGCTGGATAAGTGCATACAAATATGCAGAGCTACTGAGCTGTCAAAAGAGAACAGTAAAACCATACAAGGCAAAACGGTGGAAGAAATACATGCAATGAGGAAGAATCCAAGAAGAGACAAAAATGACGAGATTAACTGTAAATTTTGTGGCAACACGCATGAGAAAAATAAACACAAATGTCCAGCCTATGGAAAGAAGTGTAAGAATTGTGGAAAAGAGAACCACTTTGCTGCAAAATGCAAGTCCAAGTTCGAGAAAAATAAAAAAGGCAGACCGGTACACACAATTTCGGAGTCAAGTGACTCATGTGAGGACATCATGACAATTACAGACATCAGAGAAAGCCAAGAGACAATAAATCAAGTGAAAGAAGCACACAGCAAAAGCCAGCATCTATTTGCAGGTATGTTGTTGGACAAAAAGCTAGTTAACTTTCAGATAGACTGTGGTGCTACTTGTAATGTTATCCCAATGCAACTGTTAAACCCAAATACACAACTGGAAGACACAGAGAAAGTACTTGTCATGTACAACAAAAGCAGATTACGCCCACTTGGAAAATGTAAAGTCAAACTCCGAAATCCAAGAAATGATAAATTATACAGACTTGAGTTTCAAGTGGTGGACCAGGATGACAGGATCCCGCTACTGGGAAGAAAGGCTAGTGAAGCCATGAAGTTAATTAAAGTGCAGTATGAGAACATACTGGCGATTGACAGTATAGTGAAAACACAATGTACAGACAAAACGACTGACAACGGTGTGCAGCTGACAAATATGGAGAAAATAAAGTCAGAGTTCGTAGATGTTTTCACAGGCGTTGGCTGCTTAGAAGGCGAGTACAGCATTGAAATAGACAAAAGTGTACCACCAGTAAAACTGCCTAAACGCAGAGTGCCTGTTGCAATGATGACCCCGCTTAAAGAGGAATTAAAGAATCTGGAAAGCCAAGAAATAATAGCACCTGTGGAGCGCAGCACTGACTGGATAAGCAGTATGGTGTCAGTGACAAAACCAAATGGAAAGACAAGGATCTGTATAGACCCCAAACCACTGAATAGAGCACTCAAAAGGAGCCATTTTCCGCTTCCAACCATTGATGACGTCCTACCAGGACTGGCAAAATCCAAGGTATTCACTGTTTGTGATGTGAAGCACGGATTTTGGCACGTCAAGCTGGATGAGGAGTCAAGTTACCTCACCACGTTTGCGACCCCATTCGGACGATATCGTTGGCTCAGGATGCCAATGGGGATAAGCCCAGCTCCGGAAGTCTTTCAAAGAAAACTCATGCAAGCACTAGAGGGCTTACCGGGTTTGTATATCATTGCAGATGACATACTGATCACAGGGGAAGGTGACACACTAGAGGAAGCAGACAAAGATCATGAAAAAAACTTGAGATGTTTTTTAATAAGGTGCAGAGAAAGAGACATTAAACTCAATGTAGACAAGTTTAAACTGAGGAGAGAGTCTGTACCCTACATTGGACACTTGCTGACAGCAGAAGGCCTCCGCATTGACCCGGAAAAAGTGCGGGCAGTGCGGGAGCTGCCGAGGCCTACAGATGTTAAGGGGGTACAGAGACTTGTAGGTATGCTGAACTACCTTTCAAAGTTTTGTGACCATCTTTCTGATGACTGTGAGGTTTTGAGACAACTTACACACAAGGACAACATGTGGGAATGGACTGAGGTGCACGAGACAGCTTTTAGAAGGTTGAAAGAAAAAATATCAAACGCACCACTGCTCAAGTACTATGACCAACATGAGGAGTTAACCCTCCAATGTGATGCGTCAGAGACAGGACTAGGAGCAGCCCTGACACAGAAAGGCAAACCTGTGGCATTTGCTAGTAGAGCGCTGACCCCTACAGAAAGAGGTTATGCACAGATAGAAAAAGAATGTCTGGCCATAGTGTTTGGAATGGAAAAGTTTCACCAATATACTTATGGTAGAAAAGTGACTGTTCAAAGTGACCATAAGCCACTGGAGAATATTGTGAGAAAACCTCTACTGAGTGCACCAAAGAGACTACAGAGAATGCTACTCAGACTGCAGAAGTATCACATTAATGTGATCTATGTGCCAGGCCGAGACATGCTACTAGCTGACACACTCAGCAGAGCTTATCTACCTGACAGCAAACAGGGAGACACAGAGGCAGATCTAGAGACTGTTAACATGGTTACATACGTACCTATCTCGGCAGAAAGACTGTCAGCCATTCGCGATGCAACCAGCGAGGACACAAAGTTGCAGGAAGTGATTAAGTTCATTCTTACAGGATGGCCACGGAACAAAAAAGACATGGAGCAAAACATTCAACACTATTTTGCTTTTCAGGATGAGCTGAGCTTTCAGAATGGCATAGTGTTCAGGGGTGAAAGAGCAGTTATTCCGGACACACTAAGAGCCGATCTGACCAGCCGCATACACTCAACACATCTGGGAGTGGAAGGTTGCCTCAGACGAGCACGTGAATGTGTTTACTGGCAAGGGATGAGTGAGCAAATAAAGACGTTTATTTCCAAATGTGACATCTGCAGGTCAGTGGACCCCAAGCAACCAAAAGAGACATTACATCCCCATGACATTGCCTACAGACCATGGGCTAAGGTAGGAACTGATTTGTTTTCTTTTCACAACAAGGACTACCTAGTAACTGTGGACTATTATTCAAATTTTTGGGAGGTGGATTATTTGCCGGACACCAAAAGTACAACAGTGATTCACAAACTGAAAGCACACTTTGCTCGTCAGGGGATTCCAGATGTGCTCATATCGGATAACGGACCACAGTACGCATCGCACGACTTTGAAAAGTTCAGCCAAAAGTGGGAATTTGTGCACAGAACATCATCACCCGGGTATCCACAGAGCAATGGAAAGGCTGAGTCAGCTGTCAAAACAGCAAAACGTCTTATGCAGAAGGCTGCAGCAGCTGGACAGGATCCATACTTAGCCCTGCTGGACCATCGCAACACACCGAGCCAAGGTCTCACCACCAGTCCAGCACAGAGACTTCTCAGCAGGAGGACCCGGACTCTTCTTCCTACTAAAGAAACACTGTTGGAGCCTAAAGTGTCAAACAACAAACAGGGACTGATTAACAACAGACAAAGACAGGAGAAATATTACAACCGTACAGCAAAAGACTTGGACTGTTTCACATCAGGGGACAGTGTTCGAGTCCAACCATTCGAGCCTTGTAAAACCTGGAAAGCAGCCAGAGTGATTAGACCAGTGAGTCCCAGATCTTATGAGGTTGAGCTAGAGTCTGGTAGTGTTCTGAGGAGAAATCGTCGCCACCTCAGGCGTAACTACTGCCCACCGTCAACATCTGCACAAACAGAGGTTTTGACAAACACACAAACTGTTGCTGCGGAACGGGGTCAGGGTAGTGATCAATACACTGTTACTACAAGGTCGGGGCGTCAGGTTAAAATGCCTACATATTTGAAGGATTATTCTAAGTGAGAGTATTATATGACATGTTGGGTCATTTTCTAGGTTTGATGGTGAGTTGCGGTTGCACTGTAAAAGAGAGGGAAAAAGGATAAACGAGTTATTGATTGCATAGTTAAGTTGCAAATAATACATTGTCAAGGAGTTTACAAAATATGCACTTGAAGTTAGTGTCCTAAGAGGACATATAGCCTAAGTTTACTTTTCAATAGGCAAGGTAATTACATGCATTTGTCTGAAGTGATTTTGTTTACAAGAAATTGTAATTTTTGTTTACAAAGAAATTGTAATTTTTGTTTACAAAGAAAAGGTTGGTTTTGTTTACAAAGAAAATGTTTAACTTGTTGAAAAAAAAAAAAAAAAAAAAAAAAAAAAAAAAGAGAAAGGATGTTACAAGAGGATTGTTAAGTCTTAACTTACTGTCATGTTCCCAAGGGGACAGATTAGAGTGACGCACAAACGGATGTTGTTGTGTGGAGACAGATGGCTAGACTGGCATGTATGTAATGTAATGCGGTGAGCACTTGTGACTTAATAAACACAGTAAGCATATATATTGCTTTAATCGTCCATACTGTATAGTTGGGAATAACAGAACAGTATGAAACACGGCCATGGTGGGACTCTGGCTTCCCTTCTTCACACCTGATGCATCAGGAATGCTTTGGTTGTGACTCAGGGTCCAACGTTAATTTTTTAGGTGGGGACCCTGGTGCTTACGGGAAAGGGTAGCGCTTGGCACTGCAGGGGTGCTGTCTGACCTCAGGCTCTGCTCTGCCAGACATTGACGCAGGCTTGACAGGCTGCTGAGTCGACAAGGACCTCTGGCGGCTTGATCGTCGGATCGCTTCGACAAGAAGTGGTGCTTAGGTTGCGATCACTCTGGGCTGCCATTGAACATTTGGCCAACCCGTCCACTGTGGAGCCAACCAGGCCCGTCTGGGCCGTTGTCTTAGTAGTGCACAGGGCGAGGTCGGTTGCACTGAGCAGCTCCTTGAAAGCAGCAGTGTCTGGGCCAGACTCATCTATAGCACGGAGAAGTTTGGCTTGAAACACTTGAAGGACTGCCATTGAGTGGAGAGCAGATCTTGCTTCACCAGCCATGGAGTAGGATCTGGCTGCTAAGGCCTTGTACGACTTAGAGGGGTGAACAGCCTTGGCTTTCTATCCCAGGGTCTTGGGCGGGCAGAGATTCACTGCGATGGCCTCCTCCAGGGAGGAATCTTCCCGTAGCCTTCTTGCTTGGTGCCGTCAACAGTGGCGAGTACGGGCGAAGCATAAGAATGGACGGGGGCCGAGTGGTGGGTGTGCCATGCCTTGGTCAGTTTATCATGAACTTCGGGAAAGAAAAGAACAGTTCTCTGTGGGGCCCGCAGGGGGCTGACAAGAAGGATGTGGGCGACAAGGAAAAGGAGGCTATAGGCAGGCTCTTCCGGGGCCGACCACTCCAAGCCGAGCTCTTCATCAGCCTTGGTTAGGTTACAAATAAATTAGGCGTCCAGACCAGGCCTGACATCACCTTGATCCTTAGGCACTCCTCTGCATCAGAAGCTGGCAATGACATAATGTCATTAGAAAATTACTCCTTGAAATCCCGAGAAATAGACCAAACCACTTGCACCAGACGAGGTTGCTGGTCTCCTTGGGAGAAGAGCACCTGGGAAAACCTTGCTGTGGGGAGAGTGATGCACACGGGATCTAGACCTGTATGATCTCACTTACTACCGTCAGCTTGGCCCTACGGCTCAGCCGTAACTCCTCAAGCTCCTGAAAGGAAGCGAGATGAGGAGCACGAGGGACAAGGTCGCTTTCTTAAAAGAAAGCTGCCCGCAAGCATAGCGAGAGCAGTCCGTCTCGAGGACGCAGCTTCAGCGTAAGCACGGCCCAGGCAGGCAACACACTCAGGGGAGCCCGGCATTTTGCAATAAACGCCTCCGATATAAGCTCTTTTAGACGTGAAATTTGCTCAGTTACATTTGCCGGATAGTCGCAGGGGAAAAGCGCATTCAGCTATCAGCGCCATCACTACGCTGCTGGGGCTTTTCCACAGCGAGCAGAAGGCTTCTTATCTTTGTCTTCTCTTCGTCTTCTTTGGAGTCAAGTAAGGAGATGATCTTCGTGCTTGAAGAAGAATCGTGCTGCGCTGATCAAAAGCACGATGGGAAACGACTTGCTGACGACACTTAATGCTCATTAGTTTAAACAACCGTGATTTATTGTTTTATTTTTAAATGTTTTATTTTAAAACTCTGATATCATGTTTTTATGCGTATAGTTATGTGTGACTATTCCCAAACTCTCTGAGAGTGCGATCGCTCTATGGGTTATGTGATTGTTGTCATATTTCTAAAAAAATAAATATATAAAAACATGTCTGTATTATAGTAAAAATGATTGATAAACACATATTTCGAATGGAATTAAATAGTACGAATAAGTACTTTGGGTGTCTTGTTTATCATATTTATTTAATATAAAAGCAACATAAGTTAAATTACATCCAGTTTATTAGCAACACAGCGCATGAGTGTAAATCCTGCGATATCCGCCTTTGACCTCTTGGATGTCTAATCCAAAACTGTCTGTATTGCCATACAGAGGAGAGTCTGCTGGCAAAAAGAGAACGCGACAGAGCTCGTAATAAAACAAGAATCAACATTGGCTTGGCCTTTACCGAGACGGTGAGAACTGAGGGATTTGTAAAGTAAAAGACACGGAGATGGCATTTTTATTACTCAACAAAAGGTAAGGTATTTTATTGCACAGATAATATTTAACAGAGTTCATCTATTGTGAATAGTCATTTCATTATGGTTGTTGTAGCGCTGTGCTGGAATTTATTTTCAAGAAAGTACATGGGTTTAGCTACAGTAACGTCTTCAGGTTGAGAACCTTTCCATCTAAACTCGTTGTATATCTTAAGCCTATTAAGTGAATACCAAACATGCTTTTAGAAAATGTATTTCCATTTCTTGTCGACTATTACTGAATCTAACGTCGAATTGTACTGTAACTTATATTCTGTAAAATTGTTCACTATGATTTTCCCCATAACAGAGTTGAACTACTGAGCTTGATCAGGTCAATATAAGTGTAAAGATGTTTACACCATGTCAGTATGTATTCATAAATGACTGACTAGTGAAGTTCTGTGCTCTGTCACAGACTCTCACCAGGTAATTCTCAGCACAAACAGTTTCAGGAGCCACATTGCAGGCAGGTCGTGTGTCTTTGTTTGAAGTTCTTGACATGGAACCAACTTCCACAGTCTACTGAATATAATCAAACTGTTGAGTGTAACCATTTTAATAGCAACTGCAAAAATCCAGTGTCAGGAGAAAGGATCCCCAGTGAAAAGAAATGGGATGAGAACAGCATGAACAGAGTGGTTATTATATCTTTTGGTTTAAAAGGGAAGATTCTGCAAGCAGTGTGCAACATTGTGAAACAGGGCAGCTACTTTCTCTGTCTGATCCGAACCTTAAACATTACTTTGAATGGTGTAAACCAAGGTTATTATCATTAACTAAAAAAAAACTTTTAAAAAAATCATTGCTTATTAATATGTTACGGCTGTGGCTATAGAGAGCGCATGACGAAACAAAGGAGCATCCAACAGAAACAGTCTTTATTAAATCCACAATGGAAAAACACAGGAGATTGTAGGAGATTACGTCAACACAACTGTAATGAAGTTTATTGATAAGTGAAGGAAGAGGCGGGAACCGGCGAACAAACTTTAATCCAACATATTTTAATCCACGCCTGGTGTGGCGTACAGGTGACGCTCATTATTAGCAATCACGCCACTGGCCTCGCTCCGTTCCCACATCTCTCGGCCCTGCCCTGCTTGCCCTTCGCAGGCCGGGGGTACCCTCGAGACTGCGCTCTACTCACGCCGGCTGCAGCACCTGGGGATAAGGACAGACGAGGCGAGAGAAAAAGAGATGGAAGGATGAGGAGAGACAGAGGGGAGAGAGAGAGAGAGAAAAATCTTGGTCCGGTTCCCAAAATGCACTGCCATCAGGTCCTTCACCAGCTGGGTGAACTCCCCCGCGATCCCTTGGTGGATGGCCCTCTGACTCCTCCGCCACCGGGTGGATGGCGACGGTTCCTCCGGCTTCGGGCATCCTGCAGCGATTCCCCTGTTCCCTGCTCCTCCCCATAATGGTGGACGGCAGCCAAACGGCTCCTTCTCGGACGGCAGCCGGCAGCCAGCCGCCCCTTCACAACACAGTCAATAATCAATAATATGTCAAGTCAATAATATGTCAATCCCCAGTCAATAATATGTCAAGTTGCCAAAGCAACATTTCTCATTATTTGTTTAGTTAACGTTGAAGTATAAAAATAACTCAAACTAAATATACCAAAACTTAAACTTAAATCTAATTAAAAAGGTCAACAAAAACTATAATAGTATATCCTGTCATGGTTTGGGTTTTGTTTCTTGTTTTTGGTCCTTGTCTTGTCATGTGATTCCCTGTTTGTCATGTGATCCTGCCATGTGTCTTGTCATTGGTTAATCGTCTGATTATTTTTCACAGGTGTTCCGTGTCTTGTAATTAGTCTGTGTATTTAAGCCCTCATGTTTGCCCTGTGTGTTGGTTTAGTATTGAATGTTTCTTGTCTATGTTTTTGAGTTTCCAGCTGTTGTTTTATGTTTGATCATGTTTTGTTAATTAAAGTTGCATTTGGGTCGGTTCACTTCAACTTGCCTCCAGGATTAAATCATTACAATATCAATGATACTGAAATGACACTTGTGTAAACAAATGTATTCAGGTTGACTCTGTCTTACACAATATTAATAATTAATATACTCCAGTACATTTCGATGTTACAACATGAATCAAAATTATATAACTTTTTTTTTGCACAGTTGTAGAAGACAGCATTTTAATTTTTGACTATTCCTCTAAACTCTAATCTTTAACCTCAAGTTTTCTTTAGTTATAATTACTCTCTACTTGTATAAAGGATTAAAAGGTATTCCATAAAAACTGCACAGTGTCCCTTGAAGGCAGTTTAAGATTGGCTTTTTATTATAGATGATTGCATAACAGCCGTCTCCAGTTGAAATGGGCCCGAGGTAAAGCTTTATGATTTAGACTCCAATTAAATTACCTCACTCACACTGACAGATGAACTCAGACCACGGCCTTGTGAGGTATTTTGAAGGAATGGGCCCGCGATGTCAAAGTTCAGATACGCCACGGCTAATGTGTTTGACACTATGGACAGTGAGTCTTGTCTCTTAATTAATTTCCTCCGTCTGACCCGCTACACTGTCTACACTTATGATTACAGACACTGCTGGGCTTTTTATCCTTACAAGATGAAGCTTAAAGAGACAGTACACCCAAAAATCTAAATTTACTCTGCCATGTCTTTTGCAAATTTTCTTACATACTTTCTTCAGTAGAACACAAAACGAGTTATTAGTAGCTGTAAATAAATAATCAGATTGATAAATTTCCTAAAGAAAAAATGTGTGTGGTAGTTGCCTAGGCGTTGTATTAGTTGTTAAATATTCTGAGTATGTTTTTAGCATTCTGCTGTGCTGTTCCCAGCTAATAAAACTATGTGCTAAAAATGTTTTACTAAAGGCCCAGGTATACTTCAATTTCATCTTGCATGCAAAGTTTAGAACAGAAACCAAAACAAATGGAGAACCAAAAACCAAAAGACCCAAACCAAAAAACGATCACAACTGTGGTGGACTCTTCTGTCTCAACATTCACCTTGTGCATAAGCTGTTGTGCGCGCACCGTCCACGCGGAGACAAAAATTTGGCATTACGCGGACAGTGCACAGACTGTTGCAGAATGCAGAGGTATACAAAGCCAAAGCATATGAGCTTACGTTCCCATTTCTAGTGAGGCTATTTGTAAGCCACACTAAAGGTTTAGGACTACTAGCTAGTTTGTAGCCTCTTCTTGGTCCAGTTGCACCAGTTGTTCTTAAGGCAAAACGTACTGTAGCTAGTGGGTTGTACTTTTTTTTTTAGATATATAAAGATGGTGCATTCATATTACTATGAATGTAAGAAAGTGCAATGTGCAATATGGCAGAATAAGTCCCGCCTTCTAAAGAAAAGAGCCAATCGGCACCGTAAGAAGCTCTGGTTGTGTTCTAGGACCGCAGGGGCTTTGGTTGGTCCAGCCTGAAAAATGCAGTTTCTTTTCATGATTTGAGTGTTTAGAAACAAAATTTATGAGACAGTTACTGTCAGATTTCGGTTTCTAGTCAGTTTGTGAGTAAATGTCCATTTTTGACCAACTTCTTCCCCTTTTGATGTCATTTCTAGCGAGAAAGTACTATTGCAGTAATTCAATATTTGCTTAGTTTTCACCAAAGCTCACACTATTTTGCTGTAGATCATTAAACCGATACGATGCCTCAAAAGTCTGTCAGAAATCAGTTTTGTGAGGTGCCTTTATGCGCATACGATGCCATGCTCGTAAACTCTCTGTAAAGAAATGTATAGTAGCATTATATGACGTTTTCCCTCAATGATCCAATAGCGGCCTTCAAATGGCACCCTAAGCACTATAATGGCGCTTTTCCATTACCAGTACCAGCTCGACACGACTCGAGCACATCGAGCCTCGAGGGCGCATATCGACCGCTCACAAGCACCCTTCTGACACCCTACGGTCTCATGGGCTTAACGGACACACGCACTCGGCAGCCATTGTAAGTCCACGAGACCGTAAGTGCATATGAAGTGTGCCATTTGGGACAGGGCCGAAATCCGGGTGTTGAAATGCTGTGAATTTCAGTTTATCCTTCATTCGAACTTCTTTTGCCTCGCATAAATAACGTTAAAAAAATAGTTTCTGTTATAATACGGCACTACTTAATCATGAATAACATAATGGTTTCTTTAATATATAAATAATGAATAAATACTGTTACAAAAAAAACATCATAAATTACATTTATTTATTATGAGTGATTTATTTGACATGCACAACATGGACTGATCAACACAAAGACGTCCTTTTTTTAGGAAACGTTCTTGAAGAGTTTGTCATTTTTATTCACATAATGTTCTCTCTCTTAAAATGTAAGCCAGTGTAAATGTCAGCATTATCGTATATGTCAAAACTAAGGCAGTGGCCTCCCTTGGTAAAAATTGCAATGTTGGGTGGGTTGGCAGGAGTTTAATGCGATCACCCCCGCAGTGTGTGCCCATCCGCTACACCGCTGTCTAAAGGATTAGAGTCTGTCAAGTAAACCAAGAGCTTATTGATGCAATTCATTCAGTCTGCTGCGTTACTCCTGATCAGAGGCTTCCATAAATATTATACATACCCCCGGTTTAACAGACAAGTAACATTTCACCCAGTAGCCCAAGACTGGTTGCCCACTGAAGCTAAGCAGGGCTGAGCCTGGTCAGTACCTGGATGGGAGACCTCCTGGGAAAACTATAGGTTGCTGCTGGAAGAGGTGTTAGTGAGAGTTCGCCCTGTGGTCTGTGTGGGTCCTAACACCCCAGTGTAGTGATGGGGACACTATACTGTCAAAAAGCACCGTCCTTCGGATGAGACGTTAAACCAAGGTCCTGACTCTCTATGGTCATTAGAAATCCTAGGATGTCCTTCGAAAAAGAGTAGGGGTTTAACCCCGGCATCCTGGCCAAATTTGCCCATTGGCCTCTTCCCATCATGGCCTCATCCCCATATACACTGATTGGCTTCATCTCTGTCTCATTATCCAGGTGGATGCTGCACATTGGTGGTTGTTGAGGAGATTCCCCCTTCCATGTAAAGTGCTTTGAGTGCAGAGAAAAGCGCTTTATGCATGTAACAAATGAAAAGTATCATTATTATTAGACTACAATGCATGTTTGAGTGGTTTTAACTGAAAGCGACTTGCACTGGCATATCTAAAAATATATCAGCGCCATTGTTTTAACTCAAGACGCACACTCGTAATGCACGTTTATAAAAGCTACTTAAATATCCTAATTAAAAAGGCCTAAGCCTGGCTTATTCTAAGCACTGTCTGTGAAACCAGGCAATCGAGTTACTTTTCAACTAAGTTTAATGGTGCAACACAAAAATATTTGGTAACACTTTAGAATGCTGTTCCGTCATTAATGAATATAACTATAGGAATAAATGGGAAACGCAAAATTGACATTTTAACAAACAAGAAACACTGATTGACACATTAGTTGAGTTATTAATTAATGACATTAGTGATTCATTAATGACGAAACAGTATTCTAAAGTGTTACCAAATATTTAGTAGTGCGCAAGTCGTAATTAATTCCCCTTTACGTCAAAACTATAGGCTAAGATGTTACTTATGCAAAGCTGGTGCAACTGTTATCGTTACTGGAAGAATGCTTGCTCTGCTCATAACTTTGAGAGAACATTGGCGGAACGTTACGTTCTAAGAATGTTCCGTTTCCTTGTGGTTTGGTTTCCTGGCACAAAAAGCTCATTCTGGTCATAAAACATGATATTCTGGTCTCTAAATTTAACAAGTCTATGAATATTTTTTACCAGTTTTATTTTCCACCAGGCAAAAATCATAAGTCTAATCACGTAGAAAAGTAATAACACACTTTTCCTCGATAAGCCACAGAAGATATCATTCATGTCTGTATAGCACAAACAGTGCAGTATGAGCCGCACAGCAAAACGTAATACAGTTAGAGGATTGTTCGAATCATTAACCCTAATTATGGCAGTAATGATCCTATATGAGCCTTATATGCAAATATGAACTTTAGCAACCACCAATAATAAATGGATCCTCTTTAAACACTGCAGAAAAGCTTTTCTGTCTTTTTGTTCATTTCTCTTTTTTTTGTGACAGTGGCTAATGCAGCACTTTTGTTGCAATAGCCATGGTTACTATATGGTAAATGTGTGCATGCATACATTACAGGAAAAACAGTTACTTATTAATTTATATCCTGCTGAGAGGAAGATGAATCGGAATGAAGCATCTGCCAGTAAGTTTTATTCATCATTTTATTAATAATGTACTTTTTTTCCAGAAAAAAAAACAGCCTAATATAAAGCACATTATTTATTTTCCAGTAATTCTTTGGGGAAGTATACCACTCGCTTAATTTAACTGTGTCTATTTAGGCTACTGCGCAGTGTGGGTGTGACCGAAACCAATTCTCAATCATTAGGGACTCTTTGGAGTGGTGTTAATGTTCTGCCGAGATGCATGATTGTTTTGATATTGGCATAATGCCTCATAATGAATCAAAACAATGTTCAAATTGTTTTCTGCAAACTCCATGATAACAGAGGTTTTTCAATGACAGTAATTCATTATCATCAGTATCGACTTAAACATTTCATACAGATTGCACAATTCAAAATCATTTCAAACTAATTTAAACTATTACCCAGCATCATGCCATTCCAATGACTTTCATTCTTCTGTTAAACACAAAGTACATATTTTGATTGACGTACTGGTGGTCACTCTTTTCCATTACTTACAATAAATGTGGACCAAAGCTTTAAACAGGCACCATGAAAGTATCTTTAAAATATTATAAAAGTAGTTCATGAAGGAATCACTTAGACTAGATAAAAAGATCAGACAGGAAAATGAATCAGAAATGGCTATTTCTGTTATGAATGAACCAATGAGCGCCAGTGCTAAGATTTTTTGTTAAAAAAACAACAACTAAACTTTTTATCTCAAACCTAACAAATACAGTCAAAAGACAGTACAATTTTAACATCTTTTTATGTTTCTGAAGAAGTCTCTTCTGCTTAGCAAGGCTGCATTTATTTGAACAAAAATACAGTAAAAACAGTAATATTGTGAAATATTATTAGAATTAAAATAACTGTTTTCTATTTTAATATATTTTCAAATGTAATTTATTCCTGTGATGGTAAAGCTGAATTTTCAGTCTCATTACTCCAGTCTTCAGTGTCACATGATCCTTCAGAAATCATAATATGCTGATTTGCTGCTCAAGAAATCCTATTAGTATGAAAACCATTTTTGCAGTTTAATATTTTTGTGGGAACTATGATACACTTCCATTCAAAGGTTCGGGGTAAGTAAGATTTAAAAAAAGAAGAATAAATTAATACTCTTTAGCAAAACATGGATTATAAGGTGACAGTAAATACATTTATAATTTATTGTACAAAATATTTAAATTTCAAATAAATGTTTTTTTTAATTTCCTATTAATCAAAGAATCCTGGAAAAAAATATTGTATCACTGTCCAGACCAGCTGAAGGTGCATAAGACCATAACTGTGGAGCAGAAGACCACGGTGGAGCCTGGAACTATGATGGTACTGTACTGTCAGTGCTGGATACCATGGTAAAACTGAAACAGAGCATAGAGAGATTATTAACTGCCTCACTGGCATTAACAGGGATTTTAGAGAGTCGAGGGCGCAGAGATCACCAGACTCGAGGGCGCAGAGATCACCGGACACGAGGACACAGAGATCACCGGACACGAGGGCGCAGAGATCACCGGACTCGAGGGCGCAGAGATCACCGGACTCGAAGGCGCAGAGATCACCGGACTCGAAGGCGCAGAGATCACCGGACTCGAAGGCGCAGAGATCACCGGACTCGAGGGCGCAGAGATCACCGGACTCGAGAGCGCTGAGATCACCGGACTCGAGGGCGCAGAGATCACCGGACTCGAGGGCGCAGAGATCACCGGACTCGAGAACGCTGAGATCACCGGACTCGAGGGCGCAGAGATCACCGGACTCGAGGGCGTAGAGATCACCGGACTCGAGGGCGCAGAGATCACCGGACACGAGGGCGCAGAGATCACCGGACTCGAGGGCGCAGAGATCACCGGACTCGAGAACGCTGAGATCACCGGACTCGAGGGCGCAGAGATCACCGGACTCGAGGGCGCAGAGATCACCGGACTCGAGGGCGCAGAGATCACCGGACTCGAGGGCGCAGAGATCACCGGACTCGAGAGCGCTGAGATCACCGGACTCGAGGGCGCAGAGATCACCGGACTCGAGGGCGCAGAGATCACCGGACTCGAGAACGCTGAGATCACCGGACTCGAGGGCGCAGAGATCACCGGACTCGAGGGCGCAGAGATCACCGGACTCGAGGGCGCAGAGATCACCGGACTCGAGGGCGCAGAGATCACCGGACACGAGGGCGCAGAGATCACCGGACTCGAGGGCGCAGAGATCACCGGACACGAGGGCGCAGAGATCACCGGACTCGAGGGCGCAGAGATCACCGGACTCGAGGGCGCAGAGATCACCGGACTCGAGGGCGCAGAGATCACCGGACTCGAGGGCGCAGAGATCACCGGACTCGAGGGCGCAGAGATCACCGGACACGAGGGCGCAGAGATCACCGGACTCGAGGGCGCAGAGATCACCGGACACGAGGGCCCAGAGATCACCGGACTCGAGGGCGCAGAGATCACCGGACTCGAGGACACAGAGATCACCGGACTCGAGGGCGCAGAGATCACCGGTCACGAGGGCGCAGAGATCACTGGACTCGAGAGCGCAGAGATCACCGGACTCGAGAGCGCAGAGATCACCGGACTCGAGGGCGCAGAGATCACCGGACTCGAGGGCGCAGAGATCTCCGGACTCGAGGGCGCAGAGATCACCGGACTCGAGGGCGCAGAGATCACCGGACTCGAGGGCGCAGAGATCACCGGACTCGAGGGCGCAGAGATCACCGGACTCGAGGGCGCAGAGATAACCGGTCACGAGGGCGCAGAGATCACCAGACACGAGGGCGCAGAGATCACCGGACTCGAGGGCGCAGAGATCACCGGTCACGAGGGCGCAGAGATCACCGGACTCGAGAGCGCAGAGATCACCGGACTCGAGGGCGCAGAGATCACCGGACTCGAGAGCGCAGAGATCACCGGACTCGAGAGCGCAGAGATCACCGGACTCGAGGGCGCAGAGATCACCGGACTCGAGGGCGCAGAGATCACCGGACTCGAGGGCGCAGAGATCACCGGACTCGAGGGCGCAGAGATCACCGGACTCGAGGGCGCAGAGATCACCGGACACGAGGGCGCAGAGATCACCGGTCACGAGGGCGCAGAGATCACCGGACTCGAGGGCGCAGAGATCACCGGTCACGAGGGCGCAGAGATCACCAGACACGAGGGCGCAGAGATCACCGGACTCGAGGGCGCAGAGATCACCGGACTCGAGGGCGCAGAGATCACCGGACTCGAGGCCGCAGAGATCACCGGACTCGAGGGCGCAGAGATCACCGGTCACGAGGGCGCAGAGATCACCGGTCACGAGGGCGCAGAGATCACCGGACACGAGGACACAGAGATCACCGGACTCGAGGGCGCAGAGATCACCGGACTCGAGGGCGCAGAGATCACCGGACTCGAGGGCGCAGAGATCACCGGACACGAGGACACAGAGATCACCGGACTCGAGGGCGCAGAGATCACCAGACACGAGGGCGCAGAGATCACCGGACTCGAGGGCGCAGAGATCACCGGACTCGAGGGCGCAGAGATCACCGGTCACGAGGGCGCAGAGATCACCGGACTCGAGGACACAGAGATCACCGGACTAACTTGAGGTGTGTTGACCATGACGCAACGAGACTCTGCCGGTGGCGTTTACTGTAAGAGTGTGAACCAAACCACAAGAAGAGAACACAAACACAACAGGACAGCAGAATATCAAAATACAATTCCATGAAATAAACACAGGGAATCGTGACAATTTCACATATTACGGTTTCACTGTATTTTTTATCAAATAAATGCAGCTTTGGAGAGCATAATATACATCTTTTCAAACACATTTTTCAAAAATCTTAATTATTTCAAACTTTTGACCGGTAGTGTATATTCGGGAGATTTTGAACAAGTTTTCTTTTTTGTCATTATGCTAGTTCTCTTTCATTAATTTATTATATCAGAAATAAAATGTCACCTCCTGTGTTACACAGAACAAAGAAAGTCATATGGTTTCAGAACAGCATGAGTGTGAAAAAAAAAAAAAAAAACAGACGTTTATATTTTTGGGTGAATTCTTTTACATTGTTTGGAATACTTGCAGAAGTTAGTTCTTGTAGTCACTTGAAGCTCTCTGCTTGGCTGGAATGTATGGGAAGTGAGTTTGTGTGCCTTTATCAGAAACAGTTTGCGTACTGCAGCTACGGAGGGCTCTCTTCTTCGAGTCTGGGCTGGAGTAAGTTTTACGTTTACATGTGGGAGTCAAAAACCTTGGAGGTGAAGATAAAAACACAGAATCTGTGGACGACAGCCTTGATGATCTTATTCCACCTCGATCTTCATTGTAATCATCATCACAGCACAATGCATGATATAGCGTCTTGTCGTAAGAATGGATCCTTCCTCCAGATCCAAAGAGCCAGGAGGCTTTAGGGCTGTTTGTGGCCTTTAATGGTCCATTGAGGGCAGGTAAGTCTCCACAGCTCCTGCGGTAGAGGTCTAACTCTTGCTTCTTGGCTATGGTTGGGTTACGGAGAGGATTGTGCAGTAAGTGGTTGTCAGATAATGTCTCATTGTGCAAGAGGTCGCCACGGTCCTCGCTGCAGCACACTAGTGTCAGGTCATCCTCTGAGTCAAGGTCGATATCTGATGTTAACTTGTCAATTTGGGCCACAACCTGAATGGGAAAAGAGAAAATTGAATAAATGTCATGAAATAACTCTCATAAGCTTTTGTTCACTCTTAAAGGGATAGTTCACTCAAGTTGCAATAGTCTTTTTTAAAACCGTCAGTAGGGCGTAAACAGATTGCACCACTAAATAGTCTCCAAGACGCAAAATAGTTACAAATTGCCATCAGAGTGAAAAAATCCCATATTTTAGGGTGGAACTTATGCCAATTCTTGACCAGAATGTTATAGAGATTCTGGGGTGCACTTTTTTAACTAGGGCCAGTAAACAACCACCCCGAACACCACAGCAGCAGCACTAAAAAATCACTCAGAATGGCTTAGCAAGCACATAGCAACGCCCTGGAACTCCATTCTACTTTAACATCTAGTTTCTCAGTGTTGATGAAAAAACCAAGACCTGAAAAATGTCTGTAGTTTCATAGTTCATGTGGCTGAGCATAAGCCATAAATGAGTAATATACAGTATATAGATAGATAGATAGATAGATAGATAGATAGATAGATAGATAGATAGATAGATAGATAGATAGATAGATAGATAGATAGATAGATAGATAGATAGATAGATAGATATGTATCTTTATTCCCCCATCTCACCCCATTTCACCCACTGGCATTGGAATATTTAATATCTGTTTGTGCTGAAGGGAATTTGTCCTCCTGCTGTGCTAGTAACTGCATCTTACATAAGAACTCAACCATACGCTTATCAATATTCCTTCTCTTGCTTTACCCGGCTCCTTTTCTGAGCAGGGTCTCAAGGCTGGTGCACACAATTCAGAGACAAAACAAAGCACAGGAGTTGCGATACCACAGATGGAAGCCTCTTTGATCAGAAAGTCTGTCTGTAGATGTTAATAAGATTACGTAACATACATGTATGGTTATCTATGATGGGATGGCGTTCAGATTTAATACATCTTTAATCAATATTAAGCAGCTTAGTACGCTATTTATGATGCGGTTATGTTGGATTTGGATTTGGATGATAAAGCACTGCGTTTGGATTAAAAAATCTGAGTTATTAATGACAGATTTTTCTGTTACTCGCTGCTTCTGATTTTGATGAGCTCAGTGCTTTGCTGCTGCCAAACTTTCTCATTGCATTCAATCCAGGATGTTGCAGTATTGAGTGTTTATAATATAGCAGATCGGCTATTCAGCGGCAAGCCACAGGCTTTTGGCTGTCGGGATTCGGTAATGAGCAGTCAAATGTAAACAGGAAAATCCCAAATGACAGGCATTGAAAAGTCCAAATATCCATTCACAACGCACCTGCTGCTCGAAAGCGCACACAATACGTAAACAATCCCAAGATTTTTGCAATGCAGACAAGTGAGGACTGTATAAACATAATGTACTGTTTTACGAGTATATATATCGAACACTGCCAAGTATGATAAGCGCTGTGCGGTTATCAGAGAGATACATTTTTGGGACTCCACTGAAAGGTCCTGTCTGGGGGAGGTATTAGATCATCTCTCATGGGGTTGTGCCCTGATGTGCGCTGCTGTCAGACAGTTCATGTTTAATGCATTCTTGCCATCCACACACAACTGATCGGAGATCAGAGTGCAGCTACACTGTGGAGGGCGGTATGACATTTCCCTTACAAAAATGACGTTTATTCATGTGCTATTAGTATACTTCTTAAACTTAAACTTAAAACAAGAAAGTATTTCAGTCTACTTTTTATGTACTTCTCAAAAATATACACTAAATTACACTTAAGTATATACTTGACTTATACTGACAGAAAAGTCTAATTTGGCCTACACTTGTACTTAATCAACGATCCAATCAATGGACAAAATCAATCCCCACTTTACATTTTTTCTTGTTGGTTTCATTCGGAAATAAACACAATAGTGAACAAAATTTATTACAACTTCAAACTTTAAAAATTACTCAGTATTTTGGTTTGATATACTATCAGCCGTCTTGGACTTGACACTGACATCTAGTGGTGTGGAGGCCTCATTACCAATAGTTACCATAGTTACCAATGCAATTTTTCAAGGTATTATTCGCAGTTAGCCATGATTAATTTATTTCCGTGATTGAAGAGTCCAATAATGGGACATTACAAAAATAAAGTTAGTCAGATTCCTGTGATCTCAAAATGGCGGCTCCCTTGATGCGACCCTCTCCATGTAAAATAAACAGTATTTTCTAACCAAGATCATGACTGGCATCGCCATCTCAGATGAATGAACATATATTTTTTTACCACATTTCTCAAAAGATCTCTTCATTCCCTTTCTGAACTATAACAATTTATGACAGATGTTTTACAAAATAAAGAAGTTATGAAATGTATGTTTCAGAACTTATAATAAAGGTCCCAATAAAAGCAATAACAAAATACAAAAAGTCCATTTAGAGGATTGTTTAAATCTCCTATCTAAATCTAATTAAGTAGTTGGTACAATAAATTCCATTCCATTCTAAAAGTTACCACCAAAATGTTTTTTTTTTTAATCCGCTTTGTCTCCCAGTCATCCTACCTACAGAACCTCGGGTCTTGGTGTCAGATAATTGCCAAACCCTCCCAGAAGGATTTTAAACGGAGTGTGTTTGGAACAGAGTGTGAGTCAGAACAAGCTTTCGACAAGCATTGCGAGAGGAAGCCTGATTTGAAAGGAGTAAGAAAGACCCATCACCACTACTGGGCTTCTTTAGTGATTGATTTTTTTTACCTGGAGGCTGGCTGGAGACTCTGAAAGAAACTATTAGATTTAAAAACAGATTCTATCCTCATACATTTTTCATCAAGCATTGCTGACTTCCCATATATTTGCTCTGAAAATAATCTCCATATACATTATCATATCTGTCTACATAAACATTTATGCATTTGGCAGATGTTTTTATCCAAAAGCAACTTACATTGCATTCCAGGTATATACTATCCCAGCTAACGGGAACGTTCTCAGAACTTTTGAGAAATGTTCTGGCAAGGATCTCTCAAAGTTATGAACAAATGTTCTTGCAGTAACGTTCATATAACGGTCATTAAAAGTTGTCTGAATTACTAAAAATGTTTCCACAAAAACATTATTAATAGCTACTTTTGGGCTGTTGAATGCTTGATTCTGATTGGTTGACGAACGTTCTAAGGTGTCCAATTATTTTCAGGGAAACACACGGCTAAAGTAGTTCTACCAGAACTACGTAGGCCCCGTCCGAAGCTTGCAATCCTAGGGTTCGGACTCTGCATATCCTGCCTGAAGACGAAGGCAGGGGCGCAGCCGACCCCCTGCGAAGTAAGGGAAGGGGCCATCTGGTGGTGGTGGGGTGGATGGAGGAGAAAAACATCTTGGTGTTATGTGGAGGATGGAGGGAAGGACCCGTCTTGGTGGTGTTAAGGAAAATGAAGGGAAGGTCCCATCTTGGAGGTGGTGGGGATGGTGGAGGTGAATGGAGCGACAGAATCTGCGAACTCAGACGTGTGTAAGTACCAACCTTTTATACCAAAAGTATTAGGATATGATTGGATAGATGAGAAGGTAATAAGTTGCATAACAATTGAGTCTTCCCAGCAGAACTTGCGCTAGAGCTTCATTTCCAGGCAGGTCTTGGTCGCATTACAGTTCTATATCACCTCGCCATTCCAAAGGTCCTTATGGTGGGTTCTATTATTGTCAACGAACCGACTCGACCCTCGGATATGACGTCACTTCCACACTTCAAGCGTTCTGGTATGTTTTGCGCATCCGAGTCGGAGAAAAAACACGGACGCCACCCGGAAAGCTATTGCTATGGTAAGCACTGGCCGAGTACCAGGCGCTCCAAAATAAGTATGTGCTTCACCTAGTTTATCTTCTGTTAGCAACACTAGCCACATTAGTAACACCCGTTAGAAACAAGGCTTCATTCAATATTTCACTCACAACAAGACCGATTCCCATTCCCACAGCATTCAGAAGCAAAATTTTAAAATTGGTAGCTAATTATTTGTTCTGATATACAATATTGATTACTATATAGTTATAGGTAATTAAAGAGACAGTGACCCCTTTAAGTAGTTTACATTTATTTTAAAGTCCGCGTGAACCGGAAGTTGCAAACGACTTTTCTCCAGTGTTGTGACGTATTTCCAAGTTTAACTTAATATTGAACAGATGGCAGGGTTTTACTTCAGTGCTATTTGATTAAAGATTACCATGGCAAACAAACATTTTCTTTGTATTAAATTGCACAGATTCATTGTTCACCACCAGACATAGTAATATGCGCTAACAAAGTAAATAGGGTCAATTTTGATTCATGTCGACTTTAAAGTAGTGTGTAAGCTACTTGAGTAGTCAAGCAAATCATTTGAAAAAAGCTTCAAAGGTTACTAAAAAAACTTAGCTAATACTTTTCAAAAGGTTAGCCTGGCTGATTATAAGATGCTTGAAGCTTAACAACCAAGATTTTCAAAAACATCAACCAACATCGACATCAGCTTTCCCATTAGTGTAGTTTACACCATTGTACTGTATACAATAAATAAAAAATATCAGTAATATCATAAATATAAAAAAGTCAGTCCGGTTAAAAATGGTTGATCTCTTCTTAAATTGTATTTTATTGCATATATACATATTTGATATTTACAATGGAAAATAGAGAAGCCCCAGACTGGATTGGTTTAAGTGTGTTTTTTGGCGGGAAATCAGTGAAATTATATGCAATGGATTTAAACATGATAAAATACGTTAAATGGAGCTGAAAGTACTTTTATTGCTAGCTAAAGCATGATCAAATTTGCCAAAAATATTGAATTACACAAACATGAAAAGAACTTAAGACATTACATAATTCTGTGTGGATAGATCAAGCAAAGGCGTATAAGTGAGCATTGTACTGGTTACATTTGGCAGCAAAGAATTCAGATTCGTAACAAATGTTTGGCTGTTATCCATGGAATAAAAGACAGCTGAAAGACAGATGAGCGTGTGGCAAAACTAATAACCATAACAAGATGTCAGTAGTAACAATAAGGCTCTGCTGCAAGGTGTGAGTGACAGATGGAGGTGTTAACTCAGCCAAGAGCGGCAGAGCTACCGGTGATGCCTGAACTTGGCCAAGGTGACAAATGAGACAAATCCAGAGGAGCTGTGACTGAGATGATGAGACAAATGCCAGTCTGGGACACTCATAGACTCAGTGACAGTAATGAGGCAGATAGATATCCACCCGAGGAAAGAGATTAATTAAGGAGATGTCCTCTCACATAATGCTGAAAGCAGTCGCCCAGCACAAAGGCAGATAACTGCAAAAGAGATGAGACGTTGACAGGTGAGAAGATGAGGAAATAAGATGCGCTCCCGCACATGTCGGCCCATTGTCTGATTCGCCGGGTGATAATTAGGCATCACAGATGACATCTTGCTTGCATGGGGTGTCACGGTGTGTGTGGGGGGGTGTCATCCTGGAAGCCTTTCTCCTGGTTAATCTATCTGTTGGTTGCTGTTTGGGTGACAAGCTGTCCAGTCAACAGCCCCTAGATGGACATACCACTGGGGCATGGATGTATTTGTGACCTTGTGTATGATTATGAAACGTACCCACTGTATTTGTGTCTTTTGTTTTGTGTATAGTTAGCAAGTATTCATTCAGTAGTCGCTTTTAGATCAGAAACCAAAGTACGAAAGTAGCAAACATTATGAATGCTCACAAGTCCATTGCAAGATTGCAGTCCCATTGTTCCTGTGTTCCTGAAATGGTAACAAACCCCAGTACAAAAGGGGGCGATAGAGTTACCTTCATACGTGTATGCCAGGGATGGGCAACTTCGGTTCTGGAGGGCAAGAGTTTATTTCCATCCCTAATCAGACACACCTTCTAAACAATCCGGTGACTTTGGATATATTTTGATTAGGGATGGAGCTAAACTCTGCAGGACAGTGGCCCTCCAAGACTGGACGTGTCCATCCCTAGTCAATGCCATTAAACAGGGTGTAAACTACTTACAAACATGTCGACCACTTTTACAATGGTAAAGCAACTTAGAGAATGTGAATGCACACTTTGTGTTGCATTATGAATGTTTTCAGCAAATTTCAGAATGCAAAAATTCACAAAATCAATCATTCATAGGAGCACTTGCATATGTTTCACTACAATGTAGGGATCAGTGCCTTGCTCAAGCTTGTAGATGCAGGGTTAAAAAAGAAGTGTCCAATCCTGCTCCTGGAGGGACACTCTCCTGCAGAGTTTAGCTCCAATTCTTATCAAACACACCTGTACAGGCTAATCAAGATCTTCAGGATTACTAGAAACTTCCAGGCAAGTGTGTTTGGGGCAGGTTAACTCTGGAGGACACTGGCCCTCCAGGAGCAGGATTGGACCCCCAAGGATTTAAAGGTTTTGGTTACTAGATCTCATCGTCAGACTGTGTTCAAATACATCTTGATCAAATCAATGCCTTAACCGTCAAAACATGCCCAAAGTGTGTGCTTTACCTCCCGGAGCTCTTTCGCCACGTCCTTGAGCTCAGCGAGAACTTCCTCCAGCTGTTCCATGACCATCTTAACGTGCCTGCGGATCTCTGCTCTCCGGTCAGGGCTCGTGCTCGGTTCAAATGGTCCTAGCGCTGTGCCGTGAAACATCCTTCACATGGGGATGACAGCAGCAGCGGCAGCCAGGAGGGGACAGGACACTGGACTTCATGTCTGAAGCCCACCACAGTGTTGTTTAAACCTATCTGGATAAAAGACCCAATCTCTGGTCCGAACATCTGCTGATGTTAGAAAACGCCGAATTCAGTCCAGGAACATCTAGTAACTGTCAGTAAATTCAAAAGGAAAACTTTCAAAAAGTAAAAGGGCATCAAGAAAATTGGAAAAGTTTCAGCACTGAAACAAACTGTTCTCGGCAAAGCTTTGATCTTTTCCGTATGATGTTAAAATTAAATCGAATGGGATCATTTTTGGCTTGAAAGAACCTTTGTTCTTAAGACAGCCAGAAAATAAATAAGTAAAACACCCGTTTGAGCTTCTATTTTGAGAGGTTTGTGACGTACCAAAAGTCATCTGTGAATTTTTCAGTTTCTACCCCTCTACATATGCATCCTCCATTGCAATTCCACGTATTCAGAAATGTTACCATGAAGCATATTTTACATTGAAGAAAAAGCCTTCAGTAGTGGAGCCATCAGTATTTGATGTGAAGAAAATATGTATCCAAATAGTACACTAAGAAAAGTAAGAACAAGTCACATTTTCACTCGAGCGGACAGAAAAAGAACGCATCTGGTGTGACACCTGGGAGGACGAGCCAAAAATTGCTTCTCTCAGAGGAAAAAACAATACTCTGAGACAAAGAGAGTCCCCGGACATCAGCTAACCCACTCCAGAAATCGCTCAGGATTTTAGTAGCTTGTCTTCTCTTGGCTTTTGTGGCTTTGGTCCAGAATTGATGCCGTTTGGACTTATTGCTGCTCCATATGTCTATAAAAAGCTTCCGCAGAGTTGCCAGGCTTTTCCCACTGTGCCCCGTACAGTGCAGCGTATCTCCTACCCCATCCGAGCACACACAGATACTAGAGGCGGATGCATGCTCAGCACCTCTCTTCCAATGTTGTCCTCTATCAGTCACTGATGCTCAAGCACTTAGGAAACCTCCCCCTACCCTCTCTCTCTCTCTCTCTCCTCAGTCACTCGCCCTCAAACACTCGCATTTATTTCCTATGATCTCTCTTCCATAACTCTTCCCTCCTCTTTCATAGTTGCTACCGTGCACACACCACTCTTTAGTCCCACTCACCCTTGTCCTGTCACTTCCATCCTACTTCCGACAAACACATCAATTCACGTACATTTCCGAGCTCGCTCTCTGCTCAGATCTTTTCAACCACTTGCCACCCCAGTTGGGAAAGCAAATTAATTCAATTCACTGTTGCAGTGCGGGCTCTTGAATTGTGAATGCGACGGCTCTGCAGCAATAGAAGCGGACCAGATTATCCCATTTAGATCGGTAATGAATAGGAGACAGACGCAAGTACATCAGGAAACCGCTCGCCCTTCCATAATTATGTAGAAGGGGATGCTTCAGCCTCATGTATTCATTTTCCTGTTGTTCTCTTCAAATCACGAATCGACCGGGGGACTGTGTCAGCAAGTTTGAAATTCTAATTTACCTTTCTATAATGATTCTTCAAAACATCCTGCGAGGCTTGTCCCAAACAAAGGCCCTCATTATTTCTTAGGTGTCTCTGGTGGGAACACTGATGAGAACGATTCGCACAAAACAAGCAATTGTCTGAATAGTGTATTCAGGCATACAGGGCCAAAACAGTCGTCTAGAATAGCATACACAATTTGAGATGAAAGTAGAGAGGAAAAGTGTTAAACAAAACACAATCATTTGTGCTATGAACTTTAATGATACCTCAAATCGTGAGATTTGCTGTCACTTTTTGGACCGTTTGGACAAATTTTCCCTTGCGGATGGTAAAATGGGCAAAGACAATGGTATTGTGGCACACAGAATTAGCCTGTTCAAGCACTTCTCACATTTCTTTTAGACGCTTGACATTTTGAATGATAGCTGGTTCATGGACACTAAATGCAGTGAAGTGCTCCATTTTATTAAAAGTTAGAAATAAGGACTCAATGCTGAGCTTTTGAGATTTGCAGAAAGAAATGGGAAGCTAATGCAATCCTAATTGCATGTGTGGCAATTCATTCATGCATTTAGGGCTAAGTGCTAGCGGTTGGAGGAAACGTATTTCAGTGCCCCAAAATGGTGATGCAAATTGTTTTGTTTTCATATAGAATTATTGTCCTTGAAACAGAAGATTGTTGCATTCTGCCCGTCTCTATAGTTAAATGCATCTTACTTCTTTTTGAAAAGACTGAAACAAAACACAGTTCCTGTCTTTTCACTGAACGCAACTTAAATGTTTTAAATGAATTGTCATAAAAAGGTCTTTCATTCAAAACGATATGCTGGTTCTGTAAAAACCCAAAACGTGTTGCATTTTCTCAGTTTAGTCATAATGAGTTACAATGGCAGTTGACAATACGAGTGCTTCCTTGTCAAGACTAGCACATTGCATTGTGGGATATAGTATCCAGTGCATTGTGCTTTATACTGCACATTTTTGCAAAAGTAGTAGATCATCTAGTATTCTATTCATTCACACTTATTTAAATGATGCTGGGTATAGAAACTCTAGCCTATACCTAAAAAACAGCTAGTGTAGAATGGTAGTATACTTCTCTCAGTAAGTGGAGACCAGATGCAATCCACCCAGGCTTTTGGTGCCATCTACTGGTGGATGTGCAATTTTAGCTCTGATGATTCACATCTAGGTAAAAAAAAGGTTTTAAAAAAAAATGTGTGTGGAAATGGTGGAAAATTGAGGGGAGAGGAGGGGGTCAGGCACAACAACACACAACAGACAAACAACATATTCAAATCTACATAAAAATGTGAATGGAAACAGACAAAAAGGAGGCATTAACAAACCGGATAAGTTCATGTTCATGTTTGGAGTCCTAAAGTAGACAATATGTCAATAAAAACTTGAAACAAGCTCAAGCTATATGACCTACAAACTTTTCTATAAGACTTGTCGAGTTCCCTGCAGGTTTCACACCAAATCCGCTCTATTTACTATATCGCTGAATAGGCTATTCACCTCTTTTATATTGGTTTAGCCTACCTCTCATGAATAATGTGCGAATATAATATGTTAGCGCAGTCAGCACGTTTTTTTTTTTCCTTTGCAGTGAGCACTGCAAAGACTACGCAACAAGACGTTGCTTCAAATTTAGTTTTTAACCCTTAATTTGCCAAAATGCATTGCATTGCATTGGCCAAAACATCTTCCTCGTAGCCTATGCAAAATATATTGTACAGTATAATTGTTTTACTTATAGGCCTATATGGTAAAGAAAATATATGTATTTTTTTTTTTACTGGATATAGTACATCATAAAACACCATAGCTAATATGTTGCAGATATTCAGGAAACATGCTTTTCTGAAACATCTCTGAACAACAATGCTACAGCCATTTATTATACTTTGAAATACACGGAACGGTGGTTTTTGTTTTGGTCTGTGTGACTCCGCCCACTGCCAATTTACCCAATAGTATTAGTGCTTAGAGCGCTGCTGGGCTGGAAAGCCAATTGTCTGTGCACCTGAACCAATCAGGCTTCCGTATTTTGGAGAAAACGGAGTTTCTCCATATAGCGTCAGGAGAATAAACTCCGATTCAGGGTACGTTTACACGACAACGATATGCTTAAAACTGATACGTTTTTCCTTTGAGTTTTTCACGTACAGACGACACCATTGTCAAAACGATCCCCATTTACACGGATCCACGAAAACGACTAAAAACCCTGTATTCTGCTGCCAGGCCATTAGATAGCGATGAAACACAATAGCCTGACACGTAATATGCATGTAACATCATCATCTTCAGAGATTTGCGTTTTTGCTGTTTACACGGAGACCGTTTTCAAAAACTTACAATCAAACTTCCAAACTTTGCGTTTTCAGGCACTCAAAATGCATAAAAAGTTTTACGTTTTTAGTTGAAAACGGTGTCGTGTAAACAGCCCCTCAATGTGAGTGAACCGTATCGAAAGGGAACTGCGGCTTTTCTGAGCTCAACAGCTCTGGCCGAGTTGTGACATAAACTAAACGCTATTGGCTATTCTAAAAAGGGGAGGAGCTGCTCGATGTGTCCCGCCCTGTCTTCCTGTTTCCTTGCGTCACCACATTTAATAAGGATGTGTGTTTCAAGGCACTTCTGTGAGCCTTTTAAGTGTTCAGTGTTATTTTACTATCACTGAGATACAATTATAGTTAATGATATTTTTAAATAGTTTTTATTTTAATATTTTCCATGTTCATTTTAATTTTTCTTAACTGTAGGTACTTTTGTTGTTGTTTGCCATTTTTTTTATTAGTCTTTAGTTTTTATTAGTCTATAATCTAGTTTTTTGTTTTAAGGTTTAATTATTTTAGTACATCAATTTAACTAAATGAAAATGAGAAGTGCTGCCTTTGCATCAGGCTGAAATAAAAGAAGTATTTTATTTCAGTTAACCTTTATTTTATTAAAATAATGAAAATGGGTTTTTTTAATTGACTATAAAGAATTGGAAGGACACAGAATAAACATTATCTGTTTATTATCCATCAGGGAGAGACAAAATAATATAAAAGTAATACAAACTGAACCAAAAAAAATCTCAAACTTCAAAAACAACCACCTTCAGAAATCACAACTATTGAGCTTCATGTTTGCATGATTGTTTGATTTGTAAGTATAGTTTTTCTCTGGAAACCTAACATGGTGTTTACATTGCATTTATTACAAATTAAGGTGATTAAGCACACTAAACATAGTGGCTAAGGGAAGAAATGTGGCTAAATTGATATCAATACAAAATCATTTTTTAAAAAATTCATTAAAGAAAAGAGATTAAAAAAAATGGAAACCAGTAAAATGTACCAGACTGTAGGTCTTGTCTCCAAGTCAACAATACATTCCACCGTAGGCTTGACAAAATAATTAACATCTACACACACACATGGCACGAGGTTTGGTTGAGTTCACAAATTTACCAAGCACCACACACAACTCACTGTACAAAGACAACTATCTGTTTTACGTTACTACTGGCATCTTTCCACTCACTTAACTTTACATTATGAACAAGGCTTTATCTACTGTTGGAATACATGGGCATAAAGAAATCAGGGCACAAAAGAACATGACGGGTCTTGGAAAGGACAGTGACCTTAGCTTTTGCTGGTGCGGCTGAAAATAGTATTCTTGTTGATGTAATCAAATCATGCATGTCAGATATCAATATTGCTTCTGTCAACGTTTTCTTGGGTGACTGTCAGAAAACAAACAGGCTTAAAACATCCAGTCCACCAGAGGGCGCAACAGGACTATTGATTTCAATCAGGGACGAAACTTCAGCCAAGCTTTGCACAGGAAGTCCAGTCTTACCAAAATGCCCCACAACTGTGTACTTAGCATCACACAGTCGAACAGTTACGCTTAAAACACTCAAAATACACACATTAACGAAATTTGAACAAAAATATCTTTACATAAACAAAAAGAGTACATAGAAAAAGTCCCCAAACATACATGAATAATATCACACATGGCATGGGCCTATTAAATGTTTCACAGTTCTTGAAATGATTAAAAGTATTTTACAAGCCTTGATAGAGACATTGAGATGACATATTACATATACTGTACACTATAATCTATTTCATTTTCTTTTCTTTATACTCCTTAAACTATGACCCAGTTCTACAGTCAACCATATACTGACCACTAACCAGCTCCTCATAGATAGACTGTAAATTCTGAAATTGAACAACAAATTTTACTAAATGCTCTACTTTTTTACAAATCCACAATTTTTCAAGTCTGAAAGATGTTAAATAATCTCTACATGTGCTGTCAAATCGATTATTGCGATTATTGTCGCATCTAACATAAAAGTTTGTGTGTGTATTAATACAATAATCGATTTGACAGCACTACTAAATTTATGTAATTCAGGAATTTCACACAGAAATTGCTTGTCGATGTGTAATAGAGCAGATATTTTCAGGAAAAGTCAAGCAAAATCATCACAAATGGACAATTTTGGGAAGTACTACTGTACTGTACATCACTTGTAATCAATAATTAATATGATACAACATATATATTGTACTTGTGACAATATTACTTCATAATGTGCTTTAGTTGCAGTTTTTAACCCATTGGAGAATAAACCACCCAGAAGCCAGAAATGACTGAAGTCTCAGATTATTTGCAAAACAACAGTTATGATTTCTGTGATATCAACGAGAACAACGCTAAAACATTGGCCTCTTCAGCAGATTTAGATCATAATGGATTTAACTGTGTAACAAGCCTGTGGCTAAGAGTAGATTAAATATTTACTCTATTCGAGAGCATTTAAATTGAACTAATGTACAAACATACAACATGTACAAATATTTCATCAAATCGATTTCGTTAGAACTTCGGCTACAGTACATCAGCATTAAAATGAGACGAATAAATCCTGAGGTAAAACAACACAACTACACGTATTAAAACAACCTTTAACGCAAACAAAAATACGCAACAACTAAAACAATGTAAACATATGGCTTTCCTTTGTACCTTCAAACAAAAACAACTTGACAAGACAAAACAAGCTCTCTTTGTACTTGCACTTGATGTAGAGTGCTCAACAGAAACAATGTAATGTTTATAAGCTTTATACCTTTTCATCTGTGAGATCAAGTAAATACCAGTCAATTTATTTACAGAAGCTGATCTTTTCTTCTGTCTGTGCATAAAACCAACGTTTATTCTTAAGATGTGAGAGTAAAGATGTGTCTGCTAAATAGTCGAAATGTGTTTTTGAATACTAACAGCCAACCAAAATATATAACTGGCTTGCAAATACCACATAGACGAATCTGACAACCATCTGAGAATCTATTTACTATCGAAACATAGTGAGCTTTGGAATGTTTCCTTATCAGTGATCTAGTGTTTAAAATACATTAAGTGGAGAAACACTACACAACCGTTAATTAAATCTGCCGTAACACCACATGGCAAAACTGATACTTTCCTATTTACGGGGTCTAAATACCAAAAGCAACTCCTTAAACTATCACACACTTTTAAAACAGTTTAAGCAAAAGCTTATGTATTGTTGTACTGTGGGAACCTATTTGAATTCAAATTGGTCAGATATATCTTTCCTTTCTCCCTCCCCCAAACTAGTCTTTTACTGACTTTATCCCACCCAAATACCCTGTTTCTGTCCCCTCCCCCCATTGAGGCTGTAAACGATCTACATTGGCTCGTCATAGTTGTAGGTTGGTGCCGCGGAGTACTGTTGCTGGGCCGGCATGGCCCCCTGTGCGGCGCCCATAGCTGCCTGCTGAGCTGCCTGCTGGACATGAGGGTTCTTCCAAGCACCGGTGGTCCATTCTTCCTGAGCCTTGCTCATGCTGCCTCCGCTACCACGGTAGAAGTTGTGAACCTAAGATAGAAGACAATTTAATGCTTGAAGGTTGATTTTTTTTATAGCTCAGGACATTAATAACTTAGCCTGGGTTTCCCCATACTGCCTTTGCGCAGCGCAATTTTATGAAATACTTTTTTATGAAAGGCAGTATGAAAGGCTTTCCTGTAGCTCAAACAGTAGAGCGTTAGCGCGAGCAACGCCAAGGTCATGGGTTCGATTCCCAGGGAAAGCAAGAACTGACAAAATGTAAAAAATTGTGTACCTTGAATGCAATGTAAGTCGCTTTGGATAAAAGCGTCTGCCAAATGCATAAATGTAATGTAAATGGATACCATGGACCAGATTTTCGCCTCATCTAGGGAACCAATCACAGAACGGGGAGGGAGCAGCAAGACGATGACGACATATATGCGACACAACTAAGCAGTTTGTTTATATCCATATATACCTTCAACCCTCATGTTTATCTTGCACAAACGGCAATAGTCGCTGAACGTCATTGTTTACACAAAAATATCTTACCCATCGTCTTCTTCCTTGTCTAATTTCTGTCGCTCTACATACGTCATCTGGTATAATGGAAACGATTGGCTATGAGCGTACAGGCGCATTTGATAGACAATCTTAGCACCCAATAAACGGCGCCGGGCATTCGTAAACCACGCCTCAAATACGAGAAAATGCACATGTGGTTCCCAGACCCAAGTCTCAACGAGAATTGGGTCTGGCGTTAGCCAGGCTATTAATAACTAAGGCTGTGCTATACTCTTAGTTCAGAGTGAGTATGGTCTAAACGATAGACAGTATATAAAATGGACGCAGTGACCCCATAAGTTTCAACGGAGAAAAGTGAAGTCAATTAGAAGCACTCACTTCCTGATCGGCAGGCGAACTGCGCAGACTCAAACTGAGCTTGATGACGTAGATGTGACGTGAGCAACCTGACTGACAGCTGTCAGTCTTCTAGTAGCTGTGCCGAGAGAAATCTGAATCATTCCCTTCAGAATCTCGCAGAGACGGAGAGCGTTAGCATTAGCTGTCCATGAGCAGCAGCAGGAGCAACTTTATCACTCTCTGGGCTTCTCCCTTGACTTTATCAGACTTTATGCCTCCACGTCCCGCCGATTGCTTGCGAGCTTCTCCGCCGGTCTATACGGTAATTTCTCGACTGTGCGACAGAGAGTCGCGTGGTTATGATGCAATTGTTAGCCTATTTTTACAAAAAGTGCTTCTACGGGGCCATAACGTAAGATACAAGGTAATGGAGCCTTTAATACATTGTCGTGTTTCTTTTGAAATAAATAATGGACAAATGGAGTCTTTAAACGCCTCAGATGTAAAGTTATTCGCTGTCAAAGTGACGCCAAAATGAATGGGAGTCAAAGGAATGCTAACAGCAGGTGAAGTTCTGCTACAATGGCGGCTCCCGGGGAGGCTTCAGTTTCCGGGTGCTGGATTACCCCCTTGGTCTAAAACAGCGCTATGGGAAATATCCGTGGCGTTAGTGCCGCTGATTGGCCGAAAGCACGGGAAACACCTGCCATTTTTTAAAAAGGCTGTGTACACACACAGATTTTAGCCTATATATTTACTCCACTAACTAACTCTACGAACATGGAAAACAGTGATAGATGGACCTCTCAACCTTTACGCTGAGGAGAAAATCCGATGCAACTTTTAAGGGGACCAAGAGAAACATGATTATGTACAGCTGGCAGCATTGGACATTAACCACACGGCATACGCTAATAACTTTTCATATACTGTCTTTCCATAACAGTTCTATCTAATAACGTATTAGACAGGACTGCTAGACAGATCGCAAACTAATGTACACGGAGAATGAAGGCACTGTTTGCTAAGGCTCTGGCTGGCGTTCTCAGCGGCGTTGAAATAAAGGTCAGCCGCGCTGTCAAAATAAAAGTCACAACCTCAAGCGCGTCTAACATCACTTCAGAGTTCCTACTGGTGGTGCGAATGCAACCAGAAAACGTACCTAGGGGAACCATTAGTTCTCAGGGAACCACCCTGATGGCTAGTTCCTACAACTATCCAGTGCGAAAGCCCCTATACTTCAATATAATTATAGTCGTGTTAGGATGAAATATAAATTCTTAACACGATTATAAGGTCGTACAGAGTAAGTGCTTTTTTGCGTACGTGTGGTTTCAGTTGTTCCTATATTTTTTCGTAAATTTAGAACAACTTTTATTACGCCATTTTTGGTGAATAGTGATTCGTTCTTAAAATCGTTCGTACGCACATTTCACGCACCAATTTGTGTGTACGCATGCTTAGTGAATGAGACCCAATGGCTTCAAAACGAATAATGAATTCTGCTGAATAATTGAAAAATATTTGACAGACACTCCACAAAGCTTTGTTTACAAAATAAATAGTAGGTTAGCAATGAAATGTTATATCGCAACCGTGGAAACATTTGGATTCGTGCCGAATGAGAGAGGTACATGAGCCCATAAATTTAAGCTATTTGGCGGCTTTGTATTCTGTTTTGCGATCTGGTCACCTGATTTTCCACAAATTTAACAATATTCCATGAGTTATTCCACTGGACATGGAATGAACCTCTCGTTTGATTTGTCAAATCTTCATTCACGTCTCACCAATTTTCACAGGGAATTATGGACGTTTCTTCCTTTCGTTTACTTTTAATTAGTTACTATACTAATTACATCCCTTACTGTGGTAAAGTAGACAAACGCTACTTGAACGTCAAATTCTATTGTTTGTGTTTTTTAGATTTAGTAACGCACGTCAAGTGTATTTGTCCCAAACAGTATATCTTTGTGGGGAAATACAAAAGTAATGTTTTTTTAATTTAATATTTAACTTTCTTATATTATTTAGGTTACCATTATTTACTTATATTTATTTCAATGTTTTACAGTCTGTAGTGTTTCACTGACATAAGTGGTCAAATAAACATGCACATTTGTTACAAAACGGATGTTTGAGCCTGATTCTTTTTTTTTATACATTTCAAAATGTATTTCATTGAGGTCAATATATATTTATACCCAACCACCACACCAACACCGGTAGTTGGTCCACCGCCAAAAAGTGCCACAGTCACAGCTCTATTAATAACACAGGACAAGTTTTCAAATATAAAATTTCAAGAATTGTTATCAAATTATTTATGTTTTTAAAGATGTGTTTTACTGAGGATTTTTTTTTCTCAGGAGAAAAAAAGACAAGTAAGAGAGTACTGTAAATTCTGTGCAGGATAAACATTATATTAATCAACAAAAAACATTGAGAACATGAGATCTGTTTATATTCAAAACAATAATGATGGAGGAACAATTACGGGTACCTTGGTGAGGGCAATGGAGGAGAAAACGGCCACGACAGTGAACATTATGGTTGGAATCAGCATAACAACGGCAGAGCCAATATTAGTGCTGAAAAAGGTGATGGTGGCCAGCCAGCCACTGAAATAGAAAAACATAAAGAAGAGATATTCTGCTCATTAGCATGCCACTTAAAAAGTACAGTACATGAAAAGATTGTATGAATTCAGAATATTGCATAACATCCTAATATACTCTAAAGTTAAACAGACCATACTATGTGTGTGCTAAAAATAATATATGTGACGCAAGAGTATATGAGTCATTTGAGTTTCTATAGGGTAACCCAACAGGAACTGGCATTGTTCTATCTATCTATCTATCTATCTATCTATCTATCTATCTATCTATCTGTTCTATCTATCTATCTGTTCTATCTATCTATCTATCTATCTATCTATCTATCTATATATCAGTCTGATCTATCAGTCTGTCTGATCTATCTATCTGTCTATCTGTCTATCTATCTATCTGATCTATCTGTCTGTCTGATCTATCTATCTATCTATCTATCTATCTGTCTGATCTATCTGTCTGTCTGATCTATCTATATGTCTGTCTGTCTCTCTATCTGTCTGTTCTATCTATCCATCTATCCATCTATCCATCTATCTATCTATCTATCTATCTATCTATCTATCTATCTATCTATCTGATCTATCTGTCTGTCTGATCTATCTATCTATCTGTCTGATCTATCTGTCTGACTGATCTATCTATCTATCTATCTATCTATCTGTCTGATCTATCTGTCTGTCTGATCTATCTATCTATCTATCTATCTATCTGTCTGTCTGATCTATCTATATGTCTGTCTGTCTGTCTCTCTATCTGTCTGTTCTATCTATCTATCTATCTATCTATCTATCTGTCTGATCTATCTGTCTGTCTGATCTATCTATCTATCTATCTGTCTGTCTGATCTATCTATCTGTCTGATCTGTCTGTCTGTCTGATCTGTCTGTCTGATCTGTCTATCTGTCTGATCTATCTATCTGTCTGATCTGTCTGTCTGATCTGTCTGTCTGTCTGTCTGATCTGTCTGATCTATCTATCTATCTATCGAATTGAAAATAATCAAAGATATTTAAAAATGAACAAAGACATTTGCTTTTACGGTTTCAACCCCCTCTTCCTCACCCAAAGGACCATTTGTAATTCCTAAAGGCAGAGGTGCTGATAGTGATCAAGGCCTGTAGGCCAAGACACGTCGACATCGGGGGTCTACCATTTGCCACACCTTTAGTATGATGGGGGAAGCTGTAATTATCTGATTGGTCAGTTTGAACGTCTCACATTTGGGACACATGGTCAAGGAAGTAACTGGAAGTAAGATTGTAACAGTTGCTCGGTCTCTTTTATTCTCTGTCTCTCTTTCTTTGCCTCCTCTTTTTCTTTGTCTCTTAATGGTATACATTTTTATCATCTCATGCATCTATTTTATAACTATTTTCTTTCTTTATTTTCATTTTGAACAACAAAAAAAGATTAAAAAAAACCCCATTGTCATTAAACCATTTCAATTACAAATAATGTGCCAACTAGTTTTGATTTGGTATTGAATTTGAAGAGCTACTAATTGGAATACAATATCGTCACACTATAGCGACGCTCTCTCACATATTACGCTATTGTAAATGCGCTTATTTCCGTCGTTGAAACAAGTAGCAGTGGGTGAAAATAGACAAGAAATGTACAGTTTTCTACCATCTTGCTGATAACGTTTATTTAGTCATTCGGCAATCCTGCCACCTGAACCATCTATCTATCTATCTATCTATCTATCTATCTATCTATCTATCTATCTATCTATCTATCTATCTATCTATCTATCTATCTATCTATCTATCTATCTATCTGATTCCATTTCTTAAACACAATGAGCTGTTTTTACCAAACTCCCCATCCTGGGATTCCAACGGCCTGAATGATACTAATCACCACCTGCGCCATGAAGACGAAAAAGAACATCATGAAGTTGAAAGAACTGTCTGTCCTGCAAAAGAAAGCGTGAACTGCATTAGGGTCAAGCACAATGACATGATTACAATTCATTGACTACTCTGAAGCATATTTAAACATGAACTTAACTCACTTGAAGGCCTTGTAGATGGGCCTAAACCAGCACACGTAAGAGCATGGGGTGAACAGTATCAGCCACAGAATGGCCATACCAAAATTGGTTGCTCCGCCCCCTCCGCACATCCATGCTAGACAGCCAATCAGGTTTGCTGCTAGAGTGGCACTATTCACTGCGAGTGAGAGAAAAAAAGTGTTAATTTAATATCAACTTAAAACTGTGATGAAAGACCCAACAACTCAAGCTTATATCGACCATTTGATTTATTTAGAATATTTATTAAAAAATGTATTGAATGAAAAAAAAGTTAAAAGTTAAAAATGGATTTAAAATAAAATAAAAACTGATTGCATTATCTTACAAAGTATATCTAATGTGTATCCTGTATACATAATATTGCATTTGATGCATACTTTAGGGTTGTAGGAGACTACATTACAAGGAAAACTAAAATTTCATCTGTTGGAACGGGGTTGGAATTTATGACACACAATGACTAAAGTTTAATAGCTAAAGTAAACTAAGTTCAAGGCTAACAATACTTTAGAAACTAATACAAATGTATATTTATTTCAGCAAACACTTACTTTCTCAACTCCCAGACTCATTTCAAAATAGTTCCCAATTAGTGTGCTATAAAAAAGGAGTTTGTAAATATCCTGCATGGGCAAAAGCAACTCTAATGCTTGTGATATCTAATGATAACCTAGTAAACTGTACAATAACAACAGTAATATGACACCCCACGCTTTTACCCATGGACCGATACGATAGATCAAAATACAAAACCAGTCTCTACAAGTTTTCATGTGTATGGTTTTTCTCAGTGTTTACAGTGAAAACAAAAGAGACACTGTAATGGCAAATAAAGCCTATCTACTCAGTGCACACACACACAGTAATGAACAAACAATTACATGCAATGAGAATACTTCAAAAATATAAAATACAAGCTGAAATATTTAAGAACATACATATCCATAGGTAATACATTCGTTTGCACATCGTACGCCACTGGTCTGGGATCTCGTTGAAGTCTTGGTAAAAACATGGTTTCAGTGGAATGAACCGTGGTAGAGGAGGGAAATTGTTTTCTGTGGGGGGAAAAAACACAATTTAAAGCTTAACCTCTTAAATCCTGGTTCAGTAACAAACTAATACAACATTCAATGGAAGTGACAGGGCTTTTTGGACATGTACCATGGTAGGACCATGCTATTCTTTCAACTGCATTACAGTACGATGTAAATGCCATGGTACTTGAATATGGTAACAATTCAGTTTGGTTTACGAAAGTTAAAAGCGCTCACCTGCCATGGAGACTCTTTTTTTCTTTCAGATCACCAACGTCAAACTGTAATTTTTAAAAACCTGTAAAAACACACATTACAGACACAACAAATTCACACATTGCAATAAAACACTTTAAGAAGTGTTGTTTATTATACACAAAAACGCGTTGCAACTTAATTTTCCAGTATAATGTATTCCAGTGTGAAAGCGAAGCTTGTTCTTTGATATGCATCTACATTTTCAGCAAAATAAAAACAAACAACCAGAAAGCAATGGAATAACTTTAGTAAGCACAAGCTAGATCCAGCTGTGTCCCTATAAAGAAAATGTTTTTATTCCTCATTCAGGCTTACAAACATGACACCTATAAACCTTAAAGGCACAGTATATAGTTTTCGCAGGTAGAGGTCGCTCTTCAAAACGAAGGCGTGGCTTCATGACGCCATGAATGAATCATGGGAGTTGTCGTCTTCATCTCCGAAATCATGTTGCTAAATGACATGAAATTCATTTTAAAATGTATTGTGATATATATATATATATATTATGACGGAGAAAGCTATGTTAGCCACTTGACAAAATAGTGTTGTCTCTGAGGCATGGTGAAAACATGTTACTCGCAGTAAATCAAGAAAACAAGCGATTCAAACAATAAGACTAACTGTATAACAATGATTCGTTTTCTGTTGATCAGTGTATCCAGACAGTTGCTCCCCAATCTAATGAAACACATAATATATTAAAGTGTCTTTGGTGGTTACTCTCTACTAAAGTAAAACTGGAAAACGAGGGTAACGTGGATATGATGTCATTGGTCATTGACAAGCGATGCAATGACACGGTCAGTGTCCTGGTTAAAATTCCTGATTTCCCTGAATTTAAACATTGTTGGAAACGTTTGGGATACTGTAAGTACACAAGTCAACAAAATATATATCGTTGTTCTAGTGGCTTTTGGATATTTTAATCTTAAAATCTTGAATAGTGTGCCTTTAAGCAACACTGGCCGTGTTTACATGCACATTATATTCAGATTAAAGTTCATATTCTGCTGATACAGCAACTTAAAATCCAAAACTAACATATCTAAAAACTATTTCTAAAAAATAGAAGAACCCTTGACAACAACAACAACAAAACAAAACAAAAACCGACAAACTGATGTCATGATGACTGAATAGCTTGATTTTTTTTAAACCCAAAATTACTTTTGTTCAGAGATAGGTTACACATCATTTATGGTGAATATTACAAATGATTAATATTCCAAATTCAGATTAATATTTAATTTAAAAAAAAAATCTAAAAATATTGGCCTAATCTGTTTATGGCAATCGAGTTAATGCATTCACTTGACGCTCACTTTTTTTGTTTATATTGTTAAATTCTGAGTAGGTAATATTTTCGAACATGTAAACATAATTGTTATTAAATACTGTTGATTGTTATTAAAATGAACTCTGATTTGATCCTTGGAAGGAATCAGGAGTACAGGCCTGCTAACTGAATCATCCTTTTTGTTGGACTCCGTCCATACAGCTGTCAATAGGACACGATTAGAGTTAGTAGAATAAAGAATGATTCGAACGATTCATTTCGAACCTAAAATAATCGTTTCGTAGCGATTATTCTAAACCGTTAATTTGTAGCGAATATTTACAAACGTTCATTCGTATAGCGACTATATTTTTAACCTGGTTCTTTAGAAGTTATTATGTACCATTTATTCGTAGCGATTATTGTCAACCATTTATTTGTAGCGATTATTCTTAACCGATTGGTAGCTTGATTTTCTCGCTCGATTCTAGCCAAACCCAGTTGCAAAGTGAAGGGCATGTCGCTGTGGTGGTATTACAGATATGAAAAGATGATCTAGTTTTCCTAACGTTATATTTCATTAATCCAAATGAGAAGTGTTGTTATAAAACGCAAGATAAGAATTGAAGGAGAAAACAAGAGCAAGAGAATATTTTGCGAACACATTTTCATTCATTTCGGAGCGGTAAAGAGGTCGAGCACAGCGCCCTTCAAGGGAAAAGATGGAGCTGAACGGGGAGGTGTTTTATTCAACAGTGCAAGCTAAGACTGCATCCATTTCTGCTTTTCCCTGGCACGTAAGACCTATCAATCTGTTCACAGTACATATATGTAAAAAAAAAAAAACAAGGGTAAGAAAGTGAAAGAAATCGGTGGAAATCCTACCTTCTCGCGCGTTCACCCAAGAATATGCTGCCAATGCACGCGCTCAGTTGCATCTATTAAACCGCTTTCCATTCAATGATCGATGCACTTGTGATGGAGATGGTTTCCAAATCCGTTATATTGTGAGATGATAATAAGAAAATGGGAGTGAAAACAATCACGTCACGGTACTCCTACACACACATACGCACGCAAGCGCGTCGACGAGCATCAGTTCCGCGAGCGAGGGATGAGTGTGTGTGTGTGTGTGTGATGCTGAATAAATCAGCTCGTGTGTGTGAGCACTCTACACTCGCGATATTTCATTTTTCACTCGCTCCTCAAGAGATGTGTGGCCGCTCTCCACGGTACTGAAGCAAAGTCATTTTATATATAGACTATTACTTAGGTAAAAACATTCTTCATGTGTAAAAGGTACTACATTTATTAAATGTATGATATAGCCTATAGGGCATAGGCATACGCATACATGTATTATCTTTTACACATACAGAATGTTATTACTTAGGCTACTATAATAATTTGTGCGTGTATACTTTATACATGTCACCTTTTGCACATACATAATGTTGTGGTAGACAATACAAAATAGTCACAACCCCTGCTTGGGACTCTTATTCTATTTTGTTCCTGTTTCCTGTTTAGCTTGTAGTCAGTTTGTAGTTTTCTTTGTTGAGAAACTCAAAGAAACTTTGTTGTTTGTTAGTTTCATTGATTGTTTCTTGTTTGTTGGTCAGTCATTCCTGTATGTATTTTCAGTCCTACTTGTGTGTCCCTTGTTCAGTATCTGGAGTTGTCCTTTGTTAATGTATCACATTCATCGGTTTCAATTGTTTTTGTTTTTTGCACCCAGTTTATATTTACTGTTTTTTTTTTGGGGGGGGGGGGGGGGGGGTTGCCTATGTTTCCCAATACCTGGGTGTACTTTATTTTTGTTAATAAACATTTTACACTGCATTTGGATCTAATTCTCAATTGTTATGGATAAGTAATGAAATCATAACCAAATTTTATAAAATAAATACAATTAAAAAGTAATATTAAAATAAAAAGATTTAATTCAAGTGAAACGTAAGTAAAAGTACAATTAAATAGAAATAAATGCTGTTATCGACAAGATCTGAGTATAATACCTACAAGTTGAAGAGAGTAAATAGAACAAGAATCCACGCTGATAGATCGATCTGAACCCCAATAAAAAGTCACAACATTTTATAACATCTCTATCCTTAAGATAGATAAGGTAGCGCCCCTTGAGGCCCTTTCTGCATAGATTAGCATTCATCAGGCCATGTCATCTCTAAAAGTCATGGTGATCTTGCCAACTGTGCAGTAGGTTGGAGCAGATAGCCTGTGGTTTTAAGATCATGCATTATCGTATGTCTGCAGAAATCATCAATATGCAGTCTATTTCTCCTGAATATGAATAACAGTCAATTCTAAGAAAAACAGAAAGAACGCAGATGAATGAAAATAAAAAAAATCACTTTGAGACTACTTAAATTGGGTCGCTTAAAATTACTTAATTCCATGATGTTATAGTTACATGAACAAATTATGTTTGTTTAACGTAATCCAATTATGTGTGACCTGTTGACATAAAAAAGTTAATTAAAGCCAACATATTTTTTGAGTGAAGAGAACAATATAACCACATAAACATAAATGTTAGTGATTAAATCAATAAGAAGTAAAAGGATAAATGTATATGATACAGGAGTAGCTATATTAAAAATGAATAAATTATATTAAAAAGAAACATATGATTGTCAGTGCAACATTAAATCCACTGGAAGCAAGTTTGCAGAACCCAAGTGCAGTTTACTCAAAAAACCAAGGACATGGACATGACACTTAACAAGTTACACACAACAATACTTGACAAAGACACATGGCAAACATGACGGCTTAAATACACACACGACCAATGACTGAACAAGACACACCTATGCACAATGAAACAATGAACCAATCAGAACACGACACGAGATACGGGAAGCACTGGACATGCTGGCAAGGGAATCACATGACAAGACCGTGACATGACTGTGACAAGAAACATGAAACAATAATCATAACTAGACATTACAGTCAGCTATATGATGATTCAGTTAATGAATACAGAACCAGAATTATAGGAGTGAATTTATAAATAAAAAGACTAATTCAATTCTTAAAAAAATAAATAGGAAATTAACAAAAGAGTATATTGACCAAAATTAAGTTACACATATCTTTTTAAATTTCTTATACTTCATTACATAATACAACATAGTTTCATCATTATAAAACTGCTGAGCAAATCACATTGCATATTATTTCCAGTGTTGATTCTGAGCCAGTTATCTTTGGCCTAGACTTTTTTGCCTTTCCCTCAGCAAAACGCTGACCTGTTTTTTTTTTTTTTTTTTTCATAAATAATTGATCTCCAAGATTCCTCTGGCAATAATATTCAGCGCTCTGTAACGTTACAATGACATAAGAAAACACTGCATGCTCTAAAATGCTTCTCTCGTCTGAAGTATCAGTATCTACTTGAAATCCGTGTTGGATCTGGAATTTCTTGAGGGCAAAAATGAGAAAGAAAGACAGATTGTCAGGTCGACAGATTTTAGATGAAGTAAACCAATAGATCCGTCTATCATTATCACATAGAGATACATTTTAAGTATATTTATATTGTGGAAACAAAACATGATCAATAAGTTAGGTCAACGTATGTTTTTACATTGCTTTAGCTAATTGAAATAAGTTAAGCATTTAAGCATTTACGAGATGGCTAATTCTTACCAACGTCAGTTTAACGTAATTTAAGTTGAAATTACTTACATGTCCAAGTTGATTGTACTTAAAAATTTAAGTTAGCAACTTTTTTTTACAGTGTTGTGGCATCACACACACACACACACACACACACACACACACACACACACACACACACACACACACACACACACACACAAACAGTATGTGCTCCTTCAGGAATCCCTTACAGTATTCATAGTTCACTCATTCAGAGATGTTTTTCATTTCCCCTGCAGACGCAGGATAGATATGGGAAAGATGCCTCTATATCTTATAAAGGGGAAAAACTGGCAGTAATGTACTTGGTAAATCTTCAAGAACCAGCGAATAATCCTCATACTCGCATACCTCATACCTCAAATATTCATATTATGTAGGATACAGTTTTGGGTCGAGAATGACCGTAAGATCTTCTGTAAAGTGACTCTTACTATTGGTGCTCCACCAGTCCAGAACCTCTCATAGATTTGAGCTTACTAGACAAGTCCAAAGATATTTGAAAGAATGCTATTTGAAATAACACATTTTATTCCGGTTTCAAATGTTTACGAATGGTTCTAAAGAACCTGTCAATCATGAGGTTTGAATATGCATGTGTTCTGAAATTTAAAACACAACTGAGTTTGAAATTACCCAATGAATTGTCTGTGTACACTACAGAGTTAACAGCTATATAATAGCAATGACTGTCTGGAACAGAGTATGAAACATCCATACAGATTTCAATCATCACCCATGGAAGAAATGCGGTTTGTTCTCCAGTACAGTAGGTGGCGACACACACTCCTAAAGAGTGGATCGCCATTAAACAAGAAGGAGAAGATCATGTTTTTGCCATGCTCTCAGTGTATGGCGCCCTCTGTCGGTGGAGTCAGTCGCTGTGGCTCCAGCAGTTCTTGGACACGTTTAGCTTCCGGTGGCTGTCAGATGCCTGAACTTCAGACACATAAGGTAAGATATATATGTGCATGGCAAATGTTTGATTTTTCTTTTATGTATTTACAAAGTGAGTGATGAGTACACGATGAGGAATCGTTTGGGTCTTGAAACTTGAGAGTGAATTTCTCCACTAATGAGATGATAAGCCGAGCTAACCAGCTAACAAGCTTAACATGTAAACAAAGTCAGCAGAGACTATTAAACGAACTATTGCATTAAAACCGTTTCACTTTCGAGCATTAGAAGTCCAAGAGCAAATTATAGACACGTTTATATTATGGTTTGGCTTTCACCAGCTGTTATTAACTAACTATTAGCAGCTAATCTGCTGGCCAAGCTATCAGTCCAAGAAGTTATTACCGTTAAATGTTTTAATTATGCATTCATTTAATTCCTTTAATTTCCTTGATTCTTCACTTTGTCAAAACTCAATTTTTAGAACTAACACAGGATGGTAACAATACAAACATTTAATGGAAATGTATAATTATTATTATTAAAGTCAGTGAATTAACAAATATAATTATTATATGTCGTTCCATAACCGTAAGACTTTAGGAACACAAATGAAGATCTTTTTGATGAAATTCTGTCCCTCCATTGACAGCTATGCAACTACCACTTTGATGCTTCAAAAAGTTAATAAAGAGATTGTAAAACTTGTCCATATGAATTGAGCGGTTTAGTCCAAATTTTCTGAAGATCGCTTTATATGATGAACAGATTGAATTTAGGCTTTTATTATTAACATATAAACATTCATCAACTCACACATCATGTGGTAAACGGAAGCTCACGCGTGTTAGCTTGACGTGTGAGAACCAATGAGGTTCATTCTCGTGTTACGCAGCACGTTTGAGCTTCAGGAGGTTTTTAGCAGGTTCGGTTGAGTTTCTGTTTATGTTCGCTTATCATCATTGTTTATATGTGAATGAAAGACTAAATTCAATCTGTTCATCCGATCGTGTCTCTTCAGAAAATTTGGACGAAACCGCTCAATTCATATGGATTATCTTTTTGATGACTTTTATGACTTTTTTTTATTTTTTAAGCGTTTCAGTTGCGCAGCCGTCAATAGAGAGACAGAAATCTCTCAGATTTCATAAAAAATATCTTCATTTGTGTTTCGAAGATGTACAAAAGTCTTACGGGTTTGGAACGACACGAGGGTGAGTAATTAATGAGGGAGACAGAATTTTATTTTGGGGGAACTATCTCTAACTATGCATTAATCTTATAGTTGATTGGTATGATAAATGTGTTGTAGTGTTGGGAATGCAGCCGCCTCTCCCCACAGCTGCGGTCAGAGAGCTGGTTTGCTCCTGTCTGCATCGAGACCCAGTAGCGGCGGACCTGCGCTGCAGTCTCTTCGTGGCCGCCGTCCAGAGCTACAAACGCGATTCGGTGCTCAGACCCTTCCCTCCTCGTTACCTTCGAGGAGAGATCAAGGACTTTGAAGATCTGGTAAGACGTTTGAAGAAATTGAGCTCTCCATGTTGTTGGCTTTCCCAAACAAACATGTTTTATGATTTTGGTTCTACTGTGTTCCTCACAGCAAAAAGATGTGGATACTTTACCAAACGTGAGGGATCTGGTGCGTCTTGGACATGGTGATGGAGATCATCATCTGGCTCTAGTGCACTGGGTTCTGTCCTCCAAGAGTTTTGCTGTGAAGACCCTGCAGAAAGAGGAGGTATTGCTAATCTTCTTTTAGATCTTTTCACTTGACACACGAATATGATTCTGATTCCTCTTAAAGTTAAAACTCCAGTCAATTTTAACATTGAGCTCAATTTTGAGTAAATTAGTCCAAAGTAGTCGATTGTCGAGTTCACGCGCGTGATCAAAGGTAACTAAACATATGCGCGTGAACTCGACAATCGACTACTTTGGACTTCGACCGAAAACAGGAACTAAATACAGGTATGTGCGCTGGCTGATATAACATCATTTTTATTAATATCTTTCACATCTACTACAGTCAGATTCACTCGTGTTCACTCTGAAGGAATCACTCAACATGGCTGGGCACTTGTATGACACATCAAGGATGATAAGAGAAATAAAAGCAGGTTTAAAATTTGCCCTATTGAAGTCAATAGGGTGCAAATTTTAAAAAGAGGATAACACGGTGTAGGCAACACCGATTTTTGTTGTTGTTCTCTGTATTGACAGCACTCCAAATTTACTAAAAATTGAGCTCAATGTTAAAATTGACCGGAGTTCTCCTTTAATGATTCTATAAAGAGTTATTTTAATTCTTTTGAAAAATAAATGCAGTGTGTATTTGTTCAGATTTCAGATGATCACTGTAGCCAATCACAGACAAATCCGATGAGCACGTGAACACGATGGCCAATCAGAGGTGTTTACGATTCAAAGCGATCAAAGCGACACAATTTAAAAATGTCGAAATGCATCAAACCTAGAAGCACTCTATCTTTGTGATTCACTAAAAAGAACTGGTTCATAAGACTCATTAGTTCAGACCACACCGGCCACACCATGTGTTTGTAAACGACTAGAAAGAACCAGCTCATATAATTATTAATTTGCGGAAGGAAAAACTCTAGTAGCACTCCCATGTTTCCGATCCACAAAAAGAACCGGTTCATGAGAGTCATTAGTTCGGACTGAACTGACTGGTCACAGTTAGGGCTTTGACTCCGAACTTCGTTATTCGAATAGCCTATAATTCGAATAGTTAAAAAAATAATGATATTCGAACGAATATTAGGCAGCCTTCAATATTCTAAGCTTTTATGGGCATTATTTTTTGTAAATGTGTTTGCTCATAAACGTTGTTTTCAACAACGTTTTTCACGCCTGGTGAAGTTGTGAATCGCTATTATTGGTCATCTGGTCTACTGTAGGTGACGTTAGCGTCCTGGTTAGCACCTATTTTGTATACCATAACAATGGCCGCGATTTATTTATTTTTGATAAGAACAGTGGATGAAACCTGTCGAAAGCATACTGTTTGTGTTTAATCCAGGGTCTGATTTTATATATACAAAAAACAGTCGTGACAGTGTGTTTTTCTTCTGAAAACATCATTGCCTGCCTATTGACATTCACTGATACACTGCCTCTGGTGGACAGAACATATACAACTTAACTTTGATACCAATATAGGTTTTACTGAAGGCATTTAATGGTCAAAATATTATGAATTTATATTAGAATATTAATAAACAAACGAACTTCGAATAGGATTTTGGGGCAAAAGTCAAAGCCCTAGTCACAGTCACACTGCATGTTTATGACTCCGTAAAAAGAACCCGCTCATAAGATTCATTGGTTTGGGAATGATGCAACTCTGGTCATGCTCTATGTTTCTGATTCACTAAAAGGAACCAGCTCATATGAGTAATTTGTTCAGGAATCAGACTACATTGGTTAAAGGGATAGTTCACTTTGAAATTAAATGTTGGTATGTTTTAGCTTACCTGAAGTGCATCCAAGATGTAGGTGTCTTTGTCTCCGCAGTAGTTTTAATTTTGATATTTTTAGGTCAAACCGTTCTTGTCTGTCAGTCATATAATGCAGGTATATAGGCACTGTCTCCAAAAGCATGCAGAGAAAAGTCCAAATAAAAATATTCCCCATCGTAAGTGCAGATTGATGGCCTAAGCTCGCGCAAACTCATCCGGGAGTGTTGAGTTTTCACTTATTCCCAATTTGTAAGCCTTCTATCTTGACACACTACTCGCTTCATTGTTCAGGTCAATCAAAGGCATACGTTGAGCCGTACAGCCAATCACACGCGTTTCTGCTGAGTTTAAAAATGCAACGTCCAATCGAAGGCGGTTAGATTAGTTTCCGGGGAAGAAATCCGGTGTAAACAGATCAGATGGATGTCGTTGTGTAAAAGAGATAAAAACTATATAAATACTGTTCGTTTTATCACACAAACCGCTCGTTTCGTGTCTTAGGCCATCAATGTGCACTTACGATGGGGAATTTTTTAATTTGGACTTTTCTCTGCATGCTTTTGGAGACAGTGCCTATAGACCTGCATTATACAGACAAGAACGGTTTGACCTAAAAATATCGAAATGGAAACTACTGCGGAGACAAAGACTCCTACATCTTGGATGCACTTCAGGTAAGCTAAAACATACCAACATTTAATTTCAAAGTGAACTATCCCTTTACCCTGCATGCATTTGATTCACTAATAAGAGTCATTTTAGTTCGGTGTCAATTTGCATCAGCAGAATAATGTACAAATCGTTAAGAAAACTGATCCGAACATCATTTTCGGTCCTGGTATTCTGGACTAGTCATTGAGAGACATCCCACAGACTAGTCTGTTTAGTTTTGCACATCCCTGCATGTTCACTGGTGTTCATTCTTCACTCCTTCAGTTTGCCAGACTCAGCCAGCTGACCCAAAGCGAGGGTATTTCAGCCCCAGCCCCAGACTTCCTCTTCGAACTGCAGTACTGTGATTCGCTCAACTCCAAGTTTGAGAGGACGCGGGCTGGACGAGATCTCATCTATGCATTCCACGGCAGCAGACTGGAGAACTTCCACTCCATCATACACAACGGGTTACACTGCCACCTGAACAAGGTCAGCATGTGGATGATGTGCGTTGGAGGACGATGCTCATTTTTACCGGTTTTGGAGGCTCTCCAGTAGGGCTGTAAACGATTAATCGCGATTAATCAAATTCAAGATAAAAGTTTGTGTTTACATAATATATGTGTGTGTATTGTGTATAATTTAGGGCTGTCAAAAGATTAATCGTGATTAATCACATCCAAAATAAAAGTTTGTGTTTACATAATATATGTGTGTGTACTGTGTATAATTATTTATATATAAAAAAACAGACACAATCATGTATATATTTAAGAAAAATTGGTTATATTTATATATAAAATATTTATATATAATATAAATTATATAAATGTATATACAGTATATCAAATGCAATTATTCCTTAAATATATACATGGATGTGTGTGTATTTATACATAATAATTCTACACAGTACACACACATATTATGTAAACACAAACTTTTATTTTGGATGCGATTAATCGCGATTCATCTTTTGACAGCCCTAGTATAATTATTTTGTATACTGTATATAAATACACACACATGCATGTACTGTATATATTTAAGAAAAATGTGTTATTTATATATAAAATAGTTCTATTTATATATAATATAAATCATATAAAAATATAAATGCAAATATTTCTCAAATATATACATGCATGTGTGTGTATTTGTATATACAAAATAATTATACACAATACACACACATATATTATGTAAACACAAACCTTTATTTTGGATTCGATTAATCGTTTACAGCCCTACTCTCCAGGCAATCGTTCTTTGGTTATCATAGAGGACTACAAATAATTATGCTCGACAGATGTGTTTGACTGTCCCTTATCAGTTCATGTTTAGATAATATGTGTGAAGATACTAATTATAACTACAATGTTATCTGCTCATTGGTTCAACACAGTAAGCCATTTAATCTTTGATTATGATTTGATATTTCAGACGTCACTGTTTGGGGAGGGCACATACCTGACCAGTGACCTCAGCATGGCCATCCTTTACAGTCCTCACGGTAACGGTTGGAGGGAAAGCGTCCTCGGGCCTCTGATCAGCTGCGTTGCCTTGTGTGAAATCATCGACCATCCTGATGTGAAGTGTCAGGTGAAGAGGAAAGGTAATGTGTCAGATGAACGGCTGAATACATTACTGTTCAAAAGTTTGGGGTCGTTAAGATTGTTTAATGGTGTCTTCTGCTCACCGAGGCTGCATTTATTTGATCGTAAAAACAGTAATATTGTGAAATATTATTTCAATTTAAGCAGTCTTCAGTGTCACATGATCCTTCAGAAATCAGTCTAATATGCTGATTTGCTGCTCAAGAAACATTTGTTATTATTATCAATGTTGAAAACGGTTGTGCTGCTTAATATTTTTTGTGGATACCATTATGCGTTGTTTTTTTAGGATTCTTTGATGAATAAAAAGTTCAAAAGAACAGCATTTATTCAAAATGGAAATCTTATGTAACTTTGTAAATGTCTTTACTGTCACTGTAATGTGTTTATTGTCAATCTTCATAAATCAAACTTTTCAGATCTGTGAGCCATTCCTATGTTCTTCGAATAACGCTACAGATACTATGATTATGATTGTAATGGAGTACTTGTGTATTTTGCAGTATATAGAGGTGTGTGGGGTAAGATGAGCCACTTATTTAAGTTGTCTTGTAGGCAATAAAACATAAATGAGTATAAATCACAAAGTCCTCTTTTATTTATTTTTTTATATTTGCATAAACCAGCGAGAAAACTTCAGTATTCATGATATTAAAATTCAAGTCAATAATGAAAGGCAATAATTATGTTATTGCTGTTACGCAATTGTCATAATTGGCATTGGTATTGGTATAAATGCTTAATAAATATGTCACCTCTGTCTGATTGGCCATTTTTTAAAATGTATAGTCATGTGACAAATTATATGTAGTTTGGCGCATCTTACTCTCCCCTACTTATTTTTTTTTTACAATTATGTAAAACAATATGCAAAAAAATTATTATTTCAAACAGTAATATGCTACATTCCGGTCTACAAAATAAAAGCAAACTGATTTTTTTATTCCAGTTTTGTGTAAAATGACCATCCATGACGACACCATCCCAGCAGATATCTAAAATTCAGCTCTCACTTTGTGTCCTTCAGACTCCGAGAGCATTGACCGCCAGCGTCTGAGGGCCAGGAACAGTGAAGGTGGCGAGGTGCCCGAGAAGTACTTTGTGGTGACCAACAACGAGCTTTTGAGAGTGAAATACCTGCTGGTGTATTCTCAGAGACGCTACAGATCACGGTGAGACGTCCTCATTCACATGGACACGATCTCAGTAGCTTTATATAAATACTTTCATAATTCAAAAAAAATCCACTTTAGAGAAATAGTTCATAGTCTTTTTTCCTCTATGGAACACACATAGTTAAATAAATAAAAAGTGTTGAGGAATGTACCTGTCACATTTTTTCGTACAATTGCAACGAGTAAGAGATGCTTTTCACAGCCAGTCGTGAACAAATCATAGACTGGTAATGTGAACTATATATCAACTAATTCTTTCAAAAGACTGTCAAGATTTTTATTAAATAACTTAAATTTTGATGTTTCTCATACAAAGACTTAGGGCTGGGCATTGACACAAATTTCACGATTAAATTCGATAAAATTTCGATTCGACTCTGTTTGTAAATCGACTTTTATAACCGAAATTATACATTTATGTAAATAATAAAATGTTTAATCGAGTACAGAACATGGCAAAGGTGCTACAGGACAAAATTATGTTTCTACTAATTTTTGTGAAATAAAAACTTAAATGGAAATGATTTATTCAAACAAACATTAAATATTGAAGAACAGGTTAAGTAAAAATACATTGAATATGCAATATGGTGCATACATTTAGTGAAATACTATGTATAGTTATTTTTCTCTAGCCGACTGTCGAGTTTTTGGTCATTAAATGGCTTTTCTGAGGTAAATGCAACATTACGTTACATTGTTCACAAGCTGTTTTATTTACGTCTTTCTGCGGTTGAAACGCCGATTGAGCGATTACATGTGACTTGATATGGTTTTCGGTAAGTTGTACTTTATCTTTCAACGTACCTTCTGATGTTCATTCATGGAACCTGTAGTAAAGCAGAAGAGATGATCAGTTCGCTTCGCTTTATAGAATTTAAAAAGAATTCAGAAGCTGAGACTTTGTTTCATGTCAGGAGTAACAATGCACAAGATCTCTGAGATTCATTGGATGGGAGGCACGATACAAAGTTCTGTTCATTCATCAACAACATACACTGAAAGATCGATTCTTGGGATTTTAAAATCGATATCGATATCTTCTAATTAAGTATTAAGTTGTTTTCTTCAATTCGATCACAAGTGGACGGCGCTAAATACAGGTGTAAACGGGGTCTAAAACATTTTGAGCTTTTCCACTTTCAACCACTTCCCGAGGTAGTAGAAAACGCATTCGACCGGATTGCTTTCGTAGTGTATAAACGCTCATGTGGTCGAATGCGTTCAAACAGCCACCAAAAAAAACAGTCTACTCTCCGTCTACTGACCTAACGCGTAAACATTATGGGAATTATCCAGACGGGATTTAAACTTTGTCTGCTGAAGACCCAAGTTTGGTTTGAAGACAAAAAACGTACCAAGCACAATGTTCTCTCACCATTCCTCATTTCTAACACACACTCATAGTGTTCGGTGTCATCTTACGACTGTCAGAGCAGAAAGGAAAGCTCTGTATTTTTTTCCGTCGTCTCCAGGCGCGGCGCGTTCACATGTAAATTGGGTGAGCTTATTTCATCCATTAGATCGAAAGATCTGAAAAAGGCCATACATTTACCCGCCCATAGACCCTCCCCTCGAAGAAATCAGGACAGAAGTGGTCAACAGTAGACAAAAGAGACGCATTAAAACCCCAGGTGTAAACGTGTGTGTCTCTCTCGTCTACTTGTGATCCGATCGACCAAAACGCATCTTAATACCAGGTGTTAACACGGCCAAAATGAGAACCAATTAAAATCCAGAAATCAGTATTTTTAACCCAGCCCTTGTATGACTTCCATAGGAATATAGCGAGTTAATCATATGGACCACTTTTAGGATGCTTAGTATCATTTTGAACCTTTAAAGACTTCAGAATTTGTATTGTTTTCTACTGGTTAAGTTAAGTTGCTCTTTAAAATGATGTTCTGCTCTGATTCCAGACATGCTCAAGGGAGGTCGTGGCTCGTCCGACATCATTTTGCCATCATGATGGGCCTCTATATCCTGCTCCTCGTATTCATCGGTGCCTTCAACTCGTCCGCTTTTCAGTCCTACTGGCACAGAATCTTCCGGTAACCCAGACTGCTCGCATCACATAAACGCTCTCGTCCAAAGTGCCTTTTACTCACAAAGACTATCATTTAAGAGGGAAAAAAAGACTCAGGAACTATTTTATCCGCTCAACACGTCATTCCTCCATCTATCACTTGATTTTTACACGCTATCCTTCATTAATGTTAGCCACGAGAATGTTACATGTTAGCATGTAGCCTGTTTTTACTTTTTGAAAGGGTTCACTACACTAGTTACAACCAAATGATCAAGACGAAAGCGCTGCCTTTTCAACCTAGACTTTGGCAAAACTGTTGCTTATATTAATACAAATAATCATGTAGGGAGATCTGTGTGCTTTTTTTATAATAGATACATATTTTTGAGTTTTGAGGCAAATATATATGTTTTCATGTTGCTAGGCTACTGTACTTTGTCTAGATCAAGTCAACTATGCAGAAAACCCATGTTATGTCGGTCAGTATCATTAAAACTAATGAAAATGAGTCTTGATATTGCATAAATGTCTCCAATTTGAATAATTCGGAGAATCTGAATTGTGAAATTATTTAAATTAAATAAATGCAACAGGATTACAGTGTGTTTGGTAAGGGCCGGAGTGAAATGCATTAGTAAACTGGCTGTTGTTGGAGTGTATGGCTCTTGGCACACTGAGCGTTTTGTCTGGCTTGTTTTTATCAGTCAAAAACAAAAGCAGTTAAATTTGACTGATAACAAAAGCGGCATGTTTTTCATCTTGAGGAGCGGAGGCTCATTTGTGTGCACCGTAGATTCGAAATCTTTATTTTAAAAAAACAAATTCATTTAAAGTGGTAATTACTTTCATGCATATAATTAGTTACATGCATATATTTAAATTACTGTTGATATCATAAAAAAAGATCAATTATTCCATATTAAAAATTTAATGATATTCTTATTTGTCACGTGTTGTTTTTCAGGTTTATAACATGGAAGCATATTATAAACCTATGAACAGTATTTATTTATTGAAATGCCGATGTGTTTACCACTTAACATTTCTTTTCTTGATGCAGCTTTATATAAGATAGACATCAAAAGAATTGTGAATCTGTTCTGGCTCATGGATGGATGTCTAATTGCACGCTCATAAATATATTGTTATTGAGTAACAAGCCAGACAGGGGTGGGAACGGGTCAACGGTGGGCACCTTTTACAAACGGGTCAACATGACCTTAGTCCCTTTTATGAAAAAAAAAAAAAAAAAAGTGCAATTAAAAGCCAGTTTTATTCAGAAAACATTTGCACATGCAAATATTAGAATACATCATTAAAAAAAATGTATATGTTATTGATAAAAATATTGTAGCCCATAGACTTTACATGGTTTTCACATGTTGTAATGACAACACAGTGTTTTAGATTGTATTTAACAATATACAAGAGCTGTACAACATTCATGCGAAACATTTCAGCGCATTTATAAATCACACATTTTTATTATTGATTTATATTATGTTATTTTAAATGGTAATGAAATGCATGAAAAAAATAGCTGCCTTTATAACTGGATTGCATTAGTTGAGTTCCTCTTAACATGTCGAGTCAGTTTGCTGCAGTTGGACAGACAGGAGCCAAACACACAAAGAACCCCTCAGACTTACTCTGTTAAAAGAATAGCAAAGTATTTATATATAATTTACATAAAAATATTATATTATAATAAAATACAAAATATATACTAGTATACTATATATACTGTAATAAAACAACAAATAATTATAAATATGATAAATAAAATAAAATGTGTGTGTGTTTGTTGTTATATATAAATATATTATTATTTTATCATATTTATTATTTAAAAGGGGTATATATAAGAGTGTTCATGTATCAATCACTTTTTTTATTGCCAATGTGTGAACGGCTAGTAACGAAACTTAAGAAAACGAGACCTTTCCCGTCTTCCCAGGTTGTCTATAAAAACCTGATGACTGATTTTTATGTGAAGGACTCGGGACATTTTTGAAATGGGAAAATCAAAAGGATGTGACGTTACGCTCCCGAGACCATCCTTTACATTCTACGACACATGAAACGAATGCTTATACAATGTTCAGGGTAATGCCGAAAGAGCCTTTCTGTACTGTCAATGTGTCATGCAAAGTAAAGCGATTCATTTAAACTAATGAAGGGCTTTCGCACCAGAGGAACCTTTTCATAGTTCGTAGAACTAATGGTGGAAGTACCCACTTTTTGTCGTGTTCGCAGCGCAGCAACTGGTAACTGTTTTTGTTCTAGGAACTCCTTTTGGGGGAACTAAATGAGATCCTACTTCTGAGATGACTTACAAAACAGATCGGTGTCCTTATATAAATTTCCGAAAAACGAAATATCAATATCCATATCAAGAAGAGGTGGATTCATTTTGTGCTGAGCCGCCTTGATGGAGAGAGCAGAGGCTCATTACCAACACCCGCCTCTGTAGTGATCATTTTACACAGGATAGTTTTATAAACTTTCGTCGGAGACAACTGGGAATCCGCTGTTACTGGTGAATGTGGCCGAACCGACTATCTCCCGCCTCGGGCTTCATCCTCCCGTCCTGCGAGCCCCCAGCGTTTGAGAGCTAATTTTTTCAAGATTTTGATGGCTTATTTTATTTACTTGGCGGCTTTTTTATCATTCAAATTTGACTTTACAGGGACTTTAAGTGTTTATATCTTTACTATGGCCCCAAAGTATAGTTCAATAAAAAGCATTTTGTTTTAATTAAAAGAAACAATATGGTTATCATCATAGAAATAAACAATTATATTTCAGCTTTGTCAAGTAAAATTGACCTGTAGGTTTTGGTGGCAGACGGGTGGATGTTTTTCTTCGGTCAGGTGACCACGCACACATCTTCCAAAGCGATGCAGACAGACGTGGTCTGTTGGGGAACAGGACTGCGCACAAGATGGAGGTCTGAGGACCAGGCAGCTGGAGCAGGTTGTGTGCTGGCAGTGACCTCCACACTCACGCTTCTCCATCGATACAGACCTGCAACGGGATATAGGACATGTAACAGTCACAAGTGATGCCAGTAACCTACTGGACTGAAATCATTAAAGTCGAATCCAATATCAAGACTACATGTAGAAAAGTTGAAGCAGAAGTTACCTTGCTGAGCAGATTTCATTGGGATTGGCCTTGCAGAACTCCCATGTGCACTCAGGTCTGCAAGTGTCGGCTTTGAGAACCTCAAGCACTGTTTGGAAATACAAATCCAAAATGCATTGAAAATTAGCAATAAGTGGCTCCTCTTGATGGAAATAAACGTTTAGTGCATACATTTTTGGTCAAGATCTTGTATTGTCATTGCAAGAGTCCATCACTCTGTAAAGTCTCCTCCAGCACATCCCAAAGACTTTCAATGAATTTACGGTCTGGACTGGTGCCGATTCATGTGTGAAAATTATTATTCTTTCTCTCTCCCTTTCACAATTTGAGCCTGATGAATATTAACATTGTCATCCTGAAATATGGCCATGATGTTCTTCTTACATGGTTGTTTAAGAAATGAAAAGCTACACACTCCATCAATTAGGGTTAGAAGAACTGTTGCCAAAGATATAACATGCTAGAAGCGTAATAATAATGATCCAATCATAGACTCTTAAGCATCTACCTATTTAAATCTGAACAGCAACTTTCTTTTTTTGGCCAGGCAATATTGTGAAATATTGTTCTGCAGGTCAAAGAAAAAAAAAACACAATAAAATTGATGGAATCCCGTTACAATACGGATGCAGTTCTTCAGGAAGGGTTGTGGATTTCATCACTGCATAGATAAGAACAATAAGAGCTTTGCTTTTATGGGAAAGTGCTCCGAGATCAAAGGAATCCTAGACTGCCATATCTCTCTTCACAGTTTATAAATTACATTAACCTTGATGATGCCTTTTTCTTTTTTTTCCAAGAGCGTGGACCTGAACTTAAAGTTAAAACATAAGCAGCTGCACACTATGCATGATGGGATTGTAGCACAGGGGTTTTCATACTTTTAGACCAAGATCCCCCAAATATGATGATCGCTATAGGGAAATATATAGAGGCAGACAAATGTTTTAATACATAACGTTCAGTTTATACTGTATGGGCAAAATTATACTATGAGAAACAATTTAAGTATGGTATTATAAAGACAAAATGTTTTCAAAATTAAATGAGTGGCTTTTATATTGTTATATTACAACCAAAAGAAATTAATCAAATATTAAACTATGTAGATGTATAGCAAAAATTTAATATTTTATTTTTATACACTTTAAAAATATATATAACATTTTATGTTAGCTTAAGTTGAAATACGAAAATAATTTAAACTAAAACTTAATTAAAAACTAGAAATATACATATTTTGTAAATAAATCTAATTTAAAAAAACACAAATTATAATAGTATATCAGTGAGATACATCTATATATTGGCTTTTATATCGATATATTACAACCAAAAGAAATTAATAAAATATGGAACTATGTAGACATATAGCAAAAAAAGGAATATTGTCAATTAAATTTACATTTATTTTTTATACATTTTATTATATTATGTCAGATAGATTGATAGATGCGTGCAACATTTTATTTTAGCTTCAGTACTAAAATAATTAAAACTTAATAAAACTGTATAAATATATATATAGTAAAATAATATATATTTATATAAAATAACAAATTATAATAGTATATCGGTGAGATATATCTATATATTGTGTGAAACTATGAATATCAAAAATTAAATACAATTATTTTAATAACAAGCTATGTTATTACTATTATTTTTTCTCTGAAAAGTTCTGCAGACTCAGAGAAACCCTTTTGTGGCTCTCCGGTGGGTCCCTGGACTCCAGTTTGAAAATCCCTGTTGACTTTTGTATAGTTCACAGGCTTCTCACTTCTTTTGACCAACATATTACCATGACAGTTTCACTCCTTTATGAGTGAACGCATTTAAATCATATAAAAAGTATTTTGAATTCACTATAAAAAAAATATTTGTCCTCGAATATTTAAAATTTCCTTGACTTATCAGGCCTGGCATTACCTGATATTGTCCATGACCATGAGAAACCTGAATTCATGAACCAACTTTGCACTTTAATTTAGACCTTTAGGATTGATGCTGGCAGGGTAACTTGGCATCTTCAGCTTCAGCGGTACCTGATTTGCAGGTTCCCTTGCGTTCTGCCTCTGGTTTTCCATCTGTAGCTTCTTGGTAAATGCAAACCAGCCCTTCGTCGCACTTCCCGAGGTAGTCCCAAGTGCCTCCACAGCTTTCTCCTGCGAGCTTGGCACAGGCTGGACAACAGCCGCAAATCCCAGTGGTTATACCACCCTGACACTGGAGCTTCAGCGCTCTATGAGGGGAACAATGAATGCGTTCGCAGGGCGGACAGTGCAAGGCTTGGAGGATCTGCTGGCCCTCCGAGGTGGCCATTTCCACAGCCGTTACCAGCCACAAAATGATCCAGATTGAGAAGACGCATGGACTCATGGTTGGACTTCACGTTTCGAGATGGGTCGGCTTGAACTGTACGCCCCTTTTATATAACGGTCCTCACAACCAAGACCACATTTTACAACCACACACACTTGATTCAACCTCACATCAACAAACCTCCTCCCTTCTTCACAACCAATGGATGATGGGGAATCACTTTTTTTTAAGTTTGGATTTGCTGTTAATTATCCCCAAGTCTTATCTTTACAGTCACTCTGTTGTTTTCCTTTTGTCTGAAAACCAATAAGTTGGAATAAGGGGAAAAGAAAAGGACCCTTTGTGCACAGGTCACATGACCAATAGCAGAGGGTGCAATTCATGGTGTGATCAAGATAATCGGCCACGAGCAACAAGGACAAGATTGGGACACTGCAACGCAATAAAACGCTGCTTTCTGTCTGGCTTATAGTTTTCAGAACGGTTCTTCAAACAGTCTCAAAGTTCACACCCTTGACCGCTTTATCCTTAATGAACATCTTGTAGCTAATAAAGTATTAGATGATAAAATGAGTGAAAATGCTTGAATAAATAAAATGTTGTATAATGCAATTTTAATGTTTTAACATTATTAACAAATTATTTTTTTTTGTTAAATGAATGCAAAGATACAATATTATTGAAAGATGATGAAAGTCAATGAAATCGCACTTCTTTTTTTCTTTAACTGTTATTTATTCAAAATTCATAAAATGCAACTCATACCTCGTCTATGATGGGCATGTTTTTAATTTCTCTACAAAAATTCATTTTGATATTTTTTGGGGGTGTGAAGTAAAAAATGTACTGATAGTGTAATGAAGAAAAATGCCTCATTAAAAAGATGAAATTCTTGAAAAGAGTAGACATTTGATTACTATTTCTTAGAGAGAAAAATATTTGAACAAAATTGCTTCGCTGAATATTAAAAGAAAGAAACTAAAAGAAACACTCTCACTTTAATAAAATGATTATGATAGAGAACTACTGTAGATCCTCATGCCTGTGTGTCAAGGACAACATATCTCTTAAATGGATAGTTCTCCCAAAATTTTTAATTCTGTCATTAATTACTCACCCTGATGTTGATCCAAACTCGCAAGACTTCCGTTGATCTTCGGAACACAAATGAAGATCTTTTTAATGAAATCAGAGATTTCTGTCCCTCCATTGACAGCTATGCAACTACCACTTTGACGCTTTAGAAAGTTCATAACGAGATTGTAAAACTAATACATATGAATTGAGCGGTTTAGTCCAAATTTCCTGAAAGAGACACAACTGCTTTTTATATGATGAACAGATTTAATTTAAGCTTTCACATGTAAACATTGATCAGCGAATGTAAACAGAAGCTCAACGTGATGCGCAACACGAGAAAGAACATGCTTGAGCCTCTGTTTACCACAACTGATGCGAGTTGATTTATATGTGAATAAAAGCCTAAATTCAATCGGTTCATCATATAAAGCGATCATGTCTCTTCAGAAATTTGGAAGTAAACCGCTCAATTCTTATGGATTACTCTTACAATCTCTTTATGAACTTTTTGAAGCGTCAAAGTGGTAGTTGCGTAGACTTTGAATGGAGGGACAGAAATATCTCAGATTTCATCAAAAAGATTTTCATTTGTGTTCCAAAGATTAACAAAAGACTTACAAGTTTGAAATGACAGGGTGAGTAAATGATGATAATTTCAATTTTGGGTGAACATCTCTTTAACCTGTTAGAGCTAGCAGGACACTTGGCTAACTATTTTTGCCTTTTTAATCACATATTTTAGTAATCATCATACAATAGGTAATCATAATTTGAATTAGTGCCTAAACTAAATCTAATACAAAATCTCAATTTTCATGACACCAACTTCAAATTTGAAACATAACTTGGCCAGACATAGTTTTAACAAATTCAATGTACAGGACGAATCTTTCACAATAGGATCTATACGGTGGATTTACATTTCAAGCTTGAAGCCTGATCAACAGGATTCTGTAAATTACCAAATAATTGTTTCTCAGCAAAGAATGTACAATGGTTACAGATATACAGACATAATACAGAAGAAGAAAAAAAGACAGTAAAACTGATGAATTATAAGCAACTTTTATTAAATTAGATCTTTATAAAACAGTGCAGAGTCCTATTATCGGCTTTGCTGATCGTAAGTCTCTTTAGAGCATGTCTACCACACTTAAAGTTGTCAAGAAAATGGAAAGCCAAACGATGCCTGAAAAGACCCTACATCAACGTTCAGTCCCTTATTCAGCATCAGCAGAAGATTCACTCATTCTTTGCTGGCATGGTTGAGGTCAAATGAGCAACTGCATAACGTGCTGCAATGAAAACACGAGTTATTTGTACTTCTTCTCATGCTTTTCTCTGCAAAAATTGAGGTAATCCTAATAATGCTGCAATGTATCTTCAAAACCGGTTCATTTAGTGATACTTTTGGTCTTAGACTTCACATGGAATGCAATACGAGCTACAAACGAAAAGGCGTTATTTCCAATGTATTATGCCTACATTAGGTATGCTACACTCTAGATTTACTTATCTAAACAATTGAGCTCACTATCGTCTATGAACAACACAATTAAAATGAATCGTTTGATTGTAGACATGATTTATGAACCATGTGACTACTTAGATATCATCACTTCAGGTTGTATAGGTCGTCTCAATCGGCCTGGTTTGCAAAAGGAACATCCCATTCAACAAGGATAGCGCCCGAAGCGAATCGAACGACATGGAGATCAATACGGAAAGAAATTTGCATAGAATGTCATTTATTTCCAAGTAGAAGTTACCGAACAATAACACTCTGTTCATATAATCCTGGACGGTCACGATTAATTGATCACATTTGCAAGGAGGAGCCCCTTTTTATCGGTTTTATTCCGACAAACATTGACCTAAATTCACAACAGAGAAAAATACCTCAGTTATTCATTCTCTGCATAAACCTCTTTGAGGGGAGAGTGTGCATTGCGTGGGATGGCGTTCAGAGTTTTCTAGCATGGTTCTGGTAGTGGGCCTGACTGTGGGGTAAGGTCATGCTGTTAAGGTGTATGGTTCAGCAACCAGCAAAAGTTATCAGTCGGTTAAGCCTTGGTCACATGAAATCCTCGTAGTCTTGTGCATAACCGCCATCAAACTCCCCGTAGTCTGCCAGATCATCTTTCAGCTTGGCTTTAAAACCTCCTCCTGGTATAACTCCCTTCTTTTTCTTTTTACCTTTGTTTGCCTATTGAACAAAAAAAACAAAAAAACATTTATGCCTAAAAAAAAAAAATGATATTAAATGTAATGTTTTTAATCATGTGATGTTCGGGTCAATTTGACCCTAAGAAGATTTTCTTTTCCCCGAAAATACTAGTTAATGTTATCGCTTTGGACTGAAACTTAGTGACTTTGTTCCCAAACAGTATAACTAAATCTCTTCTTTTTTTTGAAAATTTTCTTTTTTTTTTGGGGGTTTTTGTTACCTTGTTACACTTGTGGTGTTCCCGGTCAAAAATGACCGGCCTATAAAAAATTGCTTATAAATCACTCATTATACCATATTTTTACCCAATGTTGGATTCAATCTTTTTGTCAACTTGTTCTCTTTCAATTAGGACTGGTTTTATATTTCTGTTTGCATCTGATTAATCGTGGGCCTCATTTATCTGAGAGTAGGCATCTAATTTTTTGAGTAAAAAACTAATAATTTATGCGTAAATTTGGAAATATTATTATTTTTATTTTTTTATGGCTACTGTTGATCACACTAGTCTACTCTAATGTTTCACCAGGAATTTTGTTTTGAAACTTTTGTTTTGTAAAAAATGGCACAGTCACACTTGTGGTGTTCCCGGTCAAAAATGACCGGCCTATAAAAATAGCTTATAAATCACTCATTATACCATATTTACACCCAATCTTGGATTTAATCTTTTTGTCAACTTGTTCTCTTTCAATTAGGACTGGTTTTATATTTCTGTTTGCATCTGATTAATCGTGGGCCTCATTTATCTGAGAGTAGGCATCTAATTTTTTGAGTAAAAAACAAATAATTTATGAGTAAATTTGGAAATATGAAAAAAATGGCTACTGTTGATCACACTAGTCTACTCTAATGTTTCACCAGGAATTTTGTTTTGAAACTTTTGTTTTGTAAAAAATATGGCACATAGTCACACTTGTGGTGTTCCCGGTCAAAAATGACCGACCTATAAAAAATTGCTTATAAATTACTCAAAAAATGAAATGCCTACTCTCAGATAAATGAGGCCCACGATTAATCAGATGCAAACAGAAATATAAAACCAGTCCTAATTGAAAGAGAACAAGTTGACAAAAAGATTAAATATGGTATAATGAGTGATTTATACGTTTTTTTTTTATGGGCCGGTCATTTTTGACCGGGAACAACACAGGTGTTATAGGGTTTTGAACACCACATGAGGGTTAAATGTTAATCAAACAACGAAAGAAAGAACAATCACTCACTTCCCTAAAAAAAGAAGAAATATTTATGACCGATAATTGGCAGGTGTGGAAAAAAAAGTTTTAGGCCCAGTATTATCACTTTGTCTTTAATAACATGATATTCTGGCCAAATTACCCACATACTACAGATACAATAAACTTCATAACCTGTAAGTTGAAACAATACGATGCACTGACTGCCTCAGATGCCGTTCTAATGACGGACAAAACACTTGACCAAAACTTGCAGCATTTGAGCTTGATTTTGGTAAAAACATAAATACCATAAAGATGCAAGTGTCTGACGATATACAAAGCCACAAAATCAACTTTGACAACACCATGTTTAATTATTTTAATTTTAAAAAGTAGCGAATTTAGACATACGAGATTTCCGCTTGACAGCGAGAGTGAGTGTGTGTGTGTGATATATATATATATATATATATAAACAGTTCAGTTAGTTAATGTTTGGAATTAAATGGATTTCATACCTTTTCTTGCTTCTGCTTTTCACTTAGTAACACTGTCAGTGAGTTGCTAATTTTCTTCAAGTCATCAACTTCCACTGCAAAACCGATTGGAATCATTCGTGATTTACATTAAGAATAAATGAAGAACCATCAAAAATGGGGCATACTTACATGAAAGACACAGGTCCCTAAACAGCGTCTCTAAAAAGCTGGAATAGTGTATAGACTTCTCATAGGGAGATATTTTTTCTTTTAGCAACCGCTCAAACTCTGTGAAGTCTTCTTTTGAAGAGGGACTCATCGCATCAATTCCTGTAACATTATTTGATACTACACCTACAAAAGAGATTAAAAGTTTAAAAATGCAAAATGTAAAAATGTGGATATGGAGATACTGAAAGCACTTACCGAATGCCTCTTTTGCTAGTTCTAAGTCTGAATCCTCCTGTAGTTTTTGCACTCTAAGTTTTTCTGCCTGCTCCTCTTCTGGTGTGAGTTCTGTGCTGTCTTTTGATGACTCTAACTGTTAAAACATTACAATTAAGCTTAGTGAAAGTCTTAATACATCCTTCTATCAGACTTGTTTATTATCGCGCTATATAAATGCCTCATTCTATTCTATACTTATGCTATTAATAAAGGTACGAGTTAACATAATATATATACATTTATCTACACTACTATTAAAAAGTTTGGAGTCATTACGATTTTTTAAATGTTTAGTTATTAGATAAAAGTACAGTAAAAACAGTAATATTGTCAAATATTTCAATTTAAAACAAGTGTTTTCTATTTTATTAAATTTATTTAGCATACTTCAGTGTCACATGATCCTTCAGAAATATTTCTAATATGATGATTTGATGCTCAAGAAACATTTCTTTAAAAAAACAAAACAAGCTGTCAACGTGTCACAATGTAAATTAAATATTAAACTAGTTAAAAAAAACTTAAAAAAATTAAACAAATGAAAAGCTGCCATGTCTTAACTTACTTGTTTTTTGAGCTCCTCTTGTTTTTTTCTTTCTAAATTTTCCTTTTCTTTTATCTTTTCACTTAGTTTCTTCTTTTCTGTAGGTTTAGCCTCAGCCTCTATATATGAAAAATACACAATTAAAACTCAAACTTTAACTTTCCAACTTGAAGTAAAGAATGTGCATGTAAATGTGCATAATTTTCAAGCAGTTTAAAACATTTTTGTAATTCTCTTATAATTATGCATGTAGTTTAAAGGAACACTCCGACTTTTTGGGACTTTAGCCTATTCACCTTATCCCCCAGAGTTAGATAAGTCCATACATACCTTTTTCATCTCCGTGCGTGCTATAAGTCTGTTTGACGCACCCACCGCTAGCCTAGCTTAGCACAAAGACTGGATGTGAATGGTTGCAGCTAGCATACTAATCCAAATAAGTGACAAAATAAAACAAACATTTTCCTATTTACATGTTGTGATTTGTATAGTCACAGAGTGTACAAAAAACAAAGTCACATGAGACACAGACATATTTTAACCGTATAAATACTGGGAACTATATTCTCTGAAGGCGAAGCACTGCTACTTGGGCGGAGTGATAACCGCAGCACCTGAGACGCGCCGTTGTTTCTTCTGTCAACAAAACCAACGTGAGCTCTAGCTCCGCTCAAGTGTTTACTGGGACGACAGAGCGCGTTCGAGGCAACAATACTAACATTACAGGGGATACATGGAGCCCGTAAACAACTGCAATAGTAGTTACCACCCTATTCATATAATAGTGTCACTAACGTTACATTAGATCTAAGCACTGTTACAGTAACGTTAGGCTAAACATTTAAAAATATAACGGAACACTTACCGCAGCCGCTCCACTTTGTCCTGTATGTGATATCGATGGGATGGCTGTATTCCATTTTTTTAAAATAGTCGTCCTCAGTGAAATGTACCGAGCAAACATAATGTCCCTTGATAATCTCATTAGGTGTGTTTTGATCAATATCCAGAGCAAGTAACCATTTCTTCATCCGGTCAGCGTTTTTAGTTGGAATTCTATGAAACATCATGGTATACCTGCATGGTCTCCCCTGTTTATTGTCACAGTTCTTTACAATACAGCGAAAATCCATGATTGTAAACTACGCTTTTACTATTTATAAATTGCTGACTCTGTTACCCAAACTCTGAACGAACTCTCTGCTCCTCACCACGGCGCGTCTCAGGTGCTGCGGTTATCAATCCGCCCAAGTAGCAGTGCTTCGCCTTCAGAGAATATAGTTCCCAGTATTTATACAGTTAAAATATGTCTGTGTCTCATGTGACTTTGTTTTTTGTACACTCTGTGACTATACAAATCACAACATGTAAATAGGAAAATGTTTGTTTTATTTTGTCACTTATTTGGATTAGTATGCTAGCTGCAACCATTCACATCCAGTCTTTGTGCTAAGCTAGGCTAGCGGTGGGTGCGTCAAACAGACTTATAGCACGCACGGAGATGAAAAAGGTATGTATGGACTTATCTAACTCTGGGGGATAAGGTGAATAGGCTAAAGTCCCAAAAAGTCGGAGTGTTCCTTTAAATAGCACCAGATTAATTGACTATGAACGAGAAATCTACACTAAAAATTAATCTGTCACACGCATAACTATACAAGTTGACTGCTATAATCAATTACAAGAGGTAAAGATACATACATAGGCTTAAATATGTTATCCTGAACGTTGACAGTTTGCCAAATACCAACTTATTAATTTCATATCACTGTACCTGACTTTTTTTCCTCCACCTTTTCTTCCTCTTCATCGTCATCCCAATTATCCTACATGAGATAAAAATGCATTTCAAACCACAAATTTAAATGGTTCATGGTGGTAGGTAGCATAACACTAACGTTAGCTGGAGATCTTTTCTTTCCACATTAATAAGATCAATCTCTCCTCTTATGAAGGCTGGCTATTTTGAGACAGCATGATCAATTTGAGATAAACAACAGATGACATTAGTGTTCTGCTGTGAAAAGGCTAAGCACAGTAAATTAATTACTCACTGTAAGTAAAGACATGCCTTTAGCATGGAATTAGTCATTATAATTACACTTATTAACTTAAGACTATGTCTTTAAGCAGGTGAACGCCTATGCTGCTAATACTAACTGGACACATATTTAGACTCACCATCACCACGCTGTTTTGACACTGTTGAGTTAGCAAGAGTAGCTAGCTAGAGTTAGCTGACTGTAACTTCTTGATAGATTGAGACTTTTTTCATTGTTAGAGAAATAAACACACATTTTTGATTTGTGAACGACAAACAAAGCATCCGTTACTAACTTTCACGTCGTCGTCTTCATCCTCGCCCTCCCATTTGTCAAGAACTGCCGCGTTTTTGATGGGCGCCTCCGGCTCGAAACTATCGGCATCTGGAAAATAACAGTGTTTAGACAGATTGCTTGGTGACAGCCGTTCTTTAAGGCGACACTTTATTAGAGAAAACCTATTTATAAGAATTCGTACGGACAGAAAGGAAAAATAACGGTGAACTTTACAAATTCTCACCCCAAGAATCGGCGTCCGCCATGATGTCAGTGTCGCTGAGGGGAACGAGGCGAGGGAGTGAAGCTGACCGCACTGCGCGAAGACTTCAAGACATTTCAAAATAAAAGCCTATTTAGCCCGTGTGTGTTCGCTTTTAGGCCATCTATGCTAATTTACTCATAACCGTTGACAAAATTAACAGTTAGCCGATGTATACACATTTAAAGTTTAGTCTCTCACTACTAGAAAAAGGACCAAAATATTGATGACTCATCCTGCACTACACTAATTTTGTCCAGTCAAATTCTCTTTAGAACAGCCATTTGTGGTGGTGTGTCCATAGACCTTATTCACTGCAGTGCCATCTTTGATTTTTTAAAGGGAATGAAAGCGAGGCTGTGAGCATACATCTCTTCAGTGGGTTGTAGCCTACTGTTGTTTAATGTGTTTTTGGATTGTTCTGCTGACAAAACACTGCAAAAATATCTTTCCAAGAAATTTCAGTAAACAAAAAAATAAAATGGTGAGTGATCTAGGATTTTTACAGCGGATGCTATTGAAAACACGGTAAGTCTATCCCTCACAGTCTCGCTTTCACACCTGTCATGGTGCTTCTCTGAATAAGGTCTATAGGGGACGTAGGCCCTATCCCAAATGGCACCAAACACTGGCGGTCTTCCTCTGAGTCTGCACTTTCGTGACGTAACGGAAATAAGTCTGCTGCGGAGCTTGCACCAGTGCAGGCTTGGCAAAAGTGTGCATTGAGGGCGTATTCCGACCGCAAAGGGGGCGCTCGTGAGCACCCTTCTGAAACCTAAAATGACTACCGGTAAATGGGACACCCTACAGTCTCATGGACTTAACGGACACGCACACGCGGAAGCCATTGTGAGTACACAAGACCGAAAGTGCATATGAAGTGTGCCATTTGGGACAGGGCCATAATCGTAAGCACTCAAGTAATCCCATAATGCACTGCAATAAGAAGTGTACAACCAATACACTCAACGGCTAGCAGAATGCCCTGTGAGGGTCATGCCAATCCTGCGTCTTGCCAGAGAGATGCCGACTATATTAGTGAACTAAATAGGGAATATTGAATAAGGGCGATTTCAGATACAGCCAAGGTTCATGGTTCAATTGTCAATACTTTCTATAGCCTATGTCCCACTCAACCTTTCTGTTCCAATATGACAACTGCTCATCGACTGATTTCATGGAGTCTTTAATAGTTTTTGTATGCAAAGTAAATTGTCATGATTTTACAGTTCTTAACATATATGAATTATTTGATCAACTACATGACCAACTATTTACAGAACTTTGTTTTACTCTTTGGACTGCACATCAATCTCTCAGAGAAAATTTTAATGTGAGTTTTACCCTGAATAAGTTGGATATAGCCTAGGCTACATTAGGATTATCTCTAATATTTTAATTTACTAGACTCGCTGGGGAATCGAACCTGATTTCAAAATGGAAACAAAGTGGTCTTGGACAAGATACTACAACTGTGTCTGAAATCGCACCCTACTTGCAGCGCATCTCTGTATTTGTTTGTGTTGTGAACTTTTGCAGCGCGCTTCTGTATGTAGTTGTGTTGTGAGTATTTGGAGCACATGTGTGTTGTAAAATTGATGAAGATGTTTTCTTAATTTGCGGTTCTTTTTTCTATTTGCATGTGTTTTCTTAAGTTGCAGCGCGTTGAGCTCTCTCGGCCACCGTACTATCCACTATATTTTGGACACCACTTATAAATGGATGTCCTCTGAAATAGTGCACTGGGTGGGGTGATTTCGGACACAGCCCCAATTGGCTTTATGCCCAGCTGCACTACTTCCTGAACTTCAGCCAGCCCCTTTGTTTCCTGTCTGCCATTATTGGACAAACTGATTAATCCAGGTGTGCCTGACCTCAGTAACAATAATCAGACACACCTGGATTAATCAGTTTGTCCAATAATGGCAGACAGGAAACAGAGGAGCTGGCTGAAGTTCAAGGAAGTAGTGCAGCTGGGCATAAAGCCAATATATACAATGTTTATATTGCATACTGAAACATAATTTATAAAGTATGCACTACATGTATAGTGATGTAGTTGGCTGTACACAGTTCAGTGCAGCTTTTCCTAGACATAAATGCTATTTGATCGATAAAGATAACTATGTATTATATTTTAAGTTTGTTGACTTAAGACAGGTAAGAGCTCTTATCACAGAGGAATAAATTATTTTTAAGTTAAGGAAGAATCTGAAGAATGTATTATTTGCCAGTAGCCTATAGTCTTCGTTGCTGTGATTTAGACTGTCTCTTTAAAAAAAAAGTCATAAAGCGCTTCACTGTCCCGGGATGCTGAGGGTGTGTGTGTGTATAAGCTACATCCACGTTCCTCAGCATCTGTGGTTCATGAGAGACATGTCCTAACATTTGGTCAGTAAATGTCTGAGCAAAACAACGACAGATATTCATTTGGTTGAGCGACGCCAAACTGGCTTCGGTAAGCACTTCATTTTAAAAGCTGATCGTCGGTCGGTTTTAAAATGATATAGCCTATTACACGTTTCGATTTTAGTCAGTTTTATAATACCTGCACTCAGGGGCGCCGTATAGGGGGGAAAAGTTAGGACGATTCCAAGGGCCCCTGACTGACAGGGGCCCCAACAAATAGGTAAACAGTAATTAAAAAAATGTATTATATTATACACTATATAATTCATCATCATTGAGTATATTTCAAATAGTAATTAAATTAATGATGTCTTTGATTGTACTTATTTTGGAAATCAAAGTTAAATATCCCCATTGACCAAAAAGTAAACATCCACCCCCCTGTATCTGCATGAAATGGTTTGGTCCTGCCTTAGCGCACTCATCATCAGTAGCCGCGTTTCTATTGACTAAAACGTCATTTTCCTCTCGGGAAAAGTCATTTGAAAAATCATGCCAACGGACGTTGGTAGGTTTATATATCCCAGCCACCGCACTAGACATTATTATTATTAACGGAAGGAGACGTAGGCGTTTTATTCAAGCATCAATGGCAAGGAAAGACTCTTATACTGTGAGCGGCAGATGTGAGGAGTTTCTGGGTGTTTCTCCCTCATTTCTGCTTCGAGGTCTTGATTGTGGCATTTCTTTCAGGTTTAGAATCCAGTATTCCTGTAATTCTTTAACAGATTGACACCCTTTCTTTAGTCTTTCCTCTCTCTCTTTTCTCTCTTTCGTTTTTTGAAAACCAGATTTTCTTTTACTATGCAACTTTGTGGTGTCTGTCATCCGCGTTTCAATTACCCTTCAAATTGCGCAAATTGAAATTGCGAATCGAAAATCGGCTCAATGGAAACAGGTCAATTTCGCAATAACTCCCATTTATCTCAAAAATTTTTTTTACATTTGCATGAGGTGGTTTTTCAGGCAATTCGAAAAATAAATATTTCGCAAAACTGCAATGGAAACCTGCACCTGACGTAGATGACGTGGTGTGTTTGGACAGAATAGACGAGTTGTTTATTAAATTCATAAAAGACAAAAGAATTACAGGAATACTGGTGTATTTCAATTTATTTTTAGAAGCACACACACACACACACACACAGTTTTGTAGCACTGTAATAACCCTGATGTGGAAATTCCGTTTTACACGTCAACTTTATTTTGTTTTTGACATATGTGCAGTTAAGTAAAAAAAAAAAATCAGCTGTTTTCATTGTTTTGAGATGATGATGTTAATTTATTTTGATTAAAAAGTTCTAAAAAAACTAAATATATATGTTTTTCTTTTTTTTAAACTCAATAAAAATACATTGAGACTGTAAAGGATTGCCTTAAGGACATTTTTATGGTGGCTTTTAAACTTGCATCAAATAGTGAATTGCATACTGTATGCAGACTTGCATTTACAAATCACCAGCAGTAGGCTAAATATTGTGCTAGTACTAGTATTGAACTACAAGAAGCAAAACAGTTGCAAGCATTTGATTAGTTATGTAAAGCATCTGATGGGACAGGTACGTCCTAGAGATCTGGTGACAACAGCTGCGCGGAGGGGGCCCAATTTAATTTTTTTGTCATGGGGCCCAAAATTCCTGGCGGCACCCCTGCCTGCACTAAAAAGACAAAATGCACAATGTGCTGATGCTCATCGCCACGTGTTATTTTGTCGTTGTGAGTGAGTGCAGTTTTTAAGCGCGTGCACATTTATGTGGCATCTCAATGACGCTGAAACGGCGACGTATCTTCATATTCTCTGGATATGAGGCGGGCACATGCTCCTTATGATGTTATGTGCAGAAACAATAGCATTTTGGTCATGATTTATGGAGTATGAGCTGTGTTTGTGATTCATTTGTGCTGTGAGTCCGCGTCGATGAATGTTGCAGTAATTCAGTCTCGATATGGCAAGCTGTTTTGACTTTTAATCATTCGCAGGATATGAATTGTTGATATCAACAACTCAATGTTCACAAGTTAAAATGTTAATTCTTTATATCAGGAATTAGATTTCTACTCGTAACAATGGCAATTATTTTAATATCAGGAATTACTTTTCCACTAGTAAAAATGTGCATTCTTAATGTCAACAACTATGCAATCACTGCAGAAATATGAATTCTCGTTTTAAAGAATGACATTTCTATTAGTAAAAACTATCATTCTTGATATCTGTAATTATATTTTCACTAGTTAAATGTCATCATAGGCTGCCACTCAAATTCAGTTGTTATCAAGAATTAATTTCTTACTAGTTGAAATTCCAATTTCTTATATCAGAAATACAATTCCTACTAGTAAAAATTAAATTGTTGATATCAAGAACAGACATTTGCACTAGGAACCACGCAATTACTAATTACTGATACATGCAATTTTTAGAATACAATTAAAGATATCAAGAATTATAGTTTTTACTAGTTGAAATTTAATTATTGATATTAAGATTTCGTATTCCCTGTGAGTGTGATATCAAGAGTTAACATTTTTACTACTTGAAATGTAATTCCTGATATCAAAAATTGCCATTGTTGAATCTAATTCTGATGTCAAGAATTAGCATTTTATGTGAAAATGTAATTGTTGATATCAAGAATTCATATCTGGGAATGAATAAATGTCAAAATGGCTTGCCATAGCTCAAGATCACCGGAAGAATGGATTGTGACGTCAAAACCGTTGGATATGAGGCTTATTTTGGTGCTGAAGGAGGTTAATTTAGAAACTTTTCAAAATATTTGAAATTCAGATTTGAAAAAATGTTTTGCGAAGCGTTTATATAGGGCAATAGCTGTACAAATTTGACCAAACAACCTTGCCAAAAAAGAAACAGCTTAAATCAGCATAAACCGCTTTTATTGTCTGTTGGGGTGTTTAGAGAGGTTTGGGACACTTTTTACCTGGTCAGACTTAGAGACCAGCTTGATGACCAGCTAATCCAACTGAACACCAGCTTGGTCAGGTTGGGAGACCAGTTTAAACCAGTTAAGGCTAACATTAATAACCTAATTGCTTAGGCTGGTTTAAGATGTTGTTGTTGTTTTTCAGCAGGGAAGTGTCCAGATAAAAGTATTTGCATTTAGATGAGACAGAAACTCCCTGCAGATAGGTGTTGCACTATCCCTTTACATTACAACATGTTTGACAGATTGTGCATTTGTATAATTGTCCTTTACCAGCCCATTTAGTTTGTCAGATATGGGCACATCCTTGTATTGTTTTTTTTAAATACATTGGTCATAAGGTAATATGGTTTTAAGGTAGGCCTAATATGAAAATATAGATATGCGTAGTACTAGTGAGGGAATTTTAAATGTATGGTTTCTAGGACTAGACTAAAGAATTAGAAAGTCATGGAAATTACTATGTTGTTTATACATTTTCGAGTTATGTTTTTAAAATATTTCAAAAAATTGCTCAATTCGTGAATGAAAAAAAAAGCTTTTAAAACCTGGAAATATCAGTGCATTTTAATAAGTGAATATATTATTTCCTCATTTATTTAAGATATTTAAAAATTGTATTGAAATTGCTCTTTTTGGGTACAATTATCTCTATAAAATGAACTTAAACAAATTATCTCATAATCAAGAGTTATCTGAAAAGTCATGGAAAGGTATTGTTCACGATGTGTGTGAACCCTGGAAATATCATGGAAATGTATTGGGCAAAAGGAGTGGGAACATTCACAGGGGACATTCAGTGACATTCAGGAACTTTAGATAATCTATTTAAACCTAAGTTTTAGTGCAACCAAATACTCAAAATGGTGTTTATTTCAAACCTATTTTATTAAATAAGCTTCACAGAAAAGTAAACGATGGCACTTTTACAGTATGCATTGCTGAATAAGAAAGCTCAATTTAGACCAAATGGGAGAAAAAAAAACCTCTGCAAATTCATTGACAGTTTCTGAACATAAATGAACATTAAGGAAGACGGGTATATTGGCCGGTTAGAAGTTGCTTGCTGATCTAATAGCGATACTAATGTGTTCGATTACATGCTTCAACCAAGACCACGTTTTCAGCTTAGGCTTGCTGTTTTTTCTTTTAAGGTCTGGGCCAATTTCCACAGTTTATCTGAAGTTGCAAACTGTGAGTTGCCTAATTAATGAGGAATAAGAATCAATTTACTTTGCAAATTTAGAAAAATCACATTAAATGCAGATCGATTAGCAAACTTAGCTAATCTTAACAGTGGCTGAAAAAACATTCTACTGCCACCACTGAATTTCCATTCTTAAATATTTAGCAATACAATGGCCTACAAAAGTACTATTTGGACACTTACGCCATGCTTAAAAGGCTGTTCATTTGCTTAACTTCTGCAGGTAGGTGTTACCCAGATTCCTGATTGCCTGATTTTCAGCATCCTGAAAAAAAACTTGATAATTATGAAGATATCATCCTAAAAACTCATTTGGCCATCTGCGTTGAAGCAAGCTTGTGTTGTTTAAAGGGACAAATTAAGTGAGACACATAATCAAAAGCTGGAGGCCGTATCCGTATGTCCACTGGGAATCTGATGCCTCTCATCAAGGGAGAAATCCCTGTAGTGCAGGAAAATATCAGCATGTTTCCTGCTGATACACCTGCTGAATTGTGCAGATCTGTCTCTCTGATGCTGTGGTGTACTGTGCTTGATGTGGATGAGGTTGTTTTCCTCAGAGGTTTTAATACAGCTCAGGAAATTTAATACAGATCAGGGAAGTCAAGGTGTAGATATAAATTGCATATAGAATGATGCCTTATAATCAGTTCTGGATATTGGCGCAGTTTGAAAGATCCCCCCAAGCTAATTTCAAGTTCAAGTTGGTCACATGGATTCACCACATTGACCAACAAAAAGCTGCTTGGTTTGAAAATGACTTCTGTTTGAGCTGTGCTTCATATTACTGCACTATTGACAATGGACCCCGAAATTTCACTACTGTAACCACACCTTAATATTGAAAAGCTAGTCTTCCATTTCCACTGTGATGAAGACACCTTGTGATTTTGATATTAAATTCATTTTAGTGGTTTAATATGAAGAATGTTCCACATATGGATATCTAGAGGAAAAATAACTTAAAATGGATTGTAGGTACTGTAGGTTATAGGTAAAAGTAGTTGTTTTCTTAGAAGATGTCCCTGAAATTTTGAATTGATCAACTGTATGACATTAGCGACTGCATCAGATTGACATAAACAATGTACTGTATTATGTTTCCATTTACAATCACCAACTACTGTAAAGTTTTTTCTCATCAAAGCCAATTTGTTTACTCACTTTTGGCACTTCTTTTTTCAGGGCTGACAGAATCCCACTTCTGTGGGTCTGATGAAGCTAGTCATGGCTCTCATGAGAACACCAGCGACCAGAGCCATTGTTTCAGAGCTCAATCCTTCAGCCTCTAGCACTACACCTGAGGGAAGTGAAAAGCTCAATGGAGATGGAGTTGATCCAATTCCTGAGCAACTTCGGGACGACAAGTTGGACATTCAACCTTCCTCGCCTACGCCAGCTGGGTCCTTTCTGAGTGATGCGTCTGGGGACGACTCCAACCCAGGCGAAAGCCCCCTTCAGCCAGATAGCATGGAAGAAGACTCGCTGTCCGAATATGATAATGTAGGATCTGGGGAAGAAGAGGAGGAGCGTGATTATGAGGAAGATGAGGAACTGCAGACTGAAGCAGATAGGATGACCTACTATGTCCACTGTTGTCCAGAGGATGAAAGCTACATGGAAGGAATGGACTGCCATGAAGGTGCAGATGGTGCTGAGTGTCCAGGCACATCTCGGGACGTCAAGGATAGCTGTACACCAGAGGAGGCTTGGAAACACTCAGAAGACTTTTCCAAGGTACCACAAAAAGATGCACCAACGATGGTCTACAAACGACCAGAGCCCATCACAGAGACGACCTTCGTACAAGCCCCCATGGCTGAGGATGAGGAGGATGAAGAAGAGACTGAGGAAGAAGTGGAAGAGGACAGTGAAGAAGAAGACAATGATTTTTTTCATTATGTAGGGAAAAAAGTGGAGTTGAACAACAATGAGGTCCCACATAAAGGCAGTTGTTCTGAAGTCTTTCTCAGAGACAACAGAAGTCGTCCCCAAGAATCTAGTCATGATAAATTGGGGCAAAAAAGTGATTCAGTAAGTAACTATAGAAGGAACCAGGACATTTCCAAACACCCAAGGGATATCCCTCCAGGGTCAAGTTGTGCTCCTAGGAATCGAATGGAAAGCGTTCAGGAAGAGTGTGCTAGTGGCTGTCCAAAAGATTGTGATGTACCAGTGGTTAGAGAGTGTAGAGGAGACACTAGACAAAGTTTCAGATTTAGAGGGCATCATTCGGAGAGAGTACACAACAGAGACATTGCTTACCAGGACAGTAGCGGGGTCAACAATAAAGCAAAATTTGCAGATCCAGAGGACAAAGGTGCTTGGAAAAAAAGACAGTTGCTAAAATACTCTAGAGAGGACGACAGGGACGGAGATGGGAAACATTTACACGGGCAAAGTAAAAGTCCTGGAGACAGCAAAAACAGAGGACATGACCATCCAGTTTGTAATCACAAACCAAAGGGTGAAAAAGAGACAAGGAGCTATGGGGATGTTGAGGAAGACCAGATTGTGATTGGAGTTAAGACAAAACTTAAAATTGCTCCAAATAACTCATGGAGGAACAAAGATCAGACGCCTGATCAGACAAATAATGGGAAAGGGGCTCCTGACAGTTCCAGGGCCTCTTCAACATCATCAGACAGGAGAAACAGCCAATCCAGAGCCCATGTTAATACACCTGTACAGTCCCCAGACAAATGGCTGCAAAAAGACTTGGCCAAACCTGTTCAAAAGGAGAAGACAAGGCCTAGACAAGAACAGGTAACTGTGAATTATTTGGTAACTGTCAAGAAGTCTTAGAGTTTTCTTTGCAGAGGAACTGCAACATTTGGATCCATTTGAATGGATCCTTGTTATTGTAGTAGCATTTATTCCAGATTGACCCATTCCTAAATGCCAAAAAATGTGGATGGTAGCTTTGCATGTTGATCAGACAGCCAGTTCTTGTCTTATTTGGAGACTCTTAACTACATTGCACTGGATTTCAACCAGTGGCCTGCCTCCTTCTAGACAAGCATTAGACAAGTCTCACCAATGAGATTTGAAGATATCCATCCATCCATCCATTCTCCAAACCTCTTGTCCCCTGTTAGGTCGTGGGGAGGTTTCTCGGGCTACAGGGGTTGTGACACTCTGCACAACATTCCTTTATGCAACCTTTAGCCATTTGGTTCCCATTATGCTAATGCTAATTGTGTTAATTCAACTAATATGTATATACAGGGGCAGCATTTTTTTGTTGCATTCCCTAAAAAATCAGTTGTTTCGCCCCTGCTTAAACATATTATTTCTTGAAACGTATACATTTCCATGTATACCCACAAATAATCTAAACAGTTTAATACATTTTTGGGCTCTTGAAAGATGTAATTGTAACTGCTACAACTGACTAGATATTGGCTACTGGTCTTTTAATACAATAGCACTACCATTACAGCCTTATGATTTTTTCAATAATCATTCATCATCATCATGTAGATTATAAATTGTACCTATATATAAAAATATGATTATTGTCTGTTTTAATGTTTTCGACAGGTTCCTCAAAGTAGTCCAGAGGACAGTAGTACTACAGAGCCACCACCTGGACAAAAGAGACCGGCAAGTTACCTAGTTATATGCTGAACAGTAATCTCAGAGTCGGTTCTGTCCCTCAGAATACATCCTTTGGGGCAAGATGTAACCTGAAAATGGATCTGTACCTTAATTATCGTTTTGCTTTTCAGCAGATCCAGAGAAATCCCTCTTTTCCAAGCTTTGTGGATAGTAAGTTTGGTTTTATTTTAAACCCAATCGAGACACAAATCTTTAAAAATGTAAAATGTACACTTGTTGATCATTGGTATATTATTGATAGTAGAGTCATATTAAGGGTATTAGCTCAAATTTCAGGTGGTTTATGAGTCTAGCTGTTTATCCTGGTCTTTGAATTTGTTTTCTAGTTCCTGGTCCATGTGAGCCAGAAGATCTCATCAATGGAATCATCTTTGCTGCAAACTACCTCGGCTCTACCCAGCTGTTGTCCGAAAGAAACCCGTCTAAAAGCGTACGCATGAAGCAAGCGCAGGAGGCTGTGGACTTTGTTAAGGTATTTTATAAGATTCTCCACGCAAATATATTTAATATCCATTAAAAAATAGCAGATGGTTTCAGAAGTTCTTTCTCAGTCCACTAGATGACGCTGTAACCTTTGTGTATCTGTGTTCTTTAGTCTGAAGAGGGTGAAGCTCAGAGCTTGACTGAGATTGACTTGTTCATCTCAACCAAGGCCATCAAGGTGCTCAATGCTGACACACAGGTGGGTAAAGTTCATATAAACCTGGTAATTGTATCAATATATTGACAGTATCGTGCAGATACTGATATTCGTCGTTACGGTGCTCTAGTAATGCAGGTTTGATTCTGGCCTGTGTCAATTCCCAATCCCATTTTCCCCTTCTATCTTAATACCTCCTGCTTTCCACTTGACCATCTCATAAAAAGGCAAATGCTCTTTTAAAAAGAAAAATGTTGACATTACAGAACAAGGTGAAGGATTTATGCTTACAGACTTTTCATTGGCTGACTCCTGTTCACAGGAGACGATGATGGACAACGCGCTCCGCACCATCTCATACATCGCAGACATCGGTAGCGTGGTGGTCCTGATGGCCCGGCGCCGTCTGTCTAACTCCTCCTCACTCGACTGCTCAGAATCAGACCTCAGCACAGAGAGTCAGAAGCAGTACCGCATGATGTGCTACGTCTTTGAGTCAGAGGATGTGAGACTTATTTTTATTTACTTTTTGACTTCTTTTCTTTTTCGGTTGACATGACATTATTTGTGCAATTACAAATATGTACCAGTTTGTTACTTACACACTTACTTAAGCTTTAATCTAACAGTCAAAAACTGCATTACAAATCTGTCATCATATCAGTGTTGAATGGTACCTAACTACTATGTACTTATCTGTCAGTATATTGTTATAATATACGCACATATTATTAGTCAAAAACCCAGATGGAATATTTTGTGCTTTCATGCAATGATTTTATAGGGGGGGAAATCTGCAGAATTCTGGGGAATTTATAGATTTAAATGTAAGATTATGGATTTAAATGTAGTAAAATTAGCTGAGAGTACTGCGCTTTTATTGTTAGCCGAAAGCTATATCAAATTAGCCTGGACATTTCATGAACAAACATGCAATGTTTAATATTCAATAAGCAACATTTAATATTTACTAAATAAACATTATATACGTATAGGTAACTGAATGCATTATCAAATTAGCCAAAATAATTACTAAACAAACATATATTTATAATTCAATAAGAAACTTTTAAGAACACTTTTGGAAGCTGAAAGTAAAATAATTATTATAAAGCATATAATATTTCATATTCAGTAAGAATTTATTTATATTCATATTTAATTAAAAGAACAATCAAATTGGTAGCTGAAATCAATATCAGAAAATTAGTCTAAATAATTGCTAAGCAAATATTTAATGTATAATAATCAATAAGAAATATGTTACATGTGATAAACACACACTGTTTTTGGTAGCTGAAAGCATTATCAAATTAGCCTAAATAATTACTAAACAAACAGGTAAGAGGCAGTGCATGTGCATAGCTGTGTGATTGACAGGTGTAATTGGTAGGCAAAGATAATTGTGGGTTTGTAGCTCGTTGCTCCTCTAACCTCTAGTCAGTTTTGTATTTATTCTTCAGCGTGTTGACAATGAGCTGTATAAATCTGCTCATGTAATTGTTTTTTTGAGTCAAGCACTCTCTCGGTCTGAGATGTCGTCACGTCTTCAAGTATCCTCCTCTCGCTGAGTGGTTCACCCCCCCCCCCCCCTCCCCTCTCTCTCTCTCTCTCTCTCTCTCTCTCTCTCTCCACCCAACCCCCACCCCCCCCCACAGGCCCAGCTCATTGCACAGTCCATCGGTCAGGCGTTCAGCATGGCCTATCAGGAGTTCCTCCAAGCCAATGGGATCAATCCCAAGGACCTCAGCCAGAAAGACTACAGTGACATACTGAACACACAGGAGATGTATAATGACGACCTCATCCATTTCTCCAATTCTGAAAACCTTAAAGAGGTAATAATTAAAGCACTGGAAACCTTGATCATAGCAGCTCTGAATTGTAGCTGCTTTTGTGCAAACGTGTTGCGATGCTCCTGCGAGTCAAACCTGTTTATTCCAGATCCCCTTCGTCTAGTCTTTCCTAATGTTTTTCTATACATTTTCATTTTCCTATAGTTGTTGACCAGTTTGGGTTTCTCAATGCTGCTACCAGTAGAATTAAGATCAGGGAGTCAATATATACTTGTTATCACAAATGTAATATATTTAATTTAATTCAACAATTTTATAACTGGCAATAAACACAAACATATAACTATAAATATGTATTTATTATTTTATATATTTCATATATTAATTGATTAAAATTGTCTATTATTTATCATACATGTGATACATCAATTCATTTTGATTAATATTATTATTATTAATGTTTATATTAGCTTGTAATTAATCAAACATTTATTTTTACTACTGGTATTTATTTTCTTTTCACAATATTTGCTATTCAAATGCTATCAAAAATTTGAATGTTAGAAAACTAAAATGTGCTAAAAAGCTGTAACTATGACAATAAAAACTAGTGAATTAGCGTATATACACATAAACTGTAACTATTATATTTATATAATTGTGTGGGTGAGTATATGTGTGTGTTTGTTAATATATATATATATATATATATATATGTAATTATAATGATATAAATATGTATATAAACATTTAAACACACATTTATTTAATTAATCAAATGTTTGTGTGCGTTTCTTTTCCACAACATTAACTACAAAATGCTATAAAAAAAAAAAGAAATACATTGAAATATTGGAAACCCAAAATGTGCTAAAAGCGAGCCTGGTTATCACCTGATGTCCATAACCACATAATTGCTCAATACTGACCGATTTATTAGCCAGGCCAATATATTGGTGTATATGCAAAACTAAATGCAAAAAAAAAAACGTGATCTGAGGATTTTTTGGCCTCGTTCTACATCATACTTAAAATAGCACCTGCCACCCCATATTAATTTTATGAATGGCAATTTCTTTGCCTTGAAGTTCTTTCTTTACTGATTTTTTTTGTCATCAGCTTCAGCTAGAGAAGCAGAAGGGGGAGATACTGGGTATGGTGATCGTGGAGTCGGGCTGGGGCTCAATCCTGCCCACAGTCATCCTGGCCTGCATGCTTAACAACAGCCCTGCCGCCCGCTCCGGCAAACTCAATGTGGGCGATCAGATCATGGCCGTCAACGACACCAGTCTGGTGGGCCTGCCTCTCGCCACCTGTCAGGGCATCATCAAGGTTTTGACATTCTTATGCATGTATTCAACACTCGTGTGTCGTTAGATTGCAGGGTTACATACGTTTGTGTTTCAGGGCTTGAAGAATCACGTTCAGGTGAAACTGAGTGTAGTGAGTTGCCCGCCTGTTACTACTGTCCTCGTAAAGAGGCCAGACCTGCAATACCAGCTCGGTTTCAGCGTTCAGAACGGAATAGTAAGTGTCAAGGATCAAGAAAGACATTAAAATAGCTCAGTAAGAAAAATTACACACATCAGCTTCAACAAACATCTAATGCTTTACCAAAAGGTGCGGTTTTCATTACAATAACTTAGCTTATCTAATCAGCTGCTGTGTATTTGCATAGTTAGGTGACTTCTTTGCAATCTTACTCTGTCATCCTGTTGTTGAATTGCAGATCTGTAGTCTGATGCGTGGAGGTATAGCGGAGAGGGGAGGGGTGCGTGTCGGACACAGAATAATTGAGATAAACGGACAGAGTGTGGTGGCGATGGCGCATGAGAAAATCGTCCACGCCCTTTCAGTGTCCGTAGGAGAGGTACGGCTTTATATATATTTACGTATATGTTTTATAATAATAATAATCTAGCCTCTGGAAGGGGTGTAAAAGTACAGCGATACTGTGCCCAAATATTAGCCCATTCAAATATTAGCCCATTAAAGGGCCAGAAATGTTTTAGCCAAAAGCTTTCTTTGGTTAAGTTAAAACACATTTAAATGGTTTCCACATTTAATTGTGCTTGAATATTAAGATTCATTTATTTCAATAAGTATGAATATATATATAGATATATATCTGAACAGGTGTACCCAATAAAGTGACCAGGGAACTAAAATTAATAAAAACTACAAGTTTTTCTGAGTAAAAGTGTGAAACAGGCTTTTTATACATGCATTATGTATTAGTATTATTATGTATTATTATGTAAGTGTGGATGAGGAACATGCCTATAATAGAAAATGTATGACATGTATAATTTCAACACTGTTATAAAATTATTAAAATAAAACGTTAAAAGCAATTAAAAACACAAAAAAATTAAATAATAATTTGGAAGCTAATTATATACATGCTTTTTTGTTATGACAGTGTAATTGAGTCAGTTTTCAGTTTCGACTGAACTCGAGTACAAGTACAATTTCCTCAAAACAATACGCAAGAACTGTACAGTTATGAAGAACAATTAGTACTTTACACCCCTTACTTTTTGCAGTTAGTCATCATCCTTTCTCGCATTGCATTCAATTATTTGTATTACGTAGTTTATTAATGACGTGAATGCTATTAAAATGAGGTTTCTTTCCTTTTTCTCAACAGATTAACATGAAAACTATGCCAGCCGTCATGTTCAGATTGTTAACTGGTCAAGAGACTCCGGTGTACATATAAGGAATCATAAACCTGGGACCTTTTCCTGCAACGTTAAAAAAAAACATGTACAGCTCCTCCTAAAAAAAGCTGAAAAATATTCATCTTGCTTCATGTGGCTGCAGACTGCATGTAAAGATCATTAGAAAGAGTGCAAACATGCACACATGCACACATAATTACTTTATCAAAGGGGGGCTGTTATTTGATTATTAATGCAATTATTCATACAGTCTTATATGTTAAATGCCTTTGGTTAAAGCCTTTTGGTTGCACTTTATTTTACAGTATGTGTACTTACAGTACACTTACTTAAGAAAGTACTGGGTAATATAAGGTAACTACATGGTTTAAGGTTAGGTTTAGGTGTAGGTTCAGGGTTAGTACCTACTACCTAGTTATTACACTAAGGCTGTGTGTCCACCAAAGCTTCTTTTTTTCACGCGGCTGGCGTACTTTTTCAATTGTTTTCAATGGGAGCGCCACGTTTTTAAAACGCCATGAGCGTAACGAGGTGCTGAGTGTTTTTTTTCACTCTGAAGCTATCAGGAGTCAAGATGGGATTCAGTTGCAGGCTTAAACAAAACAGTTTATTGACTGAATAACAGGCCAAAAATAGTGATAGGAACAAACTAAACTAATTAGATGATCAATCCAGCAGAAAGCAAAAAGGCAAACTAAAAGAGAACGCTGAAAGTCCGATTCCTTATTAGGCAAAACAGTGCAAAGCTCATGCAGCGGGAAAACAGCGGGGCGCCAGGCAGAGGGGAGCTGAGATCTGGCTGGCAGCATAGAGAAGGCCTGGGGAGATTTACAGAAGATGCACAAAAGAAAAACAAACAGGGAGAATGAACGGCACTGGAGGCTCAAAACAGGACTGAACAAGACACAATTGCACAATATCAACAGGCTGGGTCGAAGCATAGTGGGAAGCGAAAACAATGATCTGGCACAAGACAGACGACAAGTAGAATAAATAGAGAAATGAACAATGAAGGTAATCAATAACAGGTGTGGCAGAGCAGTGATGACGAATGAGAGAGTGGTAATTAATAACAAGTGCGGGAACAGAGCAGTGGGGAACGAGAGGGTGGGGAAACAAATCAACACAAAGACAGCGGAGTGCACGGCGAACTGTCAAAACAAAGCCATGTGCTCCGAGACAACCACGCAGACAACGCACAAAAGAAAACAGGCAGATCAGACCGGCGACATGACAGTAGGAGGACCAAGAGTAGGAGGAAGCTTGAGACGAACCGCCAATGGACCCAGGACCTTAGTGATGCAGTATGGACCAATGAACCTGGGAGCCAACTTTCGGGAGGCCACCCTGAGAGGTAGGTCCTTGGTGGATAACCATACCTTCTGACCACAAACATAACGAGGGGAACGAGTCCAAAGGCGATCGGCTGCTGCTTTGGTTCGTCTAGACTCTAGAGGTCTGGGCCAGGACCTTCTCAGCCTTCCTCCAGGTGCGAAGACAGCGCTGGACGAAGGCTAAAGCAGACGGGACCGCAGCTTTGGGTTCATGTGAGGGTAACAGAGGAGGTTGATAACCAACAGAACACTGAAATAGTGACAAAACTGTAGACGCTACCGGCAGGGAATTATGGGCATATTCCACCCATGTTGACTGTTACCAATGTCGTAGTTACGCTCAGCTGGGCTCAGTCGATGGGAGAAGTAGGCACAAACATGTACCTTCCCATCCTTTGGGGACCACTGAGACAGGTAGGACCAAGTTCTCGTAGTGTCCCGTAGGTGTATTAAACGCTGTCTTCCACTTATCCCCCTCACGAATCCGTACCAAGTGATATGCATTGCGAAGGTCTAACTTAGTGAGACCTTGGCTCCTTGCAGCAACTCAAAGGCAAACGACATAAGAGGTAAGGGATACCTGTTCTTGATTGTGATGTCGTTAAGACCCCTATAATCTATGCAGGGTCGCAGGGAGTCGTCCTTCTTCTTGACAAAGAAGAACCCTGCACCAGCAGGCAATGAAGAGGGACGGATGAGACCGGCATTGAGAGAATTGTGAATGTACTTGTCCATAGCCTCTCTTTCTGGACCAGACAGGGAAAAAGACTAGAGAGAAGTGCCTGGGAGGAGGTCAATAGCGCAGTCATACGGCCGGTGGGGAGGTAGAGAGGTGGCCCGGGACTTTCTGAACACCTGGCGAATATCATAGTACTCCGCTGGGACCCCGGTCAGATCCGCTGCCTCAACCTGCAAAACAGAGGACACAGAGCCAGGAGAAGAAGCAGTACCCATGCAAGACGCTAGACACGACTGACTCCAGGCCAACACAGAATTTCCAGACCAATCCACATGAGGGCCATGCTGCACCAGCCACAGATGCCCCAAGACTATCGGGGCACACGGAGAATTAGAAAGGTAAAGCTTGGTCACCTCATGGTGATTGCCCGAAACTACAAGACTTACACAAGGGGTGGAGTGGGTGATGGAGGTTATAAGCCAGCCATCAAGGGACCAGACAGATATGGGGGCAGATAAGGGGACGGCCGGAATGCCCCACTGCGCCACTGTGGACGTGTCCAGGAAATTGCCCTCGGCCCCAGAATCCAAATTTTTTTTTTACAGGGAGTGAAAATTCCCCGGTTTTCCCAGTTTACTGATGGGATTTGGCTTTTAAAGGGCACTTAATTGCAAAGTGTCCTGGCTTCCCACAGTATAAACCGAGACCTCGGGTGAGGCGTTGTTGTCTCTGCTGGGGTGTGAGATGAAGACGGCCTAACTGCATGGGTTCAGGGTCAGATAGAGGAGGCTGGGATGAAGAGAAGGTGGTCTGATCGGAAAAACTCTCCTCCAACCTCCAGGAGGAGCGAGCGGCCCGATGCTGGCGTCGACGCACAGTCCGATCCTCGACGCGAAGAGCCAAGTCCATTAGAGCATCAAGATCACGTGGTAGTTCGTGGGCGGCGATCTCATCTTGGATCTCATCGTTCAACCCCTCCGGGAATCTTGAGCGCAGAGCCCCCTCATTCCAGTCAGAGGTAGCCGCCAGGGTCTGGAATTGAATGGAAAAGTCAGTAAAAGAGCGGCCGCTCTGTGTGAGTAAAAAAGTGTAATAATTTCAAGGCGAAAATCCTGGAAGTACGAACAGAAAGGGGCTTGAGACTCCCACACAGGCAGAAAGCAACGTCAAAACATATGCAACCTTGGCCTCCTCTGTAGAATAGCGATGAGGCTGGAGAGCAAACACCAAGGAGCATTGAGAGAGAAATGTCCGACAAGAATTAGGGTCACCATCATAAAGTGGGGGGTTGTTGGCGTGGGGTTCAGACTCGTGGTGAGGATGGGGTGGAGCAGAAATGTATCTGGCCTGGCTGACACAGTATTCCGTTGCAACTCTTCAAAGCGGACGTTTAGATTGGCCATCTGAGAAGTCAGAAAATCAAGCTCCCTGGAGGTAGTGGTCAGTTGGGGGGCATGTTGGCCCAAGAGGGCCCCTTGCTGGGTGAGAACTGTTCTTACATGCTCTGTGCCTGCTGAATATATCCTGGCCAGATCGTTCTATCAGGAGTCAAGACGGGATTCAGTTGCAGGCTTGAACAAAAGTTTAAGTTTATTGACTGAATAACAGGCCAAAAATAGTGATAGGAACAAACAAAACTAATAAGACGATCAATCCAGCAGAAAGCAAAAAGGCAAACTAAAAGAGAACGCTGGAAGTCCAATTCCTTATTATGCAAAACAGAGTGCAAAGCTCACGCAGCGGGAAAACAGCGGGGCGCCAGGCAGAGGGGAGGGGTAGCGGAGAAATCGCACGCTGATGAGGGCAAACGACTGGTGCGGGAAGACAGGATGAGAGAGCTGAGATCTGGCTGGCAGCATAGAGAAGGCCTGGGGAGATTTACAGAAGATGCACAAAAGAAAAACAAACAGGGAGAATGAACGGCACTGGAGCCTCAAAACAGGACTGAACAAGACACGATTGCACAATATCAACAGGCTGGGTCGAAGCATAGCGGGAAGCGAACACAACAATCTGGCACAAGACAGACGAGATGAGTCGAATAAATAGGGAAATTAACAATGTAGGTAATTAATAATAGGTGTGGGGCAAAACAGTGATGAGGAATGAGAGAGAGGTAATCAATAACACGTGAGGGGACAGAGCAGTGGTGAACGAGAGCGTGTTCAACTTTGGGTAAAACGCAGCGCTTATCACTGTCACAAAAAAAAGAAATGCTGCCCTGCCAAAACGCTCTCAAGTACTCACAGCTCGACGTTTTCAGCAGAGCGCCTAGCGTTTTCAGCTGACTAAAAACACTTTGGTGGACACACGGCCTAAGGCCCCGATAACACCAGATGCGTTTTTTGCAGTGAGAGGCTACTTCTTTTTTTTTTATTCCTATGGCAGTGAGCGTTCTGCACGCTGTTTATCCCCAGGTGCCTCGCGTTTTACTGCCTGCTGTGCCTCACGTTTTTGCAGTTGAAAAAAAATCAACTCCTAGCGGAAAAGGCGCCCCGACATCATCGCGTTTTTTTCCACTGTCCAATCGAATGAATGGAGAGGCGGGCCTTCCGTTGTAATGATGAAAGCTACAGTTGCTTTGAACGCCCAGAGAGTGCGATGATGGAGGATAAACTTGTGGTGCTCTCGCGGGTTACCAGAAGCTTAACGACTTCACGTACCGCAACTACCACAATGTTAACAGAAAATAAATAAAGTTAATAAAAGGCTGATCTGACGTTTACTTGATTGACAGGACAGCTGTTTCGGTGGTTGCCTAGCAACATAATAAACAGTGCACTGCTGTTCGAACCTGAAAAACGCGTTTGGTGTGATCTGGGCTTTATTGTAATTACTATAAAAAGTACATAGTGTGTTTGGGGAACAGGTCTGTGGAAAAAAGTGCTACCCGCCCTTTTGAGTTCAAGTACTTAGAATTACTTATGAATGAAAAATACCAAGTGACTGTACTAAAGTTAAAGCTGAAGTCGGCAAGATTTTTTTTTATCAAATTCACTTAAACCGACATATGCTCCGACAGAACAACATAAATCAGCCGGTTTTAGAAAGAAAAAAACACGCTTCTACTTCCACCTGGAGCGTGTTATTTCTTTTGCAAAAATCCATCGCTCCCGGTTCTTCTGGTCCAGTCTGACTGTCAATCACAGTTCGTGCACACGCCATAGATCCCCCCTCTCGTGCACGTTACAATATTACATGCACATGCCTGAAGTTCGCAGGTGTGTTGGATTGTATGAAGCGTGATGGCGGAGAGAAAATCTACTAACAAGTTTCCAATTCCTCAGTTAACAACCAGAGGAGGTCCAAATCAACCAAAGAAAATAAAATGATGCTTCGATGCTGAAGAGACGGGCAGGTTCACAGAAAAACTGGTACACACACACTGACGAGCATGAACTCTATAGCAGGGTGCTCGCGGTAGTGGGAGAGGGGCATGAGAGTTGTAAACATTCAAAATTTTGGCTAAGTCCCCTCAATCTGCCAGACTTGCCGACCGCAGCTTTAAGATACTGACCATTTAATCGACAAAGTAGTGTATTATCACTACATTTAAATAACAATTCTCATTTCACAAACTCAAAAATTGGACTAAAGCATGCTGAAATCCAAAGATTACTGTTACATTTTCTGAATAGGCTGCATTTCAGTTCTTCTGGCTGTCCTCGGTGTCTCTGTGATAAATGGGTACTGTACACAATGAATGACTCATTTCTGTAGATTACTAGTTCAGCATGCCGGATTTTGAAGACTTAAAAGATGTACTAATCAGAAAACCTGAGCTGCATTTATGTTCATGCATGATATTATGAATAATAGAATGAATGAGTCAGAATTATCTCATGAATGAACCCCATCTGCACTTCAGGTAGGCCTATGTCATTTTAGTGCTTATTTTTTCTCTGAGCATGAAATGTTATTTTAGTACCAATGATACTATTATAGTTTTTGTTAATATTTTGAATTAGATATTTAGTTTTCATTTTAATTTTGGTCATTTTAATAAAGTTTTAGTAATTTTGTTGTTTTTTAGTTTTATTTTGTGTGCTTTTTTTATATATCTATATTCAATTTAAAGAAAATTAAGATTTTTTTTCAGTTCATGTTTTTTTTATTTCAAGTATTTCTGTCAAATCGATTAATCGTGATTAATCGCATTTAACATACACATTATATAAACACAAAATGATATGTATATATACACAGACACACAACAGATATATAACATGAATGCAATAATATATCACACATAATTACCAAAAACTTTTCTGTTAGATGCGATTAATCGATTTGACAGCGCTAATTTCAAGTAATGAAAATGGGTTTTTATAGTTTTAGTTGATGATGATAAGCCTGGTTTAATATACCTTGAATTAAATTACATGTAAACTTCCACATTCATGTGGTTATGAATTTAATCTTGGTATCGCCAAATGTCGTTATTGCAATAATGTGTGCATAATATCTGAAGTTCATACTATAACACAAATAATGAAAATGGACACATTGTAGAAATAGATTTTTTTTTTTATATTTATATTTTTTGTGCATTATGTACATGTATACATATGTATATGCTGTAGAACAATAGAATAGAACAATAGAAACAGTAACAATTTTATATAAAAGATCTCCCAGAAAGTTTCAGTCTGCAAGTTTTCAAGTAGTAGTTGTGGACGACAACAAACCGCCCCTCAAAGCCTCTGTTAAAAGAAATAAGAAAAAAAAAAGAAAACAATAAATCTTTCAACAGCAAAGACAGTGCATTTTTAAACAATTAATGACATGATTCTGGTGTTAGTAGTAATATGCAGTCGTTGTATGGAAAAGAGCAGCATGAAGATTCTTCAAAACATCTTATTTTGTGTTCCACGGAAAGAAACTGAAATTAAGACCAAATCGTTTGTCTTTTCAGCTAATGATAATGAAAATGCATTTATTTGTGTATAAAACATACTGTTAATGTAGTGATCGGCTGAGGCAAAGAGCCATTCCCCGACTGTGTTATGTCATCTGAGATCACACCCTCTAGAAAGCCTGAGTTGAGGTAGCATTCACCGGTATGGCATTCGTCTTCCTCGTTGTCCACGCCAACACTGAACGCCTCCCTCATCCTCCCAGGAAATAGACAATCCAGTAACACCACCACCAAACCGATCACAGCGCACAGTAAACCTGAAAATCAACCATGTTATAAATGATTTTAAATGCTTTCCAAGTCAAAAAATCTTTCGAGAGTGACCCGCTTTCCCATTAGGAGCATTTACCAGTTGCCAAAGCGATCCAGAAGGAATGGCTGTAGTCTGTCCTTAAGGACTCTGCACCTATACTGAAGTCACATTGGGACACGTTGTATATAGTTGAGAAGGAAGCCATGGAGAAGAAGATGAAAGCAGCCGTGGCTATCATCATGTACCCGGCGTAGAGGATGACGGGCATTGAGAAGAGGATATTGGCCACCAGCCAGCAGCAAAAAGCCGTCCTGCGGGAGAAGGCCATTCTTTACTTTAGCTTGTTTGCATTTGTTGAATAGGACGGAGTTTCTTTACACTACAGTAAGAGATTGGTGGTGACTGTGTGTTGGTTTACCAGAGATTGGCTGAGGCGAAGCGGCCTGAGTATCTGTACTGGAAGATGAGCCCGCAAGCGCTGTTGCGTGTGAACTTCTCTGCGATGTAAAGGATGGGGTTGGGAAGACCCCTCTCGAGCGCGTCGCCGTACTGCTCATCCACGCTGCTCGACCAACTGAAGATCTCGTTGTAGTCAATGGTCTCGTTTATCTGCGATACTGGCTCGCCTGTCGGGAACAGATGTCAAAAGACCCGGTCAGAGTTTTGTTGCTCTAAAAATTGGGCCTAAAATGTCGCGGACTCGTCCTGTTCACCTCTGAGTGTGATGTTTATTCCGTACAGGCCCACGTGCAGTCCCACCTCAGCGGACACCACTGCGTTACTGAAGGACTTGTAGGTGGCGTTGGCCTTCACGCTGGCTTCAGCCCAGTCTCCGGTAAAATTCAACACTGAAGAGGAGTTTAGCAGATCAGGAATGAAAATGCTGGCCATACAAGTTTAGCAGCTCTTATATAATAAGTGGACTCAAAGGGACGTTTGTTTCTATTGTTCCAGCTGAATATCTACTCGTACTCACACTTAAAAATATGTGAATGTCATTGCATAACATAACAAATATGTCAAAACAATCTCTGGTTATTACTTTGACCTCTGTTAAAAGTAGAAAAATTGGTGAAGTAAAGCATAACTTTAACTTGGAAGTGTGAAAATAGTTTTTGAGGCCACTATACAATAACAAATACTACTAGATTTCCTAATGAACTAAACAAAATACTTGAAATACTCACCAACTAAAACACCCCCGATAAATAAACTAATGATTATCCTGAACATCCAGAACAATCTCTGAAAAAAAGAGGACATTTTATATATAATTTTTTTTTTTTTTTGCAGAAATGTAAAAAGAGTTGATGTAAAAGACTTTACACTATGGTTTATAAGTTGATAAGGGCAAAAAATGTCACCTAAACTGACAAAAATACCCCAGAAGTGTAATTTTAGTCTTAGTGTAGACCTTGAGATTAGAAAATGAATATCAATATTTGTAAATCAATAGAAAGAAATACTTTAAATAGCTTATGATATATAGGGTATGTTTGACAACTCAGGTGAAACACCTTTTACCTCTGAGTTCACAACAATTTGACACTCACAAAAACAAAATGTAAAAGAAATGGAATCGTCATAATATTACATTTACATTTATTGACGTGTTTTAAACAATAATGTATTCGCCTTTCTATCATCTCACATTCTAATTTTTCATTTTCCCCTTATTGGAAAGCTGTGGAAGTCAGATGCATTGTTTTTAAAATAGTGTTCTAGAAGAATTTATTCAACTCGCTCACTCACCGATTTGCCACGTATTCCTGGTAGAATGAAGATGAAACTGACAGCCAGAACCGAGAAAACCAGGATCGCGACCAGCAGGCTGATGTCGATGATGAACGGGCTTCTTTGTAGCGAGTAGAACGGGTAAATGCCATCGTAGAAAGTCATCTTCCCTCCACAGGCGAGAACTAAAGCTGAAAGCAGGACAGTGTTGGCAAGAGGCTCGGTTACCTGAAGATTGCAGATAACAGTCTAGTGTGCGAATTATACAGTGACTTTCAAGGGTATCGAAATTTTACGGCCGCTATTGAAGTGCGTCTCGCGCAACCCGTTAGTTTGGCCTTAGAGAAATTTGCAATCGTCAACCATAAACCCCCTTTTTGTAGTTTAGCATTAATTAAGTGCTAAATTGTTGCAATTGTAGGTTATGTTTTGTTGCAATATTGTAGGCTATAGGCTACATAGGCTATGTGCTCGATTAGCCTGTGTTGCAAGAATGTTTTGCTAAAAAAATTTTTTATGAATGTTCCCTGAACGCTAAACGTCCAGTTTAATACGTGTTTTTATTTTATTTTAATTATTTTTTTATATTGGTTATGCGAGGGAGCGCTCAATTTTTTCTTTTTCAAACATTATGCGGGAATGTTTCAGAATGTTTACAGAACATTAAAAAGTAAAATAATAGACTATAACATTTAAAACAACAGATGAACGTTCAACTACCCAGCCCAACCTTCTAACAACGTTTTAACAACATGGCCAAAAGGTTGCTATAACTACGTTGTGTGATGAAGGTTGTTACAGCGTTGACACAATGTTCACATTAAACCACCCTTGCTTAAGGTTGTAGGGTGTCTGGACGACATATGTAGCCTACTCGCCACTGCCTTGTTTGTATATTCGTATATTTCTTCTTTTTTTTTTTTTTTTTTTTTTCACAAATGTATGACTTTTGGAAGTGCAATTTGATTAGGCTATAGTTTTAATAAAGTTGAATTAACGTAACGTTCTATAATTTGTACTCTTCAAAGTGTATACACTTGCAGGTGATGATTATAATTATGCAAATTTACTAATAGCCCCATTAATAAATAAGGATAGACCATATTTAAAAAGTATATAATTATCTAACATCTGACTAATTAAAAATGAACCTCAAAACATTAAAATGCTAAATGGGGGATATCTATATCTAGCATAAATATATATTTTAATATATATATAGGCTACATATTTTTTTTATCGCGTCTTACAATTCTACGTTGTTACAATGTTGTGAGCACGTAGACAGTGAGTGACGTTGTCATAGCAGAAATGCAACGTGCCACAGACGTTGCCACAACGTAAATGTGTTTGCTGGGTAACACCTTTCAGGAAAAACGATGTATGGCCTAATTAAGCTATAGCCCTAATTAAGCGTTAACGTTCTTCAATAGAAGCTTGCCAGTTATCCAAAGTTCTGAGAACGTTCCCTTAGCTGGGTGAAAATAGTCGCACTTTTCAATTCTAACTATTCTAACTAAAAATTAGGCATAGGCTAGTTCAATCCTCTTGAAACAAATAGTAAAAAATAAAAATAATAATAATAATAATAAAATAAAATAATAATAAAAGAGAGAGGGGGTCTCTGTGTAGGCTATACTTTTTAGACCTCCCAAATTCAATTGTCTTCCAGGAGGATTTTAATAAATTACGGGGATCAAACTCCGATCATTTAACCCGTCTCCTTCTCACATTTTCGCATTTAGGAATATAATCCATCATTAAAACATCAATGCAATTTAAAATAGGCTACATGGCATACAACACAGAAAACACTACTCAAATAACAGCCCGTTATAGGTAAGCGCACATTTTGATGATCATAAATGTATTCTCTTATTCTCCAAGTCTGACAGAATTAGATGCCGCTTAATAGACATTTACAAATCTCAACCACAACGCCGCACTGCAACTCACCTGTGGACGCAACGAGAGCCGTAAAACCACACGGGGAAATATGAGTCCTGGAAATAAGATGATCCGGTCGGCGCTCATCTTTTAAACGATCGCGCTTCCTAATAACAGCTTTGATTTGCATTGATTGGTATTTCCAGAGAAAGGTGTCAACCGCTCATGACCAGCCCTGCATCATAAACTCAGTGCGAAACAGTCAGGTGTGGATGTGGGTCGGACTCTCATTCCGTCACTCTCGGACTCTTCCTTTTATTTGCACTGCCTCTCGATCTGCTGCGGACAGGCGAGGTCTGCTATTCTCCAAAGACAGGTGTGACTGTGTTTTCAGTTTAATTGTCTTAATATTTGTTCCGAGGTCCATGCTTTGTCATTCTTAAAGGAAAGCTGGGTCTACTTTCACACACACACAGCACTTAGTGTTTTCTCTAGTCTGAAGTGAAGTGCTCTTGGGCGAAGAGGTGCTTCATTGGTTTGCAAGAATGGGCTCATGTGAGGCGATCTGGAGGACTTTAACTGCACTGTCTGTTCTCTGTCAAGCTGTTGGTGAGTCTATCTATCTATCTATCTATCTATCTATCTATCTATCTATCCATCTATCTATCTTTGTCTGTCTGTCTTATCTATGCAATCAAATACATGCATTTACAACTATTTGAATATTCATTAGCTATTCATTGACTGAACATTTGTTAAACACTATGTACAAATAGAAAATGGAAATTTCTATTATTATTTCTCCTTCATTTTACACCATAACTATACTTTAATGTTGGTAAGTGTTTGGGTGTAAAGTAGATTTATAAAAAGTCCTAGGCGTATTTAAAGAACATCTTGAATGTGTAGTGCTGTGAATCATAATATCATCATAATGACTTGAGTTATAGCTTTGCCAAACTACCTTTGATCTTGAACCAAACAGGTGCGAGTTCTGCCATTACCTGGGAAGTTCAAAGGTATGATGGGTGGTACAATAATTTGGCGTATCATGATCGAGGGGCTGCAGGTGAGTGAATTAATTCTTCTTTTATGCTTTTTACAAAATAATGCAATATTTTTTCCTAAACATCAGGATGTTGCCCCTACAGATGCAGCTCTGGTCCGTTTCTTGCCGGCGCAGTATACGGATGGAGTTTATCTGTCCCGACAGGAACCACACCTGCCCAACCCCCGCCAGATAAGCAACACGGCCATGAGCGGCCAATCCGGTCTCCTGTCATACAAGAACAGAACTCTTCTCTCTGTGGCCTTCGGTGAGTGTCACCTTCATTTAAACTAGGTGCAGCCTGTTGATTTAGACACAGCCAGCTCTTTAATCATAGTTTCAAGACATTTTCAGTAAGATTCCATATCAGTAAAGGCATCCTGAGTAATTTACCTTAAAGTATGGAAGCTTGTTTCCGACATAAAATAAAAAAAGATAATTGCCACTCACAATAACAATAATAGTTGTCATCTCACAATTCTGACTTTTTTCATTAATTGCGATTTTTTTTCTTCTCACAATTCTGGCTTTTTTTCTCGCGATTGCGATTTTTTAAAATCTCACAATTCTGACTTTTTTTCTCGCAATTGCGGGTTTTTAATCTCATAAATCTTTTAACGCAATTACAAGTTTATATCTCACAAATATGACTTTTTTCATGAATTGCGATTTTTCTTCTCACAATTCTGTCTTTCTCACAAATGCGATTTTTTTAAAACTCACAATTCAAGACTTTTTTCTCACAATTGCGATTTTTTTTAAAATCTCACAATTCTGATATTTTCTCTCAATTGTGATTTTTTTTCTCTCACAATTCTGACTTTTTCCCGCAATTGCGCGTTTTTAATCTCATTAATCTTTTAACGCAATTACGAGTTTATATCTCACAATTCAGACTTTTTTTCTTTTTGACTTTTTTTTGTACTTTGTTATTGTGATTTATTTTTTTCTCACAATTCTAACTTTTTTTCTCGCATTGGCTATTATTTATCTCACAATTCTGACTTTTTTTCCCGCAATTGCGATTTTTTAAAATCTCACAATTCTGACTTTATTTCCCGCAATTGCGATTTTTTAAAATCTCACAATTCTGACTTTATCTCACAATTAGGAGGTTATATTTCACAATTATTACTTTTTTCTCGCAATTGTAAGTTTTTTATCTCACAATTCAGACTTTTTTCTCACAATTGCAAGTTGATATCTCACAATTAAAATTTTTTTCTCACAATTATGACTTTTGTTCTTCCAATTACAAGATTATACTGGTCACTCTTTTCCATGCAATTATAATAAATGGGGACTTTTTGTCCTAATCTATCTGATCTATTTTATTGCTTAAAACAACATCTATGCACTGCTATTAAGAATTAAGCACTTTATAGAGTTTAATGAGACGTTTTTGCAGCTTATTTTCAAAAGATATTTTCTTGGTATTGAAAAGGTCAAAGAGAATTTGGTTCCGATGGCGACTTTAACACATGCTCTTTATCACTACATTAGGTTACCATGTGTGGTCTGAGATCTCAGAATCCCGTAGACCTGGTTGCCCACCTGAGTTCATGCATATTAAAGTCCATAAAGAAGATCCCGTCTTTGGCTCCAACTCCTCACAACCGGTCCTGCTCCAGTTCCAGAGAGCAGAGTGGGACCCGAGCACGGGCCAAAGTCCCAACAATCCCCGTACACAGGTGCGCATTTAGTCACAATTGACTGTAGGAGATTTGGAATGGGCCTTTTGAGTTTTTGATCTACCCATAATTCATTTCAGGTGAATCACGTGACAGCGTGGATAGACGGCAGCTCCATCTATGGATCCTCCAGCTCATGGTGTGATGCCTTGAGAACGTTTTCCAAAGGACTCTTGGCTTCAGGCTCCTCACAGGACATGCCCAGGCGTAGTAGCAGCGGTTACCTCATGTGGAGTGCGCCGGACCCCAGTAGTACAAGTCCCGGCTCACAAGAACTCTATGGTGAGATATGGAACAGCTACTTTTTAAAGTTGTACATTCATTTATCACCACACAACTAGTAGTTGCATGGCTAATCAGGACATTTTGGATAGACTTGAAATATCAACTATTTTCTAGTCATGCTTTCTTGTAACATTCCTTACAAAAATGCACCATGGTAAACCATAGTTTCCTCCAGGCAATAAAGAACGTGATACATGACTTAAACCCCTTTAGATGTTTTATTTGATTACTGTATTTTCACAATATTGTTTGGTTTTATTACTTATTTATATTCTGTTATGAATACCCTTTAATAAAGAGTTATTTTATTGCTCAAATTTCTTAAGTGCATTGCGAGAAGCTCATGAAAATGTTGCATGTTGTGGTTTTCAAGTGCACGTTTTGTGTGTTCTCAGAGTTCGGGAATGCCTGGGCCAATGAGAACATCTTTTCGGTCACTGAGGGAATTATTTGGTTTCGTTACCATAATTACCTGGCCTCCAAACTGTACAAGGAACACCCCTCTTGGTCAGACGAAGAGCTTTTCCAAAATGCGCGAAAGAGGGTTATTGCCACATTTCAGGTAAAGCAAATAGTCCTCAATTACTGACTCACTTCATGTAACACAGCTGCCAATTTGGAGGGATGTACCGCAGTATCCTTCACTTCACATATCCTCTGAACACTAGAGTATGAATATAGGGACATTGGTCTAGATTTGAAGATTGAAGGTGTATGTGTTTTGTCTTTCTTCAGAATATCGCATTCTATGAGTGGCTTCCGGCCTATCTGGGAAAACAAGTGTCTTCCTATCCAGGTGAGTTGTGTGTGTGTTTGAATGTGCACATGCTCAAGTAATCTGTGGTTTGTTTCAGTCTCAGATGATGACACACACCTACTGAAAGTCACACTAGAATTTAAGTTCCATTCACTTCCACTCACATATCACATAATAGTGCCCCTAATATGCTTTTTCAGATATGTTTCATGAAGTGTGTAATATAGCTGTTTGTGAATGTAAAAAGGACTCAGGCTTGAATAGATATGATAAAACTGACACCATGGTTATTGTTCATATCACTGTGTATAAAGTGCTGATGAAGACCAATCACAACAGACTGGGCCATCTGACCAAATCAGAGCAGAGTAGACCAATCACAACAGACTGGGCCATCTGACCAATCAGAGCAGAGTAGACCAATCACAACAGACTGGGCCATCTGACCAATCAGAGCAGAGTATACCAACTATGACAGACTGGGCCATCTGACCAATCAGAGGTGCGTTTCCCAAAGTCAACTATATGGTCGCAAGTTCCGTCGTTACCAATAGAGTTAAATAGAAATTCCGATCATAGTTGGCCAACAATGCTATTGGGAAACGCACCCCAGAGCAGTGTAGACCAATCACTACAAACTATTACTTCTAACCAATCAGAGCAGAGTAGACCAATCACAACAGACTGGGCCACCTGACCAATCAGAGCAGAGTAGACCAATCACATCATACTGAACCATCTGACCAATCAGAGCTGAGAAGACAAATCACAACAGACTGAACCATCTGACCAATCAGAGCAGAGTAGACTAATCACAACAGACTGAACCATCTGACCAATCAGAGCAGAGTAGACTAATCACAACAGACTGAACCATCTGACCAATCAGAGCAGAGTAGGCCAATCACATGATCATACTGAACCATCTGACCAATCAGAACAGAGTAGACCAATCACAACAGAGTAAACCATCTGACCAATCAGAGCAGAGTAGACCAATCACAACAGACTGGGCCATCTGACCAATCAGAGCAGAGTAGACCAATCACATCATACTGAACCATCTGACCAATCAGAACAGAGTAGACCAATCACAACAGAGTAAACCATCTGACCAATCAGAACAGAGTAGACCAATCACAACAGAGTAAACCATCTGACCAAACAGAGCAGAGTAGACCAATCACAACAGACTGGGCCATCTGACCAATCAGAGCAGAGTTTCTATAGAATAGAAAATACTTTTCAATTATTTATAGAACTGTTTGTGTATTATTGCGGTATATCGAGCATAATGAACTCCGGCTGGTCACTTGACATGTGGGTCAGATGGTCTCTTCCTGTTTAATAGGTGGTTCTAGGGCAGAATATGCTGCAAACGGGAGGAGACTTTATGCGCAAGTCAAAAGGTTGTCTAATTTGTGGTTTGTTAAAATATCTCTTTGCGTAACATGTAGATGACAGCATGCAGTCGGCATATACGTCAGTACAGGTTAACAGATTGCAAGCATGTCATTTCTGTTGAGTGCAGTATTGCAGTATGTGTAGTAACTTAACTAAATGTTAAGTTACTGTAAAATGTTAAGTTACTTAACTGAATGAATGTTACTGTAAGCTCTACTTCAGTTATATCACTTAAGTGTTTTCATTTTGGTTTCTTTTTTTTGTGAACAACAATGGCTGGTGAAAAATATACTGAATAATATTAGCTATTAACAGAATCTATAATATGAGTTGAATCACACAGAGCTGCTTTCGTTCTGTCGTTCTGCAGGTTATCAGAAACATGTTGATCCAGGGATCTCTGCTGAGTTTGAAGCCGCTGCGGTGAGGTTTGGGCTGACTCTTGTGCCACCTGGTGTGTATAAAAGGTACATTTCTCAATTATTCACTTTTGTAAAATGCACCTGATCAGTTGAATGTTGAAAGCCTTTTTAAAGTTTTTGTTACAAACCACTGTTGATAGTAATATTGAAGTATTTCTGTTAAAATCTTAAAGTATTACACTACCATTACAAATTTCAGCAATCTTCAGTGTCACATGATCTTTCAGAAATCATTCTAAAATGATGATTTGATGCTCAAGAAACATGTCTTATGATTATTATTAGTGCTGTAAACAGTTGCGCTCCTAAATATGTTTGTTTCCAAGGATTCATCAATGAATAGAAAGTTAGTGTACATACAAAATCCTCAGTTGTATCTGTAATTGTGTTGAAACATGATTTTGGGGATTCAGAAACAGGACGTGTCACTACAAAAGTGCTGTGAACAACGATGCAAGTAAATCTCCTGGCCTGCGTTTTTGCAACACCTTCTGGAACCGAAATGTGAGTCATGACAGACGGGGTTTGGTTTGGATTATGCGAGCATGTAATTAAAATTTCATACATTGTGGCTTGGTACTAAAATGTTGCCTGATTGTGTCCCCAAGGATTTCTTTATTATATATTGTATAACTAATTTTTATTTATCAATCTAATTAAATGCATTTTTTGTTTAGAAATGAATGTAAACTGATTAAATAACATTAATATATCATTAAGTTATATTTTATATCAAGTTATATATGTTTTAGAATCCAAACCTGCAGTCCAGTCAGGATGCAGATGAGCTAATAATGGGCATGGCTTCTCAGATCGCTGAGCGCGAGGACAACGTCATTGTCGAGGATTTGAGAGGTTGGTTTTTCTTTTGATTAATTGAAAGTCGGCTTGAAGCGAAAGTTGCGACCATATTTTATTATTTATATTGTGACATATCCGAGTGAAACTGCTTCTCGAACAAGAATAAATGTAGGGCGGGGCTTGATGTCCATCAGGAATTGATTGGATGGTTGTGGTTTGCTATTGGTGGATCTCATGTGAGTGACAGGTTGCTCCGCCCCAATGCCAGAAAAGAGAGATGATACTGCAAGAGGGAGGGGAAGTTATTTTGATTAAAGATTATCAGGGCACATTAATTTAAGGGATTTTCATTTTTGGGTGAACTGTCCCTTTAAAAAAATTATACGCACTGATAAATCATTTATAATAAATACAGTATTTTTAAAATGTGATACATCTATTAGTTTATTCATCTTCTCCATTCCTTTTCTTCATTAGATTACATGTACGGCCCCTTGCGGTTCTCGCGCTCTGATGCAGTGGCTTTATCCATCCAGAGGGGGCGTGATTTTGGGCTGCCGAGTTATAACCAGATCAGAGCGGCCCTCAACATGCGGCCAGTCACCTCCTGGGAGGAGATCAACCCTAAACTGAATAACATACAGGTGCTGTTTACAGTATCAATAGGGGCTTTCGCACCGGGGGAACATTTTCATAGTTCCTAGAACTATTGGCGAAAGTACCCGGATTTTGTCGTGTTCGCACCACAGCTACTGGGAACGATTTTAGTTCTAGGGACTCCTTTTGGGGAAACTAAATGAGCTCCTACTTCAGAGTAGTGTCAAATCCAGCACTATAGAAACTACCAGTGACGTTAGTGTAACCTGATTGGCCGAACGCACGCGAAACACCAGTACCCGCCATTTAAAAAAAAGCTGTGTATACACAGATTATAGCCTATATATTTACTCCACTAACTAACTCTACGAACATGGAAAACAGTGATAGATGGACCTCTTAACCTTTACACTGAGGAAAAAATCCAACACGACTTTGAGGGGACCAAGCCAAACATGATTATGTATTTCTGCTCAGCTAGCAACCACACAGCGTACGCTAATACATTTTCATTACTGTCTACTTTCTATGTATAACAGTTCTATCTAATAACGTATTAGACGGGACTGTTACACAGATCGTAAACTAATGAAGACGGAGAATGGGAGCGCTGAGTGCTCAGGTTCTGGCGTTCTCAGCGTCGTCAAAATAAAGGTCCGCTGCGCCGTCATAATAAAAGTCACAACATCAAGCATGGCTTACATCACTTCAGAGTCCCTACTGGTGGTACGAATGCAACCAGGAAAACGTTTCCTAGGGGAACCATTAGTTCTTAACCACCCTGGTGGCTAGTTCCTACAACTACTCGGTGCGAAAGCCCCCAATGGCATGAATCATCAGCAAACATCTCAATAACAATTACCCTTTTATTGTGGCGGCGTTGTTTTCACTTGTAAACGCCACTCAAAACTCACTCAAATGCAAAATGTTCTCTTAGTTAAATCTCTTTTCACTGCTTTTCAGTTGTTAAGGGAGCTTGCAGAGTTATACGAGAACGACACCTCCAGATTAGAGCTGTTTGTGGGTGGCCTACTAGAAACACAGGAAGGACCAGGTCCAGTGTTTTCTGCCATCATCCTGGACCAGTTTGAACGCATAAGGAACGCTGATCGCTTCTGGTTTGAGAACAGACAAAATGGGTGGGAACATTTCTGGTGATGATTACATAAAAAACAACCATGTCAATTTGGTCAGACGAGTCCACGTAAAAGGTATTTCTGGCTAAGTATCAGCTGCTTTCTCTCAGGTTGTTCACTGAGGAGGAGATCCGAGCCATACAGAACACCACATTTCACGATGTCATTCTGGACGTCACCAGTGCAGAGGAGGGCGACATTCAAAAGAACGCGTTCTTCTGGGTGGACGGTAATACACAACCTACACACGCATCAACATATTCCACACACACAAAAATCATATTGAAAATCATGATTTGTTTATTTTGGGCTTTTTGTACAGGTGATCCCTGCCCCCAGCCTCAGCCAATCAGAGCCTCCGATCTTCACCCCTGCACAAAGGCCGTCTCTGTGAGTTACTTTGACAACAGCAGCAAAGCTGGTTTTGGCGTAACAGTGGTGGTGCTGTTCCTGTTTCCTGTTGGTCAGTGTTATTCATAATTTACTTGTATGCAGTAATTAAAGGTGCAGTAAGCAATTTTTGAGAAACAGGGCTGAAAGTGGATCGGACCGAGCGCCAAAACACACTTGTAGCCAATCAGCAGTAAGGGGCATGTGCACTAATGAGAGGGGTGGTGCATGTGCTCTATAGCGTGTTTGTGAATTTAGGGGCGGGGATATCAAGATAGGGGTGTGGTCCTTTTGGGCAGGGGCGTGTTTGTTTTGGTGCTTTAAAATATCAACAGCGTTTCTCAGAAATTGCGAACTGCACCTATAAACTATAATTGAATTACAGTTTCATGTATTTACTTCAGACAATTGTATTTGATCTGGAATTATAAAAGTACTTATGTATGAATGTAATATAACCCCCCCCCCCCCCCCCCCCCCAATAATTACATAATAATTATGTATTTTACTATTTTGCTTAAAAAAGATTGGAATGTTATTCATGTTATGAAATAAAAATTTACTATTTATTTATATATATATAATTTATTTACTTTTTTTGTACTTTTTTTGTAAAAAAAAAAAAAAAAAAAAAATGTTGTTTACCAAAAAACTGTCACAAATGAACTGTTAGTTAATATAATGCATATGCCACCCAAACATTTTTCAACACACATACTTTTTCTGATCTCTCGACAGTAAGCTACATAGTAGCTTGTGTAGTTGCTCGTGTTCGGACATGCAGATACAAACGATTCCAAAAGAAGCTCAGAGGTTCCACAAAACACAAGGAACCTGTTCATGGAACTTCTGGTCAGTAACATCACCTGCAATTTCATGTTGGCCTGATATGCCAATGAAGATGAGTTTATTAACTTATTTTTTTTGTGTGTGTGTGTGTTTCTGATTTCACTTTTGTGTTCAGCCAAAGAATGGTTGGGGCACAATACGGCACCCCGACAAGTCACTCTTGCGTTCAACGAGAAGAAAGTATTCCAGACCTTTGATGAGAACGGCTCTCTTCTCAGCTCTCACAGCTTCGGCAATCAAGAACACCTGAAAGTGATAATACCCAATGACCACCAGCACCGTGCTCTACTCTTGAAGATCCCCAAAGAGTATGATCTGGTAAGAATTCGGTACTTCATTCTGCTGTCATAATGCAACGAATGCTCAATGAGACATTAAGTTGGATTTCTGGCCGAAAGGTTTTGTTCTTCGAGGACGTTGGTCGGAGGTCAGAGTTCTTAAACCACCTGAGATCTGAGCTGGACGGCAGAATTCAGAGTCTAACTGTGACGGAAATGAGTGAGAAAGAAATTCTTAGAGATGCCGTGACCAGAGAACAGAGGGAACAGATTGTGGAGACGTTCTTCAAGCATGCTTTTTCAAAGGTAGAACATAACGAGGACCTTTCTGGTCCTCATTCCACTGGCAATGTGTCACAAAGTTGAGAGGTAGCATCTTACATGTCTTTTTTGACTCCAGGTCTTGGACATTGATAAAAGTGATGCAGGAGACTTGAGCAATAGGACCCGAGAAGCTTTACAGTGTGAGCTCACGCGAGTAGAATTTGCCAGAGTGTTCGGTCTGAAGCCGGACTCGCTCTTTGTAGAGTCTATGTTCACACTGGCTGACAAGGACGGTAACGGATACCTTTCATTTCAGGAGTTCCTGGATGTTATTGTCATTTTTATGACAGGTGAGGTTTTTCAGATCTTTTCTATCGTAGTTTAGGGTTAAAAACTCAAGACTTATCACCTCTGGTCCAAATGTTGTTGCAATATAATTATACAAAACTAACACGTTACACAGCTACAATGTTACAGTACGTTACGATGATACAATGCTGCAAGATTACTTTGTTAGGATGTTGTCCCATTTTAAACCGTTACAACGTTACTGTTACAATGGTACATGTTAGAATGTTACAGGTTTACCATTTTGCAGTTACGAATGATACAATGTCACAGTTTTGCAATTTTACAGTGTTGATGTTACTGTGTTACTATGGTAAATTCTACAAAATTACCCTGTCACATTGTGGGTTAGGATGTTACATTTTTATAGTTTTATGATGTTACAGTGTTACAATTTCATGATGCTACAATGCTAAAGTTGTCTTGTTACATTGTTAGGATATCAGTTTTACAATATAACAAGGCCCTTTTGTAGCATTGTAACATCATGAAATTGTAACACTGTAACATAAAATTGTACAAATGTAACATCCTAACAATGTGACGGTAATTTTGTAGAATTCACCATAGTAACGCTGTAACATCAACACTGTAAAATTGCAAAATTTGACATCCTAACAGTGTTACAATGTTAAAATGCTACAGGATTCCTTGTTCCATTGTTGGGATGTAACAATTTTGTAATTTTGCAGTGTTCCAATGTTACAAAGTTAACTGGTCATGTTGTTAGAATATTTTACAGTGTTATTTTCTTATGTTGATAGGAGTGTTCCAATGTTTGATGTTTTTGGTTTGCAAATTCAGGTACTCCAGAGGAGAAGTCTAAGCTTCTGTTTTCAATGCATGATATCAAAGGAGATGGCTTCTTGTCCAAGGAAGAGTTCACTTCCTTACTCAGGTCGGGGTTTTTTTTAGCCTTGAAGAAAAAAAGTTAGCAATGTGTGCAAAGATGTTTTGATAATCACCTGGACATTAAGATTCAGATGATATATAACTTTGAGATTCAGATGATATAAATCAATGAAGTTCCTCTGAAAGATTTCTTCTTTCTGCTAGACGCATTTTCTCCTTTCTTGTGCAGGTCTTTCATCGATATCTCTGGAAGTGCTCTATCTAAGAGTCAGGCCGATGATGGCATAGCAGCTATGCTTCAGCCCGCTGGTCTTTACAACAAAGATTCCTTCTCGTGGGAGGACTTTCACTTTCTGCTGCGAGACCATTCAGCTCAGCTCAATATTAAAGGTGAAGGATATATTTTTCTTTATGCTTTAATCCCCCATATGTCTCTATAATTCTAGGTTCACTCAACACAGAGGTATTCTTCTTTGAAACTGCTGTGCATGTATTCTCAGGAATGGAAGTACTTGGTAAGAAAAAACTAGCCAGACAACAGCGAGTGTCTTTCATTAAGAAAAATAGGTAAAGAAAAAATATATAACGTTGTACTCATTTTAAAAAGTGCCATATGAGTTTTCTGTAATATAGCTGATAAGTTGTTGTTGTTGTTGTTTTTTTGTAGTTCTTCAGGAGTGGAAGATCTTACTCACGGGTCTGAGGAGGTGCAAGGCCAGGAACTTCGTCAAAGACAGACCAAGACCTTAATGTATAATATATCTGTCGTGGTCATTTTAGAGCATGTGTTGCATTATGCAACATGTTCTGACATGTGTATGGTCATTAGGAGCTCAGCTAGGTGTTAGATTTAAGCCTTTGTGAAACCTGTCATTTGTTGGTTATTGAGAAATGTGGCAATCGGTATTTGTGGGAACTGATGCCATTCTGTGACATAATGTCCGCCAGGTTTCATTTTAAACGTCATCATCTTGAGTTGACTTTCTCTCTAGTTAGTCATCTACCTGTCTCTCTGTCTAATTAGTTAGTTATCTCTCTGTCTGTTTTTCTATACATCTAGTTAGTTAGTTATCCATCTCTAATTCTGTCTAATTAGTTATCTCTCTGACTGTCTATCTATCTATCTAGTTAGTTATCAGTCTGTCTGTCTGTCTGTCTGTCTGTCTATCTGTCTGTCTGATTGTCTGTCTGATTGTCTGTCTGTCTGTCTGACTGTTTAGTTAGTTATCTCTCTGACTGTCTATCTATCTATCTAGTTAGTTATCTGTCTGTCTGATTGTCTGTCTGTCTGTCTGACTGTTTAGTTAGTTATCTCTCTGACTGTCTTTCTATATAGTTAGTTAGTTAGTTAGTTATCCACCTGTCTCTCTGTCTAATTAGTTTGTTATCTCTCTTGTCTGTTTTTCTATACATCTAGTTAGTTAGTTATTTCTCTGACTGTCTTTCTATCTAGTTAGTTATCCGTCTGTCTGTCTGTCTGTCTGTCTGTCTGATTGTCTGTCTGTCTGTCTGTTTAGTTAGTTATCTCTCTGACTCTTTCTATCTAGTTAGTTATCCGTCTGTCTGTCCGTCTGACTGACTGACTGACTGTTTAGTTAGTTATCTCTCTGACTGTCTTTCTATATAGTTAGTTAGTTAGTTAGTTAGTTAGTTATCCACCTGTCTTTGTCTAATTAGTTAGTTATCTCTCTGTCTGTTTTTCTATACATCTAGTTAGTTATCTCTCTGACTGTCTATCTATCTATCTATCTATCTATCTAGTTAGTTATCAGTCTGTCTGTCTGATTGTCTGTCTGTCTGTCTGTCTGTCTGTCTGTTTAGTTAGTTATCTCTCTGACTGTCTTTCTATCTAGTTAGTTAGTTAGTTAGTTATCCACCTGTCTTTCTGTCTAATTAGTTAGTTATCTCTCTGGCTATCTATCTACTGTATCTAGTTAGTTATCCGTCTGTCTGTATGTCTGTCTGTCTGTCTGTCTGTCTAATTAGTTAGTTATCTCTCTGGCTATCTATCTATCTAGTTACTTATCCGTCTGTCTGTCTGTCTGTCTGTCTGTCTGTCTGTCTGTCTGTCTAATTAGTTTAAAAGACAGCCATATAACTAACTAATAAGATAACAAACTAATTAGAGAGATAGGTGGATAACAATCTAGATAGTTATCTATCTGGCATTCTCTCTATCTAGTCAGTTATTCACCATTCTGTCGAATTAGTTTTCTGTCCGTCTGTCTAACCTACCAACTAGCAAGACATATACACATACAGTACACAGATAAAATCTCAAATCTGTTACGTATAGTGACCCGAGTCAGAACAGGCTTAAGGATTGTGCCAATATAGTCTTTTTAAAGTTTGAGCAATAAAGCGATGTTGTTTTTGCCACATAATTAAAATGTCCAGTTTCCCCAGAGTTGGACAAAGCAACCCCAAGGTGTACGTGAGTCCTCAGAGAGAGCGCTACAACCGAAACCCAGTGAAGAAATGGATCCAGCAGTTCAAGCGCTTCATCGAAAACTACAGGAGGCATATCATTTGCATAATCATTATGTACGGGATCACAGCTGGACTAGCACTGGAGAGATGCTACTGTAAGTGTCCCATCTCTTTTCATCGTTAATTATTGTATTGTACATATTTAAGGCCTCTGAATGATTAGTTAGTAATCATGTTGAATCGGTCATGCATTTTGACACTGGAGTTCCACACTAACGGTTGCAAACCAATAGCGATGTTTTTAGATTATGGTTTACAGGCTCACGCCAGTGGCATCCCAGAGACCTCCATGGTGGGCATTATGGTGTCTCGCGGTTCTGCGGCCGCCATCTCCTTCCTGTTTCCCTACATGCTCCTCACCGTGTGCCGTAACCTGATAACCATGTGCAGGGAGACTTTCCTCAACAGATACATCCCATTCGATGCGGCCATTGACCTTCACCGCCACATGGCTATAACTGCTGTCATCCTCTCAGGTCAGATGACAAAAATTCCCTCTACGTGCAAAACGGCATTTAGAATACTTTAACTTCCTTGTGTGCCCTTTAAAGAATTCGGTTGAACTTTAAGTCACCATATTTTTGTTTTAACAATTTCTATCTCCGCCAAGTTTATGGCATATATGACTCAATGGTTGCATTTAATGACCAGGTTTCAAAGTTCCATTGTGTATTGTAACTTCCTCAAAGTGATGTGCAAAACATAAATTACATTTATGCACTTATTATTTGTTAACTAATTCTTTTGTTTCTTTCAATTTTGTTTTTGTGCCACAGTTGTCCACAGTTTGGGTCATTTGGTCAACGTTTACATTTTCTGCATCAGTGACCTCAGCATTCTTGCCTGCTTGTTTCCTAGAGTGTTCTCCAACAATGGGTAATTCATATCATTGATGTAATTATTGGACTGTAGTATATACACTATATATATAATATAATATAATTAAAAAAGATAGACAGACAGACAGATGGATAGATGTTCACTTTTAACAAATTTAGATATGGCGAAAAGTAAAATGGCCGCCATGAGGCATTTTTGCGATGGCTCCATTTCTAAAAATGTTCATGGCCGCAAACTGTACCAAGTTTTTATGAAAAAGTGAACATCATTTTCACATTTCACCTGGACTATATTAATAAACTAATGCTATGTGTTGATCATTTACAGGTCTGAGCTTCCATTGAAATGGACCTTCTGGTTTTTCAAGACAGTGCCTGGTTTGGCTTCATATTCAATGTTGTTTCTATATAACCAGTAATCAATTAATGTATTATTTGTGTGGATGTATGTTTTGTGTGTTCTTTGTAAACCTCTGGTGGTTTTTTTCTTTTCTTTCAGGTCTCACTGGGGTCCTTTTGCTGCTGATTTTTGCTTTTATGTACGTCTTCGCCTCACACTATTTCAGACGCATCAGCTTTAGAGGATTCTGGATTACACACCACCTTTATGTGCTCGTCTATGTCCTGGTGAGGGGGGAAAAAGCGCTAGTTTCATGAGTGTCTGAGTTTCAGTATTGTGTACTGAGAAAAATAATGTTAAATATAGATAAAATACTGATAGTAGGAGAAATCATAACAGTGTAGTGGCGGCTGTAGGATTTATAATTGCCCTTTTTGATAGACACTTCAACTGTTTATTTGCTTGGGCTGAAACATATTTAATAACTTTAATGCATGCATTATTAAACCACAAAGGAAAAAATATTACCATATTATTTGTTTATTTGATTGACTGGGAATGTTCTTTTTAGTTTTGAAGTGAAAAGAAACAGAAAAAATAAGAAATTTTTGTTGGTTTTATATGTTTGTTTGTTTGTTTGTTCTGTTTTGTTTTTAAAAAGACTGCCTGGGAATGTTATTTTTAGTTTTGAAATGTGAAAAGAAACTTCATTTTCATCTGTTGTATATATTTGTTGTTTTTGTTTTGTGTTGTGTTTCGTTTCAAAAAAGACTGGTAAATGTTATTTTTAGTTTTGAATTGAAAAGAAACGACAACAATAATACATTTTTGTCTGTTTTATGTTTTTGTTTTGTTTTGTTTTGTTTTGTTTAAAAAAAGACTGGGAATATTATTTTTAGTTTTGAAGTGAAAAGAAACGACAACAATAATTGTATATGTTTGTTTTGTGAGAGAGTTACACATCTGACTTGCCCCTGTCTCTCGTCTCCCGTGGCAGACGGTGATCCACGGCAGCTACGCCCTCCTTCAGGAGCCCCGCTTCCACATCTACCTGATCCCCCCGGGCCTCCTCTTCCTCCTGGACAAGCTCATCAGCCTCAACAGGAAGAAGGTTGAGATCCCAGTGGTGAAAGCCGAGCTGCTGCCCTCAGGTAGACGACACTCAGTCTCCGCAGATCCAGCACAAAGCTCCTTTATCTGCGAGTCTCCAAGGGCCCGCGCACACAGTGCTCTGTCATGTGCTGTAAAGTGTCACTCCTAATTGCTCTGGCTGTGAAATCACACAGCGTCTCACAACAGGGAATCTCAAGTCAAATTCAAAATGATATAACACATGCACAAACTGTCCTGTCATATCACATCTTTGTTGTCAAATATGTTTAAAATCACCAGGTATTATGAGGTAACAATGATAACAAACCCGCTTCTCGATTCCTTTGAATTGGTAGATGTAACATACCTGGAGTTTAAGCGTCCTCAAGGTTTTGTCTACCGCTCGGGACAGTGGGTGCGAATCGCATGCCTGGCGCTGGGCACGGATGAGTACCACCCCTTCACCCTGACCTCCGCACCCCACGAGGAGACCCTCAGCCTTCATATCCGTGCAGCGGGACCCTGGACCAGCAAACTCAGAGAGGCCTACACCCCTGAGAAACTCCAGGAGCTTGGAGGATATCCCAAGGCAAGGATGGAAAAGTTTATGTTTGGGGATGTAGATACACCTGAATGAATAAGGTTATGCCAATAAAAAATGTTTAAGGATCAGATCAGATAGACAGAGTTCCTTAAGGTAAAATGCCCAAGTCAGACAAGCAAAAAAAAAAAAGGAAAAAGTATTTTATTATATTATTATACAGCTCTGTGGAATACTTGATTCTGATTGGTCAATTGCACCATCCAGAGGTATGTTATTCCCAGATAACAACCGCTAAAAACAGATAACACAGGCTCATCCGGGTCACTGAAGTCAGCAGCGATATACGCTTGCTAGGAATGTTTTTTCTTCTTCGTGGAATTTTTGCGCTTGGTGGGCTGATAAAATATTAAAACTCAGTCAAATCAATATTTTGTGTAGTTATTTAATTATGCCATCCAGTATCGTGGACTCGCTCTCTCTTGTTTCAAACGCAGCTGCTGCCATTTGACTATTGTTTTGTACACGGTTTGATTACAAGATTCAAACAGGTACGATTTTAAAACAGTTTAATCTCAAATCAATATCTCTTATCTCCATAATTATTTATGTGGCGAAATGCTGTAATAAGTGGTATGACTTTATACCGTATCTCTTAAATGTCCGTCTACTTTGAACTTGCCGCGTTAGCAACTGCTCTCTTCGCGGAAGCTCTGCGTTTAAAGACCTAATAAAATATTTCAACTCAGATCGATATTTCGTGTCTAATAATTTATTTACGTGGCAAGTAGCCGTGTAATAAGCGGGATAATGTACATCCAGCCGGTTGTTATCTCAGAATAAACCCCCTTCAGGTGTTGTTCAGATAACAACCGGAAATATATATATAAATGTATAAAGTATATGGTTTAAATTTAATTTAACAAAAAATTCTAAATGGAATGTTTTTTTATTATTATTATTATTCATTATCTTCATAAAACAATAATTCACACACAGCTGTATCTGGACGGGCCGTTTGGGGAGGGTCACCAGGAGTGGACAGACTATGAGGTGTCAGTGCTGGTGGGTGCTGGGATTGGAGTCACACCCTTCGCTTCCATCTTAAAAGACCTGGTCTTCAAATCTTCAGTCAAGGTCAAGTTTCAGTGCAAAAAGGTAAAGTTTCCTTTTTTTTTTAAACATATATTTTTTGAAAGTCCCTTGATTGAAGTTGTTAAAGACACATGTCCTCCGGCTCTAGGTGTATTTTATCTGGGTGACGCGGACCCAGCGTCAATTCGAGTGGGTGTCTGACATCATCAGAGAGGTGGAGGACATGGACGGCCAGGAGCTTGTGTCAGTGCACATCTACATCACACAGCTGGCTGAGAAATTCGATCTCCGCACCACCATGCTGGTAAACCCATTGGGCCCTATCATACACCCGGTGCAATGCAGCGACAAGCGTGACACAAGTGTGTTTTGCTAGTTTCAGCCCGACGCAGTTTTCATTTTCACGTCCCGCGCCACGTTGTTTAAATAGCAAATGCATTTGCGCCCATTTGTTCGCCCATGGACAGCTGGTCTGAAAACGAGGTGTGTTCAGGCGCATTGTTGGCACGTTGCTATTTTGAGGAACTGAAATAGACACCAGGACACTCAAACCTGGTCTAAAGTCAACGGCGCAGTATTTTTTTTGTTATTTAAGGAGCGCATTAATAATACAACGCGCGTACACTCTACTTACTACACACACAGGGATGCACAGCAGCACACAAACTAGCCAAATATTACAAATAAAAGGATTACAATGTAAAAGATTAATATTGTGTACATAAAGATATGGTGGAATCCGGCTTGTCCCGTAGATGTTCTGCTTGCACGCTTTAAAGTCGCGCACGAGCAGATCAGTTGCGCTCTGGAGACGCGTTCAGTTTTTTCCGCTTGCAAATTTCGCCTTGTAAATAGGGAATCCCCCATGGCGCGAGCGCAACTGGCTTTTAAAGGGAATGGGAGATGAGACTCGGATTGGTTTATTGCACGTAAAGCCCAAAATACATCATTTATTTCTTAAGAGAATAGGGACAACCCTTTTAGACCATGCACGACGACCATTTTTCGCGTCGTTAAACTAGCAAAAGTGGATTCAGACCATAGACAGTATATAAGATGGACGCAGTGACCCCATAGGTTTCAACGGAGAAAAGTGAAGTCAATTAGAAGCACTCACTTCCTGATCGCCAGGCGAACTGCGCAGACTCAAACTGAGCTTGACGACGGAGATGTGACGTGAGCAACCTGACTGACAGCTGTCAGTCTTCTAGTAGCTGTGCCGAGAGAAATCTGAATCATTCCCTTCAGAATCTCGCAGAGACGGAGAGCGTTAGCATTAGCTGTCCATGAGCTAGCAGTAGGATCAACTTTATCACTCTCTATGGGCTTCTGCCTTGACTTTATCAGACTTTATGCCTCCACGTCCCCCAGATTGCCCGTGAGCTTCTCCGCCGGTCTATACGGTAATTTCTCTACAGTGCGACAGAGAGTCGCGTGGTTATGACGCAATTGTTAGCCTATTTTTACAAAAACTGCTTCTACGGGGCCATAACGTAAGATACAAGGTAATGGAGCCTTTTATACATTGTCGAGTTTCTTTAGAAATAAATAATGGACATATGGAGTCTTTAAACGCCTCAGATGTAAAGTTATTTGCTGTCAAAGTAACGCCAAAATGAACAGGAGTCAAAGGAATGCTAACAGCAGGTGATGTTCTGCTACAATGACTTCAGTTTCCGGCGGATGGATTACTTGATTCAGACGCGACCTAAGTGGACTTGTGCCGTGCACTTTAGACCATGCGCTTAGATCATTAAAATAGGGCCCATTGTGTTAACATAAGAATGAGTTTATGACTAAACGCAATTGGTTTATGGTTATTATCCGTTCCACTGAACTACTGTGACATAATTTATAGCAGCTGAACAGCTATGAAGTCATGTCTGGTTATTTCTCTTTCTCTTTTTAAGTATGTTTGTGAGCGGCACTTTCAGAAGGTGTGGAACAGGAGTCTGTTCACCGGCCTGCGGTCCGTCACACACTTCGGTCGCCCCCCCTTTCAGGCTTTCCTCAGCTCGCTACAGGAAGTTCATCCAGAGGTCAGAAAGACAATTTCTTTACCGCTGTACCGTTAAACTCTGTTACATTTTATCTAATCCTCCAGTATCAGTAAATATCTGTGATTTGCATGGATTCTTGTGAAGGAAGTCATTTTTATATTAAGATAATAAGTCATAAAATTGAATCGATGTGGCAGTTAGAGTATATCAACCTCACGTACGCAATTCATGAGTGGTTCTTTCTACTCTTGCTTAAAGGTGGAAAAGATCGGCGTGTTCAGCTGTGGTCCTCCCGGTCTGACGAAGAATGTCGAGAAGGCCTGCCAGCAAATGAACAAACGTGACCAGACACATTTTCTTCACCATTATGAGAACTTCTAGACTGTCCATGTGGGAATTATTTAAGGAGGAATAACTGTTAGCGAATCATTTAGTAATCATTATTTATTCATTTTATAAGGACTGAACTCATTTATTCCTTTTAAAACAGCCAATGAGTTTTCTAAACATTGGTAAAGAACACGTTGAGGTCAAATAGAATTATAAAGCAGTCATCAAATCAAAAATTAGTTTTAGTAACAAACATATTAGGGGTGCATTTCATTCAAAGAAATTGATTACTGCCAGAGGAAAGATCTTTTGTTATGCTAAATTCATTAAAGCATTTTTCTTTTCTTTCTCTCTGTCTGAATGCAAAAGTACATATGTTATACATTTCTGTAATGGATGATCAATAAATTCAGTATTATTACATTTTTGACTGTATTGGAGTTGTCATTTGAGTCTCATTATCATTGTGACATGATGCAATAAACGGTTTAAAATCACCGTCGCTGATATAATGGTTTTAAACATTGGAAATATAAATGTATTAGACTGTTAAAAATTATATGATTAATAAGTTATGACAACATATGTTTTTACATTGCTTTAACTCATCACAAGAAGTTAAGCAATTTTCACATTTTTTAAATATGATTAAAAAACATTTTTATGTTATACAAGATTCAACTCATTTTTTAAAGTCAGTTTAATGTAATTTGAGTTGAAATTACTTAAACATGCAAGTTGATTGTACTTAAAAATGTAAGTCAGCATTTTATAGTGTATATGCAAATTGCAATGTCTGGGTATAACTATAATGTGTATGTGAGTGATTTATATTATATTATATTACCGGTATATTATATTACCGGTATACTATATTATATTACTATTATATTATATTATATTATATTACTATTATATTATATTATATTATATTATATTATAGAAAAGGTGGAAAATACCAGTTATTTTCAAACACTCATTTTATAATGGGAATAAAGCAACTTCTTTTACAAACAATCTAATTGTTCCCTCGTTTTAGAAAGGAAATCCTTCTTTATCTAAAGTATCAGAGGCAGATGGTCCGTCTATTATGTTGTACATGCATTTATTTATATAAGGTATGGATTAATAATGAGGAAATCTACACATTTCATGAAATTTCTGCAATTATATAATTATTAAAGCATTTTGGACCATTGAACATGAGTTTTTCTTAGGAAATATTATTATTAAAATCGTTAGTTAATAATATCAAAACTTTTAACAGTTTTCCCATGAAAGCAGGCGGTGTTGAGAGATGATTGAGGGACGTCACGTTTTATTGATTTCACAGTAGAATTACTTTTCTGAATAATTCAGATATGAAAGGCTTGGCTGCCCAATATTATTAGCTCAAAGAATTTATTACTGAGATGAAATCTATATCTAGTGGACTTGAGTTTTTAGTGGAAGGTGTAATTATTCATGACCCTATATACAGTCAAATAAACTGTTTTTTCTATTATTTAATTTCACAACAAAAATGATACAATGTCGTTTAAACTTGGTTAAGGTATTTATCTGAGAATGATTTAAAACAGGCAAACTACAGCTACAGGTTTTATTTTTCAACAAAAAAAATGCAAAGAAAAAAAAAGCTCACACGATAAAAAGCATTGACTAAAACATAATCAGTTATAATTGTTCTGTCTTGTTTTTGCATGTTCATCATTTCTTTGTATGACAGCCAGGACAAAGATGTTTCACTGCGTTCTCATAAATAAAACAATTGACTCCAAGCACAACTACACAACATGCATTACACAAAAATCTTTGCCACGTTTAAAAATATTTGAATAAAGAGTGAAGATGTCAATTTTCCTAGGCCGAACATCACTCTTGCCCACTATTGTATATGTGAAATAAAATAATATTAACAAAATAAAATGTACATACTATATATTGTGCTTTGTGACTCATTTCCATAAAAAGCATATCAATTTATGGGAAGAAGTGGCAGACGTGCAGAAATGTCATATTAGTGTGACTGGACAGACACACAGCCTTCGACAAACAAATGATGTGGGAAAGGTTTTCTTCTGATGTCTTGAAAAGTAACACACACACACACACACACACACACGCACATACACACACCCTATATGTAACAAAACACACACACACACACACACACATATCATATGAAACAAAACACACACATCCTATATGTAACAAACACACACACACATCCTATTTGTAACAACAACAAAACACACACACGTATCCTATATATAACAAAATCACACACACACACACACATACATCCTATATGTAACATACACACACACACACACACACATCCTATATGTAACAAAACACACACACACACACACATCCTATATGTACCAAACACACACACACACTGCATTAAATAAATATAAAATTGAAATGAAACCACTGTAACCATTCATGAAGTTTAATGGCCACCATGAAAGATCAATAATCAATAATATATAACAAATTTATGTGATATAAAATACTAAATAAAATAATATTAACAAAATAAAATGTACATACTATATATTGTGCTTTGTTTCCTTGTCCTCTTGTGTGACTCATTTCCATAAAAAGCATATCAATTTATGGGAAGAAGTGGCAGACGTGCAGAACATATTACTGTAGTGTGACTGGACAGACACACAGCCTTCGACAAACAAATGATGTGGGAAAGGTTTTCTTCTGATGTCTTGAAATCAGTGTTGCCACAGTTACTTTGAAAAAGTTATCTGATTACTGATGACTTGATTTTAAAAGTAACTAAGTTAGATTACAAGTTACTTTATTAGTTACATTCATCATCTGCCGACGACACCCCCGCCGCCTCAACATAAAAATGACAACCGGTTTTGCCAACACTCACTTTATTGGAAGTGCATTTTTAACAGTAACGTCAAATGTATCTCCTGACATTTTAAGTTGAACTTAAAAACTATTTCCTGAAAAAACATTATTTTTATTTAAAAAATTATAAAGACAGTCTTTCTTTAATTCACTTATAACATAAATACTTGTTTTTCAAAAATATAAAATAAAGACAGTCTTTCTTGACCTGACTCTAGTGTTTTTTTGTTATTGTTGTTGCTAGATAGCACTTTGTCGCCACCATTGTACAACGAACCTTAAAGGGTTAGTTCACCCAAAAATGAAAATAATGTCATTAATGACTCACCCTCATGTCGTTCTAAGCCCGTAAGACCTCCGTTCATCTTCGGAACACAGTTTAAGATATTTTAGATTTAGTCCGAGAGCTTTCTGTCCCTCCATTGAAACTGTATATACGGTATACTGTCCATGTCCAGAAAGGTAATATAAAGATCATCAAAGTAGTCCATGTGACATCAGTGGGTTAGTTAGAAGTTTTTGAAGCATCGAAAATACTTTTTGGTCCAAAAATAACACAAAATAAGACTTTATTCCGCATTGTATTCTCTCCCGGGTCTGTTGTGAATCTGCGTTCAGGACTCCGCAGTGACGCTGCTGACGTAAGACGCTGATGACGTGTTATCTGGTGCGCCCGAGCTTCGTTTACAGTCTGAGAGAGACGCCGCTATATTCAAGCTATTCTACATTGTTTGCGTGGATATCATTTTTTTAATGGTGCGTAAATGTGCATGTCGCGGATGAGACACTTTTACAGCGTGCGTTTCCCTCAGTCTATAAATGAAGCTCGGGCGCACCAGATAACACGTCATCAGCGTCTTACGCCATCAGCGTAACTGTGAAGGATTGACAACAGACCCGGGAGAGAATACAATGCTGAATAAAGTCTTATTTTGTGTTATTTTTGGACCAAAAAGTATTTTCGATGCTTCAAAAACTTCTAACTAACCCACTGATGTCACATGGACTACTTTGATGATGTTTTTATTACCTTTATGGACATGGACAGTATACTGTATATACAGCTTCAATGGAGGGACAGAAATCTCTCGGACTAAATCTAAAATATCTTAAACTGTGTTCCGAAGATGAACGGAGGTCTTACGGGCTTAGAACGACATGAGGGTGAGTCATTAATGACATTATTTTCATTTTTGGGTGAACTAACCCTTTAATATTGCCATCTTTAGCTGACACAAACTCAAAGTAGTGACGGGGTGATGCGGTGGTGACGCGTTCATGTAACATGTAAGGGTGGCGCTGCCAATAAAGCACCTAAAAGCTGTATAGCAAGCAAACATATAGCAAGAAGACATTTTAATTGTTTATTAATAAACAAGTGTTTTCTGTCAGTGTCGGCTGGAAAGATGAAGTTGACGATGTTGACTCGCGATCTTCACTGTAAGTAGGCCTAGTGAACGCGCCAGAGAGAAACGCACATTTCATACGGATTACATAAGCAGAGAGCAGTCTGTTTTCGCTTCAAATTGTTCTGTTTAAAAATAGACATTTCAATATAGATATATTTTTCAGGTCTGTGAGGCCAGTAGGCTACCTTATACGCTGAGTTTTGGTTCATTTATGAGACCAGTTCACGCGCCAGCGACTCCGTGTCGTGATTATCTATTGTCTGCTATATTTACTTCTTATTTATTACATTTAAAGATGTGGTAGCATTGGATCTGGACGGGAAGGATAGCTTTGGGAGTTGGAAGTGGTGTGTCGCGATTCTGCCTTCTCACACCGCGACACAGGTTCGTGGATCTGAGTGTCGCGATTTCGATTTCATATTGCATTACAGCCCTAATTTTTAGTAAGGAAAATTACACAAATAGTAACGCACAGTGACTTGGATAAGTAACTTTTAATCTGATTACTGGTTTGGAAATAGTAACGCGTTAGATTACTCGGTACTGAAAAAAGTGGTCCGATTAGAGTAACGCGTTACTGGCATCACTGCTTGAAATGTAACACACACACACACACACACACACCAACACACACATCCTATATGTAACAAGGACACACACACACACACACACATCATATATGTAACAAAAACACACACACATCCTATATGTATCAAGGACACACACACACACACACATCCTATATGTAACAAAATCACACACACATCCTATATGTATACCAAAAACATGCACACGCACATATCCTATTTGTAACAAACACACACACACATACCCTATATGTAACACACACACACACACACACATCCTATATGTAACAAGGACACACACACACACACACATCCTATATGTAACAAAAACACACACACACACACACACATCCTATATGTGTAACAAAAACATGCACACGCACATATCCTATTTGTAACAAACACACACACACACACACACACACACACACACACACACACATATCCTATTTGTAACAAACACACACACACACATACCCTATATGTAACAAACACACACACACACACACACACACACACACACACACACACACACACACATATCCTATATGTAACAAAACACACACACACACACACAATGCAACCCGTCCCGTTTGAAGTTCCAGTAGTGTCAGGTACTTTTCAAACGTTATATGGTCAGATGAAACAAAAACAAAAAAATAGCTTTTTTGGCAGCAAACACTTAAGATGGGTTTGGTGCACACAGGGATAAAAAAGTACCCCATGTGTAAAATGAAAGACTCTGCTGTATCTTTAATGCTGTGGGCCTAATTTTCTGCCAGAGGTCCTGGACATCTTGTTCAGACACATGGCATCATGGATAGGATCAAATACCAACAGATAAGAAATCGAAACCTAACAGCCGGGGCTAGAAATCTTATAACGGGCCATGTTTGGATCTTCCAACAGGACAGTGATCCAAAAACAAATATCAAAATCAAAACAAAAATGGGTCACTGAGCACAAAACCAAGATCTGCAATGGCCATCCCAGTCCCTGGCCTGAACCCTATAGGCACTGAGCCACTACTCAGTGGTTCATGTAGGTTATCTACAAACCGGAAGGTTGGTGGTTCAGTCCCCGTTGGTGGTTCATGTCCATGAGCAAGACACCGGACCCCAGCTGCTCCCGACGAGCTGGCTGGCGCCTTGCATGGCTGACACTGCCGTGGGTGAATGTGACGCAACATGTAAAGCGCTTTGGTGTATAGCAAATTTACCGTATAGCAAATGAGTGTGCTGCACTGAAGAGAAGAAGCACCAACGTGGATCTGGGAATCTGGAGAGATTCTGTGTGGAGGAATGGCCTCTGATCTCTTGTCAGGTGTTCTCCAAACTCATCCGGCATTATAGGAGAAAACTCAGAGCTGTTATCTTGGGAAAAGGAGGATGCAAACATATTTAATAAAAGGGGGCAAATAATTGTTCCCAACGTGTTTTGGAGAAAAACATTTATTTCATAATGTGATTACTACTACCCCCCCCCACCCCCCCCACCCCCCCCATTTTAAATATAAAATTGAAATGAAACCACTGTAAACATTCATGAAGTGTAATGGCTACCATGAAAGACATATCAAAACGAATCAATTCAAGTGGATAAATACATTTTCTGAAGAAACTTCCAGGAGCTGTAATAGAGGATGTGTATAATTATCAAACATTTTAGTGAAACATTTTTTTTTATTATGTGGAACTGATAGCTGAGGGTTGGGTCGGTCATGGATCCTGAAACATAATTCGGTGGAATATTACCTGAGTGATTCACTCTCCACTGAAGTGGGAAAGTCACATATCGGTCACTATTAAATCCAATAATGTAATAAGTCTCCAATGATGAAAAATGATGGCATCTGATGGTAATACCATAGTAGGCTACTTTTATAATGCGTGACAACCAGCCTGTTGTCTCCTTATAGCAGAACATTTAGTCAGGGTTGGTCTAATTTTTTTATTAAATTCAGTATAGCTTGCTTACGATTTTAATATCACATTCACCTAAATTGGTGCCTAAAGAAATTTTACATTTCTATGGTTTATTGTAGCCTATGGCATTATCTAGTGCTTACTGGGACTGGATATCTGAGTCAGAGCGATGATGTTTATTTGAAAATGGAGGATTTAAAGAGATACGTGCTAAAATAATACAGATACGCTATCAGCAAAGTTGATGTCTGCTAGCAACCATCATTTACTGCTGATGGTTACGGATGTTTTCGTGATGTTTACTGAAGTAAAGGTAGCTTTTATAGTCATATCATTTTATTGAATTAGTTCCAAGAAGGGCTTTAATTACCGAATTACAGTTCCATATCTCTTCACCAAATGATTTGACTTATTTCAAAGGTCCTTCCTTACAGCTTACAACAGCAAAAGAGCCAAAACCCTCAACGACACCGACCAAGCAAATAAATTTTAACGCGAAAGCGAGTTTTTACGTGCATTTGATACGCAGTTTTCGCGTGCAAAAGATCTTAGGCCTTTTATCCAGTTCCAGTAAGCACTAAATAATGCCATAGGCTACAATAAACCATAGAAATGTCCCAAGTTTTTACAATTTCTTTAGGAAAATTAGTTTCGGGATCAAAAATGACCTGAGGGAAGAATAATAATTAGACCTATAAATCAATTAAACAATTTATATAGTATCAAACTAATGGTAAAATATTTAGAAACTATCCATTTTATAGTACAAGCATTTTATTACTTTTATCATAATTTTCTAACGTAAAATGTATGCAATACTGTAAATCCCAACACCGTTTGACCTAAAGTTATTAAACAAATTGCAAAAATATATATATTAGTAACATTCTGAACATTTTACTATTAGTTTGATCCCATTATCTCATATAGTTAAATAGTTTAATTGATTTATAGGGTTAATTAATATGTATTTCTTTCATGCTATGCATTGGACCACCTCGGGTGTGCATTATTTTCAAATAATTCAAGTCAATTATTCCTTACTTAATAATCTTAGTTAATGCGTTAACTTTACTAAAGTTTTATTAAAAATCAATAACAATGTATTCTATCCTACATTGCATAGGCCAACACTCTCAGTCTCAGATATTTTGTGTGTGTGTGTGTGTGTGTGTGTGTGTGTGTGTGTGTGTGTGTGTGTGTGTGTGTGTGTGTGTGTGTGTGTGTGTGTGTGTGTGTGTGTGTGTGTGTGTGTGTCTGTGTGTGTGTGTGTCTGTGTGTGTGTGTGTCTGTGTGTGTGTGTGTTTAGTAACTTAGGAACAGAAGGACCAACAGTCAAGACTAAAACTGCGGCGCCCTCTATTGGCAGAGTCTGTTACTGCAATCATCATATTTTCTGACTATATATCCTGTAAATATAAGATGAAGTGTGTTAATTATGCTTAGGCTAACAACTCTTTTTTTTACAGTTATGTTTAGATGTCAGATTTCATATACATTTATGTTTTAGCAATAGACAGAGTAACCTAACCTCGCCTGCTTAAGACAAAGCTAATCCTATTACTGTCTGTAAGTACCAAGCACGTATTTTGTGTCTGTCCAGATTGTCCCGCTGTTCCAGACACTTTGGGTGTCGCAAACAAATGCTGTGTTTAGGCATGATCGTGTATTGTTTGTAAAAAAAAATATGCACTTTCCTTTCTTTGATGGAACTGTTAAAGACGTCGTAGTTGGGATCCTCAATGCGAAGATGTTTGGAAGTGGCACTAAGAAGTGGTTCATCAAGAAGAATAAAAGACAGAGGACTAAAGGAAGAAAGCCTGTCACCAGGAGGAGGAAGAAATGGGTCGCCAAGGTCCTGAAACAGAACAGGGAGATGATTCTGGAGGAACTGGATGTCAACAAGGTGCTGCCGTACCTGGTGTATGACAGAGTGTTTTCTCTCGGGGAATACAAAGAGATTCTGGGTCAAGACTCCAGCAAGAAACGAGCCGAGCTGTTCCTGGATCATCTGTCCCAGAAGGGCCCGTGTGCGTTCAACGCCTTCTGCTCCGTGCTGGAAGAAGTGTGTCCTCACCTGCTTACCTGCTTCCTGCTGGACTGGGAAGGTAAAGCAGACTTTCAGAAACTAGTGAGCTGACTTGGGCAAATCTCATGAAAACATCTTCAGATCTCATTTCAACCCTAACATAAATATATATTTTTTTATTTTATTTTTTTTATAAAAGGAATAAAAAAAAATACATATATATATATATATATATGTTTTAATTAAATACATATTTATATATATATATAAATAAATAATGAATGAAATAATGTTTTTAAATATTTCCTTATTTAAACAAATTATTAAAATAATTAATAAATATATAAATAATATAATTATTATAATATAGCCTACTACATAATATACTGGATTGTACACTGTATGAATTAACACATAGGCCTATGTATTAATTTATTTAAATGTAGGGCTATTTATTTTTTAATTTATTGATTTAATTTTTAAAATAAATAATATAATGAAAGAAGGAAAAACTATTTTTGAAATATTTAATAATTTACTTATGTAAATAAATAATATAATCAATCAATATAATATAATCAATACAATAATTATATAATTATTATAAAATATTATTATATACTATTTAAATAAATAAATCCATGTTCATTCATTTATTTTTAAAGAAAGAAAAATAGCTATTTGTTTTTTTAAATATATCTTTCTTTAAATTATATAATTAAGCAAAAATTGCTTTTCTTCTTCTTTGTCCCTCAGAGCAGATGTCCTGTATCATGACTATACTGCCCTCTATGTGTGGTGCAGTCATAGTGCTCATGTGTCGAATGTGTTCGTCCTGAGCTTTATCGGTAATTGTATATTGGGTCAATGTAACTCAATTAAGTAAAAACGGCATTCCCTTGTTTTATGTTACATAAACCTGATTGAATTAAGTTACAACAACAAATTTTTAATTTATAGGTAGAATCAGGTAGAAATTCCTCCATAAAGCAACAACTGCAGTTTTAGCGCAGTTTGAAATTTACTGCTCTGTTGATTAGGGTTAGTTTGGCAAAAAGTGACCCAAGTATTGAAGTTCCCATAGTGACTGTAAAAAAATGTAATAGAGATGAAAATAAAGTTATAAAATGAGCCTATTAATGCAAAAAATTATGAATTATTTTTACAATACAAAAGTTATAAATAATACTCCATATAGGTTTCATTTTCATCAGACAGACAGATAGATAGATAGATAGATAGACAGACAGACAGACAGACAGACAGACAGACAGACAGACAGACAGATAGATAGATAGACATACAGATAGATAGACAGACAGACAGACAGACAGACAGACAGACAGACAGACAGATAGATAGATAGATAGATAGATAGATAGATAGATAGATAGATAGATAGATAGATAGACAGACAGATATACAGATAGATAGACAGACAGACAGATAGACAGATAGATAGATAGACAGACAGACAGACAGACAGACGGATATACATATAGATAGACAGACAGACAGACAGACAGACAGACAGACAGACAGACAGACAGATAGATAGATAGATAGATAGATAGATAGACAGACAGATAGATATACAGATAGATAGACAGACAGACAGATAGACAGATAGATAGATAGACAGACAGACAGACAGACGGATATACATATAGATAGACGTTTGCATGGTGAAAATATGGATCCTGCATACATGCAAAGCCTCAGTACCTTCACAAACTCCTTTGCGAATCGCTAAGGGTTGTTATCGTAATCTAATCTTAAAGTGTAGTTGTAGGCCCTACGGCACAGAAAGATCAGTTTAAGCCAGTGCGTCCCACTAAGAGCTGGCAGAAAATAGCCAGCTTAAATCCGCCCCTCTGAGGAGATTACCGGCTAGCCTGGGCGACAAACCCAGCATATGGCCTCAAACTGTCTAGGTTAAGCCTGTCAGCTAATTTAACTTAATCTAGCATTTTAATGTAGACAGATTATGTGAAGATGATAAACAGGCCAACATATCAGGATAGCGCAGCTATTACTCAAAAGCTAGGGGTCTTATGATTTATTCATGCAATTAATCTACAGTCTTTAACCTTATAGAAGACCTTGGTACAAAGTTTTTAGCAATTAAACTCTCAATCTTTTGTTACAGACGCTTTGTGATTTTATATCAACGGTAGCAGTTTGATGTTAAACTTGAAGGAGGCGCTCTATGTGATTGGTATAAAGACCAGCCATATTTTTCACAGCCTCGGATTTAGAAACAACGTAAAAACTCTACGTTTTGTTTATCATAAACTTATTTAATTGTTTTACTTACCTTTTTTTTAACGAGCCTCCTAACAGCCGTCCACCTAAACATAACATCACGTAGCTAGCTAAAGACTTTTGCTAACATTTATAACTTTCATTAATTAGCCTAACAAACTATATTATAGGCTATATTTTATCTAATCCTTTAGTAAATATGCCTACTTTCAAAACGCTAGAAATATGAACTAGTGATGTGTAAAGTGTGTTTGCTTATGTGTTTTATAAAATAGGCCTAATGCTCACTTCTTTAAATGACTGGATTGTCCTTTGATTTTGACATAAGTTGTTCAAATGTTAATAAGGAAAGAAAGAATATAAAAATTAATTCAGGAATTAAAATAAGTTTTATAATAGAAGTGTAGACAATTCATTGTATGAATTGCATTTAATTCTTTTTCTTTTTTTGTTGAAAAAAAAAATATATATATTTTGATAGCCAATATCGTTTGCCAACCGGCTAAAGGACGCTGATCCAGGAACATGTTTGTCTTGACTAATTAAATCGCTCTAAAATACTTCAAATGATTCCGTTCAGAGTAGAAAATGAATCGTCATTACATTACTATTCAGATGCTGAAGTCAAAGTCAACTTTTCAAAGGTGTCTGAAAGATTTTTGTCTCCTAAAAGTGAAGCCTACTGTATCTCTGTGACGTCTCTCCCTCACAGATGGCTCAGCTGGAGGAAACAAGAAGCAAGGACAAACTAAACCAGCTCTCAGCCAAGAGAACGCTCTGTCCAAGGGACAAGACACAGTTTGTTTTCCACCTATGTACACAGACCCACTTTTTGACACGAGGTAAGATATCCTATCATCGCCTGCGCTGTAGTTGTTGCCGCAATCTGTCCGCTCCAGCTCCCTCGGTGTTGTTGTTTTACATTAACGACTAACGAGTGAATGAGAGCCTGAGAGGGCCTAGTACTCCAGGTCTATGTAGAGCTCAGACTAAAAACTGCTGGTTTAATCCGACTCATTTGACTTTAAAGGCAGAGTTGGTGATTGTTCCAGAAATATTTTGTGTTATGCTGGTTGAAAGTCTCTTCACATCCTGATAGAAATCAAGTTAAGTGGTCTAAATGTATTTATATACAGTATCTTGTCGGTGGAAGGTGTAAAACCATAAAATGTTTGTCCAATCATTGCATTCGGCCCAAATCCTACCTGCATATCAATGTATGTATTTGCATACCTCATAATTCTCATCTCACACATTGTGGATCTGCACTCAAAAATAAAAAAATCTTGAGTAAGCAAAGTTTGAGTTAATCAACCGAGAGTTCAGGGTATGTGACAGTAAGTACGTAAGTAGGCCTACATTTTTTTTCAAATACCCCTCAGGTCTCCTTTAAAGGATTAGTTCACTTTAAAAATGAAAATTCTGTCATCATATACTCACCCTCAAGTTGTTTCAAACCTGTATGAATTTCTTTCTTCTGCTGAACACAAAGGAAGATATTTAGAAAAATGTCAGTAACAAAACAGTTACCAGGTCCCATTGACTTCCATAGTCATTTTTTTTCCTACTATGTAAGTCAATGGGACCTGGTAACTGTTTTGTTACTGACATTTTTCAAAATATCTTCCTTTGTGTTCAGCAGAAGAAAGAAATTCATACAGGTTTGAAACAACTTGAGGGTGAGTAGGCCTATATGATGACAGAATTTTCATTTTAAAGTGAACTATCCCTTTAAAAGAGTAGAATTGGCTAAGTGTTGCTGTCACAAAAACACTATTGGGTCCTATAACAGTGGTTCTGAACTGCAGGTTATTGTAGGATTATACTATTGCCTCTAATTTACCTCAGTCTGTCAATGGAGTGACTTTTGGAAGAAAGAAAAAAAACGGAATAAAGCGAGATCAGGCAAAGTGGGCCTTTTTTGATGGCATCAACACATTTGGAAAGATAGGCAGAGATGCTGAGGATGCTGCTGTTTGTCTCTTGTGATGTGTGAATCCTTCTCATCAGTCTTCTGTATTTCTAGAGTCTCTGGAGACGTTGACCTTTTCTGTTCGGGATGCTTATCAGGCCTGAAGGAATGTCCGCATTTCTGTGCCCTTTCAATGGCATTTCTTTATTTGTCTAACTGCATATATACATGTAGTAATTACCGGTAATGCAACGTGTATCAGCCGCTGTAACTGCTTTGGAAAAAGTAATCTTATTTTACAAATTTTCTGCCATGACATTAGCCATTTTTCAGTGTTTTTCCTTTTAATTGTAAAAGTTAATTCAACATATTAATAATACTAAAACAACACTGTTCGTAATATAAATAGGTTCTGTTATGAAACTGGTGCAGGCTGATGGGTCCTTAACGCAAGCTGCTAACAATTGCATTGTTAGCCGCACGGCACAAGCTGTTTGTTTCTGTTTGCATTGGCAGCCAATGTGCTTGCTGTTTAACATTTAAGTGGTTAGTCAGTGTTTGTAGCAGCTTTCAGATTTCCTCTGAAACCCCCCACCTTCCCCAGCTCCACCTGCATAGATCTGCTATGGGTCATTCATGCTATTTGTGCAGCAGCATGTTGTCTTGCTTGCTTACAGGTGTGTGTGTGTGTGCTGCCAGCAGTATCAAGTCTCTGTACTAGTCCAAATACATTGCCATTGTCATATCCATTAGCATGCTAAACTCGTCCAAGAGTTGTCATGATAGATATAGTTAAAGCTGCAGTCCGTAACTTTTTTGTGTTCAAAATGTAAAAAAAATAAATGAGCGAGTACATCATGAATTCATTTTCCAAAGCGTTTTTTTGTCTTATCCTGAATCACTACGGTACACCTATATAAGTGTTTATATTGGGACTATTTTAGACTGGTACGGGTTGTACCACTGCGAGTAGCCCAGTACCTGCGTGACTCGTCATAGACATAAACAGAGAGAAGTAGCTCCGGCTACAATGTTCTTCCGCGAGACGCACGCAGTTCAGTTTATTAACCGCTAGAGCGCCAAAAGTTACGGACTGTAACTTATTTGTTTAGGATTGCATTAGGATCCTAGCCTGGCTAACGCCAGACCCAATTCTCGTTGAGACTTGGGTATGGGAACCACATGTGCATTTTCTAGTATTTGAGGCGTGGTTTACGAATGCCCGGCGCCGTTTATTGGGTGCTAAGAATGTCTATCAAAAGCGCCTGTACGTAGCTCATAGCCAATCGTTTCCATTATACCAGATGACGTATGTAGAGCGACAGAAATTAGACAAGGAAGAAGACGATGGGTAAGATATTTTTGTGTAAACAATGACGTTCAGCGACTATTGCCGTTTGTGCAAGATAAACGTGAGGGTCGAAGGTATATATGGATATAAACAAACTGCTTAGTTGTGTCGCATAGATGTCGTCATCGTCTTGCTGCTCCCTCCCCGTTCTGTGATTGGTTCCCTAGATGAGGCGAAAATCTGGTCCATGGTATCCAGACTGCCTTTCAGCGTGAATAAAATCACGCTGCGCAAAGGCAGTATGGGGAAACCCAGGCTAGTAGGATCCTTTGGGATCGGTTTCAAATTGTGAAGTACAAATATGTTTCATTCCCTGAATTCCTACACAATGTTTGATTAATCTATGTGTTCAAAGAAACTCTTTATTATAAATCACTGACATAAAAAGGAATGACAAGACATTTTGGTGTTCATCCAAACACACACCCCTTTTTCGTCTTGAATATGTTTTTAATAAATGGCCAATGGCAATATGGATAACCACTGTCCTTCAGTGCATGTTTAATGTTATTTTAGTTATGTTATTTTCTTGTTCCCTGGCGTGGGTACACTCTCTGCTTGGTGTTTGAAAGTGTGAATCACACCCAGTTCTTTGTTCTAATGGGTGGTATGAATCAAACCGATACTGGTCCGTATGGGTGGGCTTCTAGTTTCCCAATTTCCCCCACTTTAGGCACAGCCTAAAAATGGAAGTTTGTTCTCACAGTTTGTTCTCATGAAACGGGGTGAAATAATCAAGAGAAAGGGTACGTATTGTCCAGAAAAAAACATGTGGTTATCAGTGTTGGGGAAAGTTACTTTTAAAAGTAATGTTACAATATTGTGTTACTCCCTTTTAAAAGTACCTAATTGCGTTACTTTGTATGGAAAGTAATGCGTTACAATAATTCTGTGTCACTTTTTCTCACCTATGCTGGGCTTGCTTGTTTGTTTTTGAATTACAAAAAAAGCTTTAATTTTTGGCAAATCTAAAGGTCCTTTCAAACAGAAGTGAAATGAATAAGGATTTACTCGTACATGGTTATTTTGAAAAACAGAGACATTTCCCTTCGTTTACACGCAAACGGAGAATTCGCGTTTGCATGTAAACTGACAGTTTTAGGCAGCCGACGTCACAGTATGTGACTATTTTCGGGATTCTGACAGGCTAACATGGGCTTGAGCTTATCGTTACACTGACACCTACAGGTCTGGCATGCTCTTGACGGCATATACACAGGTTTGTGTAAACGAACACTTTTCTGAAAACTGACGATGTTATTTTTGAAAACGGAGAGGGATGAAATGTCCGTTTATGAAAATAGCCGTCCACGTGTAAACGTAGCCAAAGCCTCAGACTGAAGGAAATTAAAATTCACACCTGTACAGTAGAGGGCGCTGCTCAAACAATCCTTTCAGCTTTTCTGCCGTTCTGGATCGCAGAAGAATAGGATGAAGGAGACAACTCTGGCTGCGTCCGAAAACTTAAACAGCGGACTTGTTGCTTCGCTTCCTCATCAGGCAGTGTTTGCGCACGAAGGTACCTTACAAAACCGATTTGGGACAGACTTCTGAGGCAGCGTTTAATGATCTACAGAAAAATAGAGCGAGCTTTGGTGAAAACTAAGCTAATATTTACTTAGTCAAATGTATAATAGTAATTTCTCGCTAGAAATGATATCAGAAGTGGAAAACATTGGTCAAAATCGTACACTGTAAGCTAACATTGGATTCGGACATGCCTTGATGCCTCCCTACCTTGGAAAGCGTCCTCCGAAGGCAGTATTTTTAAGCTTTCGGACCTCTTACTTAACTCTTTGCTTACTCTTTTTACAGCCTCTTACTTCACCAATAAAAACTTTATTGTAAAAAGCTTATTCGTATGGTTGAAATGGATCAGGATCAGCAGCAAAGACATTGGTTCATAAAGTGAGATTAAGGTTTGCGTAATATTCTGTGTTTGCATTTTTAGTTTTTACCCATTTTGAGGAATACGTACTGAATCTGTTTTTGTGATGAGTAAATGATGAGTTGAGATGAGTTCACACACAACTTCTTTCCACTTACTCCTGATTTCTCTCAACATGGGGACAGGAGAGCTGTCAGGCAATAAATGGGAATACAAAAGCCCCTTTCACACAGAGATTCCGGAAAATACACGGATAATGTGACGCGGGATTTGTCCTGGGATCGTTTGATTTTGGTTAATTCACACTGCCAGTGATTTTCCGGGATCTGTGAGTGCGTTCACACACATCCCGGTAAGATCCCGTAAAGACACGTGACGTCATGATGAGACGTGTAACGTACGCGTCAAACATGTACACTAACCGTTGTGTACCGTTCCACAAAGCTGGCGAACGATCTCAGCTTCAGCGCGGATAGTGAGGAGCTCCTGGTCTCTGCTTCGTTCCAGTTTGCCGACATTTTTTCGTTCTTTCTTTGTTGATGACGAACACAAACTTTCTAGAGTTGCGCGATGGCAAATGCGTCATCACTACGACACACCCCTTACGGCATTGATCCTGGCTTTTGATCACACAGGACACGTTCCGGGACTGATCCCGGCAATGTTACTAGGTCCCTAACCCAGGATCAATGCCGGCATCAATCCCGGGACGTGTTTGCGTTCACACACACTGTAAAAAAATGTTTTCATTATTTGTAATCACAACTTTTTATCTTTTGTCAAATCAACTTAGATAATTAATGTAGTTCAGATAACATCATATTTTGAGTTTCTATTGATTAAACCAACCTCCTTCATTGCATTAACTCAATTTTTTAATTTCAATGAACTAAAATTTTTAAGGCAACCAGGTAACTTTCTTTTTTAAGTTAAACCAACAATATTTTTTTACAGTGCAGAAGGCACTCTGGCAATTTCGCGGTAATTTCCCGGGATCAACGCGCTGTGTGAAAGGGGCTAAAGTAACTTACGTTACTTATTTGAAAAAGTAACCCAGATATTTTGTTGAAAATGTCAAAGTAATTCACTACTTTACTAGTTACTTGAAAACAGTAATCTGATTAAGTAACTCGCTTTACCTCCCGTGTGGCTGGAGTATCTGAGACAACGTTCTGTCCATTTTTTTTTATGCAGTCCAGTAATTTTTTATGAAAAGTTTGTTTGAACATTTTATTACCTGGATATTTTAGGAAGGCATGGATTTACATTTAAATTAGGTCTATATCTTGTGTTACCTGCACTGTGAAGTGTCCTGTTGCCACGCGTATCAGAATTTTTGCCTTTGACTGTGAATAATTGCTGACATCACTGTTGCAAGTTTGCTTATCTCATCTCCCTTATGTAAACCGACTTCACCCGTCTGTGTAATGGGAAGACAGGGCATCTGTTTGTTACTTGAATACGGCCATAATTGGACACCACATCAAAGCTTCTTCTCAACCTTGTCTTTTAAGCGTGAAGAATTTTGACAAGCACCAATACATCATTTAAGGCCAAGGAAAGTGTGCTGAGACCGTAGATGTAGTATGCATGAGAGCGAGAGTAGGCAGTCGTGCATGTGAAGCTGCTTTATTTGTGGTGTCAGCGCGCTTTTAGATCAGGGAGACTAATAGCTGACAGTGATTGTGAGTGTGTGCTGTGTTTATTAGTGAGTGGGATGTGACATGAACAGCCTGCAGGGCCACTAGGAGAGGAAGGTGTGTGTATTTCTCAGGTGTCTGTACATGGTGTGATGGAAGACGAGGTAAAAATAGGAAACGGGCCCTTCGCCTAGCAAGTGTTGTGTGCACGATGGACGTTTAAATGTAAGAAATTAAAATTAGTTATGCACGATATATCGGCCACGATATCGGTATCGGACGATATTTGTTGTTATTTACTGTTATCGGCCCAATAAGAAAATTTGGCGGATATATTAAAGCCGATAAAGTAATGGATTATTTCCTTCATCTGAGACGCTTCAGATGCGCATTGTTCACCATGATGATTTTGAATTGCATTAAATATGATTGCAATCTCTTCAAAAAGGAAAATACAGTTAAGTGCAACATGCCCAGCACAAAATCTGTCATATAAGCCACATAAAATTATAATGAGAACATTATAATTGTGTGCTTGGGACATGGCTTTTAATGGTGAGACTTTTGTTTTTGTAATCAGGCTCTCAAAATTTGAATTTGGATTTAGATTTATGGGCCAATATATCGGTCATTGGCCTTCAAATATAAAGAATTATCGGTTATCGGTATTGGCCAAAATGTTCATATCGGCGCATCCCTATAATGTAATGAAAATTTAAGAAGTGCTGTGGTGTAGTCTTGCATTTAAATTGTCAGTATGAATTACTGATTAACCTTATCATACACACCACACCACAGATGGGACATTTCCAGAAAAAAATACTAATCAGTGTTTGAAATTCCACCAATAAAAATATTTTTTTTATCATGTTATATAGCATATATAATTAAAATACATAAACATTTCACTAGAATATGTTAAAAATATACATTTTAATAATTCAAACAGTTATAATTCTAATTAAATATGTATAAAATATATATATATTTGTATATAATGCATGTAGATACAGTATATTTTAAATGAATGACATTAAAATTATATTTTATTATTTATATAATATGCTATTTTAATTGTAGATTAGTCTTGGTATAATAATTGATTTTATATATATATATATATATATATATATATATACAAACAGTATATATCATTTAAATTAGAATCTGTTTATTTAATTTTATTATATATAATATTTTAGATTATAGATTTATTTTGGACTGTGATTGAAAATTCGGTCCCACTTTATATTAAGTGGCTTTAAGTACTATGTACTTACATTGAAATTACTAATTTGATACAATGGACTTATTGTGTACATACATGTTTTTACATTGTACTTATATTTTTTTAAATACCTGCATGTAATTACAGCTGTAATTAATGTATGTAATTACATTTGTAATTACAGTGTTGAGCCTTCCCTTACACCTTAACCCACCCTTAAACTTAACCATACCAGCACACCTGTCCCTAACCTTACCCGTATCACACCTCAATAGCAGCAAAAGTGTTTTACAATACAACATGAACACAATAAGTACATTGTACTTATTTTTCGATGTAAGTACATAGTACTTAAAGCCACTTAATATAAAGTGGGTCCGAAAAGTCTTTTTGATTTGTAATATAAAAGTATAATTTGAATATCCAAATAAACTATTTTAATTAAACATAAATATATTAAATCAAATATATGTATGAGATAAATGTGTTTGTATTACATAATATATATATATATATATATATATATATATATATATATATATATTGTATTATATAATTTTTTTTACAATATGTCTTTTATATATATATATATATTATACACTAAGTTTTGACTTAAAATGCAAATAAAATGTAAATAAAATGCAAAATGTGTGTGAAAAAAAAAAGCAATTCAAATCCCACTTCCAATTGAACTAATGGATTGAAAGGGCCTTAATTCTTATATTCAGAATTTTTCTGGTTAATGCACACATAGTTTTGTCCCCTGTAAAATCAGCTAGATCAAATCTTGGCTTGAAATAGAGGACGTGGGCTCACAGTGGGGGAGGACAGACATGGCGAAGACGTATCTCTGTGAGGTGAAGGCACGCTCAGGCGTATTGTTCGCTAAACTAGGCCTCCTTCATGTCTGACTGACAGCAAAGTCATCATGGACACGACAGCGCCACTGGTTTGACCCAGAGCTGCAACACACATCAAACACACAGTCACTGACGTGGCAATATGACAAAATCAGTTTGGGTCACACAAGTTACAGACAGACACACAAAGGAGCAGGACAGTTAGAAAACCGCAGACACTGTAACAGAACAGAGCAGAGAGGCATGACCATGGACACCATGACGGGAGCGCAGCATTACGGCCACTGTATGTAAGTACACGCTTTATGACAAAGAAGATGTTTTAGGTGCGAAAGTTCAAGGTTCGTTTGAAATGTGTAGGAAAAAGGAGAACGCATGAGGACAATGTTGAATATGGATGAGGAGTACGTGTACGGAATGCAAGAACATCTAATTCGTTATGATATTTTACATATATACATATTTATAAGGTAAAGTTATATAACCTATGCAATACCGTACATGCTATGAGTGAGTCTCTAAGTTGACTTTGATTTTCTTTGGGATTGATAAAAATTGACTTGGATAGATAAAGTGAGCCACAATCTGAGCAGATGTCTCTACGATGATGCATTGGCGCCTGGGGATTGTCACGTTTTACGGAAACTTGTGTTTTTCAGATAAAGAGTAAACACAGCTTTTAGCTAAACAATGTCTTTACAAATGTTGGAGAATGAGGCTAACAGGGCAATTTGTGTGTTTGAGTTGCTGTTCTCTGTGGAAGTAGGACACGTCCTGCCTCCAGCTGGACTTCATGACATTTGAACATAACTGTGCATATATTTTTTCGTCTTGTTTGCATGTAATGTGCGTGTGTTTGTATAGTATGTGGCTCATGGTACACTCTTAAAAATAAAGCTTAGAAAAGGTTTTTTTGTGAACCATTTTGGGTTATCCAAATAACCTTTCAGTGAAACTGTTCTTAAAAGAACCATTTTTCTTAAAGTGGAGGACATTTTAAAAATGAAAAACTAACCTGTTGTGTAAAGGAAAGTTTCCAAAGATGTTGAAGTTTCTTTGTGGAACCATCGATTCCAACAAATCACTTTTTTTTTAATTAACGTAAAATTAAACTTTGGTCCGGCAGTCTGTAATTTCAAATGGTAAAAAGTACAACAGTGCTTTTATCTGGAATCTATTCATTTATTCAAAAAAGCATTAACATGCCATTCATACACACAATGAGCTTGTTTTTCTAAATTAATTTTGATAATTTTGGGGGGGGAATCAGAGTCATGTGTTCAACCAACAATGTGCAGATCTCCATTATGGTGTCAATAAGCCTCTTTAAGTATCAGATCATTTGGTAAAATGTCATGCAGTTTGACTCGCCAAAAACATAATGATATCTATGAATTAATAATGTTTTTTCCATGCCATTAAATTGAACTATGGACCCTTTTCACAGTCTGTGATGATCCGTTTCCACAAATATTGACACTGTAAATCAAGCTAGTTTTTAAATCATAATACATTTATAGCACTATACTTTGACATATATTATATCGGCATTACATTTTTGCGTTACAACTGCAAATAGCGCGCCTTGTAGGATAACAGAGGCTTAGTTAGTTCACCCAAAAATGAAAATTATCGCCATCATTTACTCAACCTCAAGCCATAGGTGTATTTGACTTTCTTCTTTCAAGCCAAACAAAATGTATAAGTTATTTAAAAAAATATCCTGGCTTCCAAGCTTTATAATGGGAGTGAATAGTAACTGAGATTTTGAAGCCCAAAAAAGCGCATCCATCCATCATAAAAGTAATCCATAGGCTCCAATAAAGGCCCTCTGAGGTGAAGCATTACGTTTTTGACAGAAAAATATCCATATTTATAACTTTATAAACTATAATCACTGGTTTCCAGTAACAGCCGAACCCGAGTCTAGTTCCGGCGGAAGATTGACCTCTGACCTCTGAGCAAATTGGATATCTTTCTCTCTTTTGAGCAACAATCTCTTTTTTAATCGTTCAATATATTTTCCGCTTTTGGAAAGTCATATAAATGCAATGAGGGATTTTTTTCTTGGAAACCATTGAAATACAAAAAATTATATTTGTTGTCTCCATTCATAAAGTTTACCCAACTATGATGACTTCTGATTCTCAGACCCCTGGAAATACGAAAAGGGACGATTCTTGAAATAAAATTGCATAAAAGTTTTTCAAACCCATGTGTAACCACCATAAATACGAAGAGTACATTGGCACGTTTTAAACTAGATTTGTAAAGATTTTTTTTTTTTCTTGATCACGGGCAATCTTACTTGTCATTGACCCACAAATCTTTTCACACACTCGCTCTTGCAGAATAGAAACCCAATTGATTGATCACCAGATTAAGTTCTGGTGTTGTACGAGAGGATGTGGTATTTATCTGTTGAGCTCTCACTTTGTCTGTGTCCGTCTAATAGTTTTCAGTTTCTTGCTGACTTCGAGAAAGCTCACCATTCTAAATCATATAAGCCGAAGCCGGTCTCCACTGGACCGAGCGACCATAAAAGAACGGGGTTTGGCTGGGCTGATCCTTGACCATCAACATTAACTACTATAATGATTTCCAATTATAGAGTTCTGTTGTGGATCTAATGCAGTAAATTAGGTATGCTGTTAGATTAGGTTTTTGCTAGCGTCGTGTTTTTATAACGCCGCTTGCGAGTTGAAAGCTTTCAAACTATAACTTAATATTCAATGCCTGTGAGGCAACTGCAGTTGAGATACAGCATTACACAACGTAATCAAAGATGTAACCGTCTTCTCATGTGCACTTTGCAGATGCTTTGATCCAAGCGGTCCGCGTTCAGTAACATTTAATGCTACATTTCACTTCAGGCCCCTTTTTTGAGGCATTAAAAGCACTGTAAGCAGAATTCAAAGAAAAGTGAAACGGCTTTGTTGAAAGAGAAAGATTTTTGCTCATTTACAGGCTAATGGTCGAAGTAGCCACCATCTTACGAACTCTCACATGCACTTTGCCGATACTCTGATAAAAGGTCTGCTCTCGGTTATGATTTCATGCTACATTTCACTCCAAGGCTCTTTTTGATGTGTTACAACCACCATAAGAAAGACTTTGTCTAACAAACTCTCATGTCTACTGTGCAGATGTTTTGATCTGCGTACGGTTGGTTAAGAAGCATCTCATGCTACGTTTCACTTAAAACCTCTTTCTGAGGTGTTAAACCCAGCATCAGAATTGCAAAATGTTTGTTTAAAGAGAACATTTAGCTTTTTTATTAGGTTAATAGTTCAAGTAGTAGCCATCTAGCAAACCTGCATGCAGTTATTTTAGTATATTTGTATACTATTATAGTTATTAATCATATTTTGATTATCTTTTACTTTAATATATTCTTTTTTCATTTTCATTTTAGTTTAAGTTTTAGAACTTTTGTTATGTGTTTGCTTTATCATTTGTATTAATTATATATATATAATATATATATATATATATATTTTTTTCTATTTAACTATCATTTTTATTTCAGTTTTAGGTTTAGTCATTTTAGTTCTTCAACTTATTTTATTTCAGTTACTTGTCAAGACAAATTTTGTCATTATCAGAAACAAGAGTTACGATAGTCTTATCTTCCCTATTGTGACGTATATCTGTGTGAAACGGCTTCTTGAAGAAGAAGAAATGTTGGGCGGGACTTGATTTTGTCCATCGAGGATTGATTGGATGGTTGTGGTTTGCTATTGGTCGATCTAAAATGAGTGACAGGTTGTTCCGCCCTTATGCCAGTAAACACATCATCAGAGAAGATATGTCACGGCAAGAGGGAGGGGAAATTATTTTGATTAAAGATTATAAGGGCACAATTAAAAATATGATCTGCACGGATAAATAATTTATAAAAAAAATACTCCAATATTCCATCCAGAATTGTCCATTTTGTTTTCATGGTGACTTTAACCCCCCCCCCCCCCCCCCCCCCAGACAATTGTGTTTAAATAGTTGAGACTTAATTATAGCTGTTCTAACATGGGCTTTTATGTAGTTTATTCATATTTCTGTATTTGTGAGTCAAAAGGTCCTTTTAAATCGTTAACATTTTTTAAATGTAATGCCGGGTTCAGACTACAAGATATCCGCCTGATTTTGGCACGATCCATTTGACGTTGGGATTCGTGGTGATTTGTAAACGACAATACGCGCCGGGACGCAAGAATCGATCATTTTGTTATAGTGGATATTGACCAATAGGAGCAGCGAAGCTCTTCCGTACACAGCTTTCAAACATGCCGAAACAAAAGAGAGACGAAGGTATTGGTGCTGTTACGTGGAATTATGCAATGGAGGAAAGATTCGTGGAGCTATGGCAACAATACTCCCGTATTTATGATGTTTCGAGGGAAATACCACAACAGAGTGAAAAAAAAATGCTGAGGCTCTTCAGCAACATGGTGAGTGCATTTACTACTGGCTAAAAATAAGAAATAAATTAATTACAAAAACAAAATTTTAGTTTTTAGACAGCCCATACATGCTTTCTTTCTTCTTCTTTTTTGGCCTTTTCTGATGCCAAGACAGCCCGTGTAAAACACCGCTTCGGTTGCCATTGTTAGTTTACCTGTTGTCAGTCGCTAGTTCCGCCTTCTCGATGACATCACGCACACGGCAAGCGATGATTGGTCGAGAAGCAACGTGAAGTCTGACATGTTTCTTGTCCACGACCATTTTTTTACAGTCTATGTCCACGACACGACAAGATTTTAGGGGTCATTATTTTGGTCGGAAAAGACATTTAGCTTTTGTCGTGTAACCAGCAAACTTGTTATGCAATATAATTAAACATGTAACCATTTCTCTAACATGTAGCTGACTTTGCTGATGCTAAATCAAATTTCTAAACTTTTGGTTACAAATATAATGCTAGGCTGCGTTTTGCTTCACGCCCTTTTCCGCGGTGTAAAAAGCTAAATAATCTAAATATAATTACACATGGTTGTTTAATGTGCGAGATTTTTCTTGTTTAGTTGGATTGCATATCTTAACTGGTGGTGGAAAATACCATTAAACGTGAGCTTTTAGTGTCTTCTTTTTTTCTCTCTCAGAACTGCTCGTACATCCCAGCCGTGGTGAATTCAGTTCATTAATGGTTAAAAATAACCAGGCTGAAATCCTTGTCTGTCAGGTTAGCAAAGAAGAGGAGAGGAGAGGAGAGAGGGGAAGAATAAAGCGGCTGGGTTACGCTACAGCCGACGGATGACTCACCTCACAGCACACAGGGAAAAAGCACTGCGACAGCGCTGATGTGCAACTTGAAGTCTGTGTTTAAAGAGGAAAAAATTGTGTGTTGTGTTAGTTTTATGCGTGCATCAGTGTTGTTTGAATATGTTACTGCGTTAGCACTGTTTGAATTGAATGTGTATGGCTGTGTATGTGTGTCGGGATGGACGATTCACGCGCTCCCATGTGCATATGTTGGAACCTCCCTCTCTTGTGTCTCTAAGTCTGTCCTCTCTCCTGGTGCAGTGAGCTCATGTGTGAAGGACCGCCTTTTTTCTTTTTTTTTTTTTTCTTTACTTCATTTCTCCTCTTTGCTCGCTTGTGAAAAGTCATAAATCACGCCGCCCCAGCTGGAGAGGGTTCTTGCAGCTCGGGTCCAACCCTCCCTCCTTGGGGAACGAGCTTTGAATCATATAACCCGTTCCTGGACCCACATTTTTTCTGTTTGTGGAAGACCAAAGAAGGAGGGCACTCCTAACTTGTCCTATTTCACGGACACACACTCTCCACATCATGCTGGTGTAGATACCACCACACTGGGCTTGGGGAAGAAAGGTCCTTGACCAACTTAGATTGCTGGGTGTCCTGAAATAGATCTATGAATGTTTGAATTTGTGTCCTATATAGAGGGAATGAGACGGTGTCCCGTACAAACGTCTGTTGAGAGAAGGGCTGGGTGATATACTGAACATTCATGTTACATATTGCTGGATTTGTTCCAGAAACATTTATTGTTATTCTGGTTGAAAGTCTCTTCATGATAGCAATCACTAACTTAAGTGGTCTAAAATTATTTATATGTATATATATATATATCTGTGGAAGGCTTGGGACCATAAAATGTTCGTCCAATCATTGCCTTCGGTCCTAATGCAATGATTCGTTGTCCTTTCGATGTATTTTCATACCTTTTTTTCATATGTATTTTCAGACATCACACGCCATCAGCCCGTTTCATGCTATGTAGAGTTGTAGACAGACGTCAGTCACCGAGAGCCACAAACAAACAGCAGCCGCGTTTTACAGTTCCTCCTGAACCAAAACAATGAGCTTATCCCGCGTTCACACCATAACCACTGTAATGTGGAAGAGATGGAAACCCGTGACGTTATACTCGGTGCGGTTTGTGACTCAAATTTATGCATTTCAGTGGCAACACTATCAACACCGAAATGAGTCTGCAGCAGTCAGGTGGTGTAATTCAGTGCTCTTTAAGTTATTTATGTTCATTATTATTGTAATGTAGAGCTGTCATCGAATATTCTAAATTCGAATATATCTTCGAATAGTTTTAAAAAACTGAATTTCGAAGGTGAAAATTCATATTTGAATGTGGAAAAAAACAATAGTTTTACAGTCTATGGGAAAAACACGCCCGCGGTAACAGGCGCGGTTGTCTGATTTGCGAGTGGGCGCGCGCGCGCGCTGCCTGAGACAAAAAAAGTTGACTTAACGTTACATGGAAGATGCCAGAAAGTGCAGAGCCCAACTCGACCGCAGCAGAGAAAGTGATTTTAACCCCCCATTTGTTTATTGTTGTTGTTCATTTAAACCGTAATGCGCAGAGAGCATGAGGACGAGAGAGAGAAAGAGTGTCTGCGAGCGAGAGTGAGGTCTGCAGTCTTGGCCATTTGTTGATTTACCTGTTTTTGTGTAGTAATACGTTGTTGAATATGTTTAAACTTAAATGAACTACCTATACAAGTAGTTATGTCTCTTTGTATTAATTTGTCCTGTTATTGACATAATGCGCGTCATTGACAAAATGCGCAACCAGATGTTCGAATAGTTAGAATATATGTGTTTTTTTTAGAGGGAATATTCGAACGTCATTTTTGAGCAATTTTGACAGCCCTATATGTTATGTGCTTTGAGACATGAAGTAGTTGAACGCCATCTCACTTGACGGTTTTGTTTGCTCCCTGCTGTACGCGTTCATGTGTTTTGGAGGCGGCGTGGCTTTGAAGGCGCTCTGAAGGGAGGGTGGGATCTTATGCTTTCAAAGCTAGCTCGCTATTGCTAGCCTTTCTGAAAATTGCCTACCCTACCTTTAAGTAGCATTGTGAATATCGCTAGATGTTGTGTTAAAGGCCAAGGATACCACGGTCATATCTAACAATAATCGTTCTATGAAAAGTCTAAAAGACTATGAGAATAGGAAAGTCCACACCACAACTTCACTCTTAAAAGAAAACGCTTCAAATATGGACCCTTTTAAGGGTTCCCATCATGGTATCATTTTATGAATTTGGTTTTATTGAATTTAGTTTTAAATAATTTTCAATTGTAATTAAATGTTATGAATTAAACGGTTCATAAACATAGATTATCACTAGAAAATAACCAGTTAAACATGAAGGTATTATGCAATAATTTAAGACATTTCTTCTTATATAGAATCTTTTTGGCATAAAGGGATCTTTAAAATTGAGTTAAGAACCCTAGGGTTCTATATACAACCCCATTGAACCTTTAACAATAACAACACAGAGGTGTGTGTGTGTGTGTGTGTTCTTGTATATATGGTTTATGAGGACACAAATGACATGGGTATTACAACGTAAACATGATTTCTTTCTGTGTCCTCATAAACCAAATGGCTTAAAAAACATACTCAAGTTTTTTGTATTGGGTATAGTGTAAGGGCATAGAATATACAGTTTGCACAGTATACAACCCATTACGCCTATGGAAAGAGAAACCATTACGCCCATTACACCATTACACCTAATGTGTGTGTGTGTCTCTGTGTGTGTGCGTGCACGTGAAATGATAGTGCTGCAGTAAAAAGTGTCCCTGCTCAAGAAACATTAGGCCGCCAGACTGCAGAAACGGTTTTGCATGTCCTTTTAGCCATCAATATCACCAATGCAGAAATTTTACACATCATGTGATTCTGTTCTGCAGAATAATAGTAGACCAGTTGCACAAACGCCTATTTACACTGTGATCCGATACGTTTGCTTACTCCGCTGATATATATACACCATATATCATTTCATATATGTAATTTCTGGAACTCGAATACGTTTTAAAACAAAGCTTTAAATGTTTCAAGTATGAATTCCAGTACAAATCATTTGAGATGACAGAAATGTTCAGTCGCCAACAAGCTGTCAACGTCTCTTTTATGATTTTCAGTCACTAAAGACCACAGACTTGTATAAAAACATAGTTTGCCATCTATTTATTCTCTGTCTTCATTCAGATGTCATTGTTTGAACGCAAGCCCATTTTCTGCATGTCACGGATAATTGGTCTCCTTTGATAATTGGAGACGAAGCACTGGTGCACGATTCAGTGGGTTGACGGCGCCGGTGACGTCACCAACATAATTACAATCTACCTGCACAAGATTCAGCAGCAACTCTTTGTGTTTTATCCAGCCCATTATCCTGCACGTATCCGGCACAATCCTCGTTGCACATTACATCAAAAAAGATTTGCTTAAGAACTGGGTGATCTAACTTACGTGCGGAACGCTATCTTGATACTGACGGTGTAAGCAGCATTGCAGCCATGTCCAAGAATAGACCCTGGGTAAATGAAAATGGGAATCACTGCAAATTAGCTCTGTCTGTCTGAAAAGTAAATTATTCCCCAAACAGAATTTGGCCAAATTGAACATCCCACATTGAAATCAAATGAAGGAGGCTACATTCCCTCTGGTTCATTTCTAGCTATAGTGTGAGTGGATGTTGCATTGGTGTTTATTGCAGTGTCACGGCTGCTCTGTTTGTATTACATGAACATGCATTTTTTGATTCGGTAGCACTTTATTTTACAGTTATGTTCCATTGGACATACTTATTATAATAACTGTGTAATAACTACTAACCCTGAACCTACCCTTAAAACAAACCTAAAGCCATGTTGTTGCCTTATATTACCCAGTACTTTCATTGGTTAGAATACTGTAAATACACGTAACATGTATTTTGCATGTATGTGAACACAAATAAACCGGAGAAAACGTGATTGAATGCATTATGAGTGATGAATCCTATTGAAAATATTGAACGTTACAGATTAATAATTTTGCACTCCTGGCATAAATTAAGAAATGAATGTCACTGCAAACCAGATTTATCATAAACGATGGTCAAATATCGAAGCTTGAGTCTTAAATCTTTCTAATGATTCTCAGTTTGTCCAAATCAAGCAAGAGATGTTTTAATAGTGAATCTTAAAGCTACACTGTGTAGGATTTTCTCCCATCTAGCGGTGAAATTGTATATGACTACCAACTTAATATTACTTTTTAGCCCCTCCCATTCCTAGGGCGTTTTATCTCCTACGGTGGCAGTATTATTTCAAATCTGCCGGCAGTCGCGAGTAATCTCCCCCTCGCATTCGTCACGGTGCCACTGAGAGTAAAAACGCGAAAGGCGAAGCTTGAATTTCCAGGTATGTCCCTCTTTGGCTAATGTATTTTCAAGATGGAGGCGCAACACTGCCGCCATTCGAGCGACTCACTTAATTATAAATGGCAGATTCTACGCTTACGAGCATACTTGATTAGTTGGTAGAAGTAATTATTCATTAATGAGCACATATTTTGAAAGAACAAAGTGTTTTTTAATAAGAATCAACTTAAAAAATGACACAGTGTAGCTTTAAACAACAATAATCTGGGGCTGTCGGTGATCTTTGCCACGAAAGGGGTTAAATTGTTTTTAATGAATTGATTGAGGAATACCAAGAAGGTTGTTGTCTAACTATACAAAATGAAAGAGGAGGAGGGTATGAATGACGTCCCGGGTCACTAAACACCCGAGTTATGCGTTTAAAATATGATTTTCTTTTTTTTCAATTTGTGCTGATTATTTTCAACTATTTTGTATTTTTACAATAATTAACTTATTTGGTGGAATAATGATTTATTTAGATTATTTTCAATAACAATTCAAATTGCTTTTGAACATTGAACGTTTCACATTGTGCCAGAAACACTTTAGGCAAAACCCTCTGTTTGACCACTATAAGAGAGCATTTCATTTTGGTCATAGTGGGATGGTCTATTTAAGCACCTTGACACAGTTTTGTGAAGGTCATTGGGCACATATGCAAATCATTTTTGCAATGCATATAAATAATAGGGATGTAAAAACGATTTAAAGGGTGGTAGACACACATAAAGATATGCTTTCTAAGTAATGGTTGCTTAAAAGTTGCTTATTGCTTAATGCATTTTTACTCAACCTCGTTTACTTCCATTTACTTTCATTTTAAAGTGAAATATTCCTCTAAACCATTTCATATAGCCATGAAGAAATGTGTTTTAGTGTTATGCTCTTACCTTAACTGTATCTTTTTTAGCATTTAAAGGGTATAATACACTCATGTTCTGAAAAAATAATAATAATAATTTGCCCTCAAGCCATTTCAAACCCATATTGACTTTCTGTCTTTTGTGGGACACGTGACAACAAATTTCTTTCTTTTTTTGTACTGGTCACGCGTAATGAAAATGAATGACGACTGAAGGTGTCAAGCCTCAAAAGGACACAAAACAGAGGTCTGTATGTTTCGTGAACTATATATAAGTCTTCTAAGTCATATGACTGACCAAAATGCTTATAATTATTTATTGAGATCAGTCCAACTCATGAATGAATCATTCAGCGATTCGTTTCCCAAAAGCATCATAAGCCAACTATGGTTCTGCAAGTTCTGTCGTTATCAACATAGTTGATTGATTTTGTGTTTTTCCCATAACTATAGTTCCAATAAATCTTCGCAAACAGCTTTGCAAAACTGTGTGGTTTGACTTGCAGCTCTCTTAGTAGCATAGTTTCTTGTTAGCATGACGTGGACATTTGAGCAAAACAAGCAAGCTAACATGTAGTACAATACGTATTCTTTCATATACCAATGAACGAACGTGCGAATAAGCTCTAGTACGTATGAAGGAACCTATGATTGAATAAGACATTTGGAGATTAAGCAAAATAAAGAACAATAAAAGCACATTATTCCTCAGATGTCATGTTCATTATTTACAACAATGCATGATGCCTAACGCCCTTTATATTGATAAACCAACGTGGTTTGAAGATGTGCAACAAAGGTTTCTACGGTTTCAGGAAACTAGGCAATTTCTCCAATGATGGTTCTCCAAGCAACAGATTATGTTGTTGTGCAGAAAATTCACCCCAGATCATTATTGTGACGTGGAGAAAATTATTTATTAAAAAAGATTAATTCACAAGTAAAATATTGCATGAACAAGCCAAGGAGAGAATTGATACCGAAGATTTTTGGTGAATAACAACTTACATTTTACACACACACACACACACACACACACACACACACACACACATACACACACACACACACACACACACATACACACACACACACAAATAGTCATATGGACTAGTTTTTGCAATGTTTTTGTCCCCATTCTTTGTTATTGTATGGAAAAGAGTGACTAGTACATTATTCAAAACCTCTCCTTCGCAGAAAACCAGAAAGCCTTACGTTTATGGAAAATCGTATTCTTGACATTTTGTGCTCTATTACAAATTGTGCATACAAATATGTGAATGCTAATGATGACAAGATTTTAATTTTGGGTTGAGCTGTCCCTTTAAGTCACCCCCTCCAAACTCCACACACACACACACACACACACACATACACACACCTACACAGACTCCCCTAGCTAGCTACCTCACGCACGGACGCGTGGACGCTGCAGCGCGCGAGAGAGAGCGAGAGAGAGACAGACAGAAGAGAGAAAGAGAGAGAGTGAGCGAGCGAGCGCGCGTTCTAAGCAAAGTGGCAGCACGCGCGAGTGGCGGGAAAAGAATGCCCATCTCGTGACTAATAACGAATGGATTGGCGCGCTTTCCTTTCTTAGAGGTAATACGAGCAGACTGTCATTGTAGTGATGGGTGGCAGCGGCGTGCTCCCTCGCGGGGAGTGTTTTCCCTGTCAGTGCTGCTACTGCTGCTGGAAATGGCGCTGTGATGTTCAACAAGGAAGACGCAGTTGAAGCCGATGCCAGGGAGTAGGAGGAGAAGGAGGAGAGAATAAAATTGTTATTATTAGTAGTACCTGCGCTTCTGGTGCGGATTTTTGTGTTTCAAAAAAGCGGTGAACAGTACCATGGTGAATTACCAGAAATACATTACTGTAATGCAGCTGGCTCTAGGGGTGACTGCCATCAACAGAGAGCGTAGCCTGCCTCCCAGAAAACATATGTGGTGAGTATATATATATCTGTATGGATGTGTGAGGGGGCTATTCGGCATTGCAGCTTGCTGGGAAGAGAGACTTGTCATGTCCATTGACTTTATAACCATGTCAATTTTACATTTGGATATTGAAATCTTGTTGACGGACCGCATGCAGGCTACATGAGCAAAGTTTGAACCAAGGCGTGTGTGTTCATAAAGCTTTTTTGTGTAGTCAACCTACAGTAATCCTGTTCACTAGTGTCATTTCATTCATTCATTCACTCTACTACAAACCCAAGCATGTATGTTACATCATTCATATGTGTATGTCTATCTATACTATGTGCACTTTCAAATTAAATAAAAAGTTAAGGCATGGACGTGTGTTTCTTTGCATTGATTTATTTGTGTGTGTTTTCTGTCATTGTCACTGTGTGTTCTTGTTAAGTTCCTCATTCATTTCCATTCACAATGGGCACTCGTGTGCCTCCTCCAGCACTTCTCATTGTGCTTCTGTAATGACTACAGGATTACACTTTGAGTTGAATGGACGACACAGCCGTTAATTAACTTGTATTGGTAGCTATCTCCATCTTCATGTGAGATAAGCGTGAATGTCACCTCTAGACTCACCTCAGGTCAGTAGGTTTTCGATTTTCACAAGGTCAATTTTACAAAAAACAACATACACCGATGCTCGTATCCTCTCCATAGGTTTTCAATAGGATCCTGACCTTCTTGATTATTGATTGGAGATTTTCTTTAATCTCAAACCTTTCAATATACATCTTTGGGCCACGATGATTTTATTTTTCTGTGTCAGAGCTGGATATAATCACATTTCATTCTCATAATTACCATGTTCCAGTGTCATCTCCTTCTGACATAATCACGTCATTCTTTTTATTACTTTGCAGTCTTGAAATAAACAGGAAATTGGAGTGTATCTCGGAGAGGCTAGCAATAGATCGAATTTTAAGTTGAGAAATGTTGATTTGTCATTAGGACTGAGGGGTTTTCAGTGTGTTCTCTGAGCTCGGCATATATATATATATAGCAGATTTACTCGGCTGCTAAATAAAGATTATTTATTGGCATTTATGGTTCCATGGTGAATTTTTAAGATCCAGGGAACCTTTCCGTTGCTCATAAGCCTCTTTATAGTGGAAAAGGTTCTTTAGATTATTCAAATGTTCTTCACAGAAGTTCTCACTAAAAAAGGAGTTCTTTTAAGACCTGTTTACTGAAAGATTATTTGAGGAACTAAAACATTTTTTCTATGGCATCACTGCGAAACCCCCCTTTTGGAAATTTTATTTTTAAGCATGTATGAGGTTAATGGGGCAAAAAGATTCTCTGTGGCACACGCCAAAAAATCAAAGGGATTATAGCGTGAATGTGATAGAAAATGCTCTAATGTAAAGTAAAACATGCAATTAGCATAACAAACATTAGGTCTTTGTTGTGATTGCATTGGGAAAAAAAGTATCCAAATGTTATCCTTAAAGTGCTTTTAGTAAAGTTCTGTTTGCAGATGGTCGCTCGGTAATGATTCAACAGCCGTAGGCATTTTATGCCCCTTGGGGTCAGTAAAGGTTGCTAATTTGAGTGTTGCATGCTGGGTAATTCATTTGTAACTAATTAGGAGCAAGTTGAGAGTACCCAGATTTTTCATCTTGTTTTCATTGTCATTAAGAGTACCCCTGGCTCTTGTAGCAGCTTGCTCTCTCCGTTAGGTTTATTTTGTAAGATTTTCCGGTTAAATTGAGGTCAGCTTGTTTTGCTTCATGTCAGCACACCGCAATAGTTGACGCTTAAAGGAGAACCGAAGCTACGAGGAGCCACGTGTGCTACATCAGAGCAACAAATCAACCAAGCAAGTGAATGTAATTTACTGTCGAGATTAGGTACTTAACACAACAAGCTCCATATAACTATAAAACTTGCCCAATCCACATAAATCCAGAATGATGATAAGGCACCTAAACCCTGAGCGATATCCCTACGATGTTTGGATGTTGGTACTCAGCTTGTTTGAGTTACGGTTAATTATTCATGGATTTTAAAACATGACATCGCTCCAGTTTACAGGAACGTTCTCACCTCACAGCTGTTGTGGGATTTGCGTCACATGTAAACAAAGTGGCATTACAGTAAATTGAACTAACTGATATAAAATATTTAACTCTAGATCATTTCCAGGTCACATTTCACCCCATATCAAGAAAAGAAAAAACTACAATAACATTTACATTTATGCATTTAGAAGATGCTTTTGTCTAAAGCGACTTGCAAAAAAAGAACACAAATTCATTAAGGAGCCAAGAATATTTGTATTTCAATGGTTATTCTCATTACAAAAATAAGCATTTTAAGGATTTGAATAATATTTCAATTGGTCACAACAAGACCGTTGGCCATTTTGTTTCCAATGGCAAAAATGGTAATAGGTCATTTTGTTTTCAGCGTTATGGTAATTAAAATGGTTAAAATTGAATTTGCACTACGGTAATGAGAACTAGGAAGGAATCATAATGCATTGCAAGCATTTTAATGGTGCTGAAAATAGGCTTAATTTCCATTTTTGTGAGATAAGTGTGAGTGTCTTCAAATCCTTGTTTTTGTTTTTGTTTTCGGTATAAAATGTGTCCCAGACATGTTGTTAACAGCTTGACAGTGATTAGTTGCTGGGAGAATTGTGGATATCATATTTTGCTTACTATAAAAGATACTCATTAATGTTAAACAGTATCTTTTACATTGCTACTTAAATACTGTAATACAAAATGCTTTTTATTTTATTTTTAGATAAATCTTACATTTAAGACATTTAAAAAACAAATGATTTTTTTGTTGTTGTTTTTTCAAGCATTACGGTAATGAGATTACATTAAGAAAACAAGAACTGTGGAGGGAAATTTACCTCAATTTACCAAAAAGTAATGTCACAATGCAATACATCTGTCAGCTACATCTGTAAATACCAAAGCAAACTAATCAACAAATGAACAATAGGTGCAAATCATAGCCGCATCCATGAAAAACCATAGAAACTAACTCAAACCCAGGAAACAGAACTAAAACGCACCCAAAACAGACATAAAACATGGGCTGTGTTTGAAATCCCTCCCCCCCTATACCCTCATTCACTAATCACTACATTTGTCCACTGTATTGTCCACTTGAAGGACTGAATAAAAACATAGCAAACTAGCAGCAATGAAAAGATATCGAGGAAACTAGCGTGTATAAACCTCAATTAAACAATTTAGAAATCAATTAAAAATGTATAGCTGTATGATATTACCCACATTGCACCAACGGTTTGGAAAATGGATGGATGGATGATTCAGCTGCAGGCGCCATCTACTGGCGGGACGCGGGAATTCATTCGGCACAACCCTCACAGTGCATTATGGGTATTCTCTAGCCGTTGAGTCTACATCAGTTGTAGACTCGTTATTGTGGTGCATTTTGGGGTTTGAATGAGTGCACTAGACTAGATAACGTCCACTATGGTTTTGTATGTCCCCTCAAATAGTGCCCAATTTAAGGGTATTGGGAACTAAAATAGCGTTCATGTGCAATTTTTGATATTGGGGTGGAATATTACCCAGATATGTTCTTGACAGTCATTAATTGAAAAATTGCATACTTAGTACGAAAGAGCATTCACAAAACTAGAGACTTTTCTCTGAATTCTGACCAGAGAATGCTTAAGAATTTCTCATCTTTGAGAGTTGCTACATTCGATTTGTTTCTAGGTGAGCCTCCCTTCCTGTGGTTAAAAATCTGTCCACTTTCACCCAGAAGACGTCAGGATCAATCCAGGAAAAAAGGTAAAAGGAGAAACATATAGCAGAAATTAGTTCTCATGAGGCAAGTGAAGATTGCTTTAAAGGACCCTTGTGGATGATAATGGACAGGCAACATGCTTCGGGTTTTTTGCTGTAGGCTATAGGATATCAAGCGATTGCCTCAAATATGTAAATGTTTAGTAACTTGATCAGTTGACTCTGTGAGACGTGACTGTAATAAACCACATCTCATTTATCTTTAATCAAAGAAAATGTCAGATGCCTCTACAACCATGGAGACAAACTCTCTGTCAGGGCTCTGCATTTCTGGCCACCCTTAGTGTTCATTACCAGAGATTTAATGGAAATGACATTTCTAAACCCTTAGTATCGCCCGTGATGAGCGGAAAAAAGGGAAGTTCAAAGAAGAGTCTTGGAAACACAGCAGATGGTCTACTTCCCCCGCAGTCGTACAAACTATTCCAGAGCTTAGCTTTAACCTGGCGTAATGAAATAGGCGACAGTTGCCCACCCCGAGGCTTCTTTACACGTGCTTTTTAGCATTTACACACTCTTTTTAAACGTGAGCCAAGTGTGCGTTTGACTGACGGAAGCCACAGAGTTCAGAAGAGGCATCTCGATCACGTTTCATGCTAATCTCTAGCTTTCCCCGCACGATTTTCACCCCTCCTCTCCAATAGACAAGAAAAGCACTGATTGAGACTCTGTAAGCACCTCTCCTCCAACAAGCCAAATAAACGTCTTCGCCTTCCACTTTCATCCCCATCCAGAGTGATTATTTACTTCATTAACGGTTGACGGTTGTAAACCAAGAGCCTGCTAGCCCTCTCTAGTAGCCTCGGCGGGACACACACGACTGTATTTGTTCCTGGCTCTCGCTTTGGTGCCCTTGGGCTATACTGTGCTGGCTGAAGAGAAAATCATATTAACGTTTTGTGATAATGGCAGCAAAGATAATTTTGATGTTAGTCGTAGTGTGGTCAGCATTGCCTATTTGTGTCTAAACTGTTCTGACTTGGGGCCCAATGTTAACGTAGATATTGACTTGCTGATCAAGCAGTATCCTTTGCTTCTAGATCTAATAGCTAGAGGCACATGCAGTAGGAAGAGGTCGGTGGACCGCACAAACTAGCCAAGTTGATTATAGACTTTTTCGAAGGCTTTTGTTTTGTGGCTGTAATAGATTACCTGGACACTCAGTTGTAAATGGCTGCATATGAAAGCTTAGGCAGCTGCTCTATCAGGCAATGATCAATCGAAATTATCATTTTAAAACTGCACTTTGGTCTGAAACTTTCAATGTATGTAAAACAAGTACTTCTTTGTACAACTGTGTTGCCTCAATTGGCATGAATTGTTTTCTTCTAATCTACACCCAGATTTCTCTGTCAGATTGATTACTTTGCGCATGTTAGCTATAGCTAGCTACTTGATTGATAACACTTTTGAGTTCTGTCCCAATTCTCATACTTGTGCGCTATTCTATGCTGTTTTGTAGTATAAATGGTGTGAGTAGTGTGTTCACACTGAAAATTCCAAACAGAAAAAGTGCACTTTAAATACCCGGATGATGCACTTATTTTACCGAAAAAACAAAGTGTGGAACGTTGGACACTTCATGTACTCAACTGTCGCAGCTTTAATTAAGTATGGGAGGGGGAGGGGCTGTCAGACTCTGATGTTGAAAGACAAAATAAACGTATACATAGTGCATAAGTACATATTTTATAAGTGCATCATTTGGGACACAGCTTTAGTTCAATGGTTTAAAGATAACTCTATCGTCCCCTTGTGTATTGGAATCTGCTCAAGCCCAAATATAACCGGTCCTACTCAACCCGCTCCGAGCGGGATTCGAACCGGAGTTTTTGGCATGGGAGGCAGGCTGGCTAACAAGGACGCAGCCGCTACCATGCCCCCTGAGGCCAGGGGAGTGAGGTTAACAAACAGCTCTTACTGGCTGTTACATTCACCCCCCCCCCCATCCCCCCACCCCACAAACCTTACTCCCGCCCGGGTCACGGCACCAAATGCAGCCGGTCCTACTCGACCCACTCCAAACTGGGTTTGAACTGCAGTCTCCGGCGTGGGAGGCCTTGAGGCCAGGAGAGTGAGGTTTATATTTCACAGCTCTTACTGGCCTTCGTCCGTTACACAAAGTATACTTTAGTTTTTGACATGAACGCTTATAGCGCAGGGGTGTCAAACTCAGTTCCTGTAGGGATATCCAACTCTATAGAGTTGAATTCCAACCCGATTCAACCAGCTAATCAAGCTTGTCGATTTTACTAGCAGCTTCCAACCAGGTGTTTCGGAGCTAGTTGGAGCTACACTCTGCAGGACAGTGGCCCCCCAGAAACTGAGTTTGACACCCCTGGCTTAAGCCCCAGGTATATTTCATTCTCCGTATACTCCTTGGCTGTGAGCTTAGAAAGACGTGTTCGGCGTGTTTTCAAGCTCTCAAATCACTCTCACATGCGTCGTTGTATGTGCACCATACTGCATACCCTTAAAATTTACATCACACAGACCGTTGCAGAACATGGATGGCCGCAAAAAAAGCAAGGTGCATGTGAGCGCTGAGCGTACAAAGTATACGTGGTTAGAAATGTACGTACTCCGCATGTACATTACGTGCAGTACATAATATACGCCAATTGCACTATATGCATACCCTAGCATATGCATAAAAAAATTATACTTGGGGTTGTTTCACGTCATAGCTCAGAGGATAGTCACTAGTGTATCTCTGTGAATGTTTTTCTGGTGTCAACCAGCTAATTAGCATTGTAAAAATGTAAATTGCTTGTGGCTTAAGCATGATTAGCATTTACAGATCATTAGATTGACTGAAAAATATGTAGAAAAATGGCTGAATTAATTTGCAATGGATGGAAGTACTAACAGTGTGAACGTGATTACAAGTGCGACACGTTCCTGGATCAACATCTTTGTTGATCCAGGAACAACATTTCAATCTACCAATCAGACTTGAGGGACAAGTTTACAGTTGATGTCAAGTTTAGGCTTACAACCAGGGTTAGGTGCTTCTACATTAGTGTTATACACATATAATTTCCCTCTGATAAGTTATGGGTAGGGTTAGATTTAGGAGTAGGGATAGGGATAGGGGTGGGACAATGTTTTTGGACAGGAATGTTGTTCCAGGATCAACAAAAGGTGTTGATCCAGCAGGTCTTATACTTGGCATAGCATTGCATACTTGCATATGTTTCTGGTCTAATGGTATCCTCTGTATATGTGCGCACATACAATAAACTTTGTCCTTGAACTCTTTCCCAGAAGATTTAAATGTATTTGACTTAAAAAGGTGAACTGAAGGTGAGACTCACTCGGTTTCCTCAGGCCAACATCAACCTCATTGTCACGTTAATGTCTTTGTCCTCTCATTAGTCTTCCATTCTCTGCCGGTCTCATTTAACACTCTAAATTACAAATGTTTTAAACGCTTCTTCAATTCTTAGTCATTTTATGATTTTCTTGGAAACCAATAGCTAGCAGCAGCCCAAGAGGCTTCCTTAATCTACCACTTAATATGGAAATGAGGTCTCATTTTCATTGGTGCCCCTTCCAGCGCATTGAAACAGAAGATTTGCCGTATTGAATTTCGTTTTGCAGGGTTTTCCAGCAAATCCTCTTCACAAACGTGGTGTGAACGGTTATGGTACACGGCATTCAAATTGCCTCTCCTACTGTACAGGGAACTGTCTTACATCCCACAACAGCTACTGTAAACCATGTGCTCATGGTGTATTATATAACCTCTCCCCAACCTCTGCTAGGTCAGGTCTTTCCGTTTTATCGCAAAGAGGCATTTTAAGGTGCACGATGTAAACTGAAAATAAACTGTGATTTTCAGATTTTATATAGAAACTTACCACACTGAGGTTTTGTCTTTGATATTTGATGCAGTGCTTTCATGTCCTGAAATATAACTACATTGAATGACATGATCATATGAGACTTCATGAATAATAAATAAATCCTGTGGATGGAAGATACTTTGGGGTTCAGACAGCAGATGGGGCACTAATTATTAATGAGTAGGAATTAATTAAATGTTTTAAATATAAAATGTGGGTGGATTCATGACTATTATGTTCATTATATTTTGTTTATTGACATCAAACACTGCATTTTGCCTCGGTAGGGTTCGTTGGACTGTTGGTTTTGTGTACTGTGGATGCATTCATGGTTGATGGGACATGATTACACAATATTATCTAAGCTTGGTCTTTACTTGGGCTTTTTTGTGTGAATGAATGTGAATATTTAAATGTTGTTACATTTGGATATCTTCGTGCTACGTAGTTTAATGCAAAATATCTAAATGTCTTATATTTGATGGTCCTGCATCTATGTGAATTTTATAATTTCTATGATATCCGTTGTCATCAAAAATAATACAGTTCACCCAAAAATGAGAATTCTGTCATCATTTACTCCCCCTAATATCGGTCCAAACCTGCATGACTTTATTATTTTTTTCAGCGAAACTCAATATTTCTTCAAAATATATTTTCCTGTGTTCCTCAATGACAGAAGTTTCCATTTTTGGGTGAACTATCCCTTTAAATGTGTCTGTTTTCATTTATTTTATTGTCTTTTTTGTTGTTGTTGTTGTTGAAAATTTATAGTCTCTCTCTCTTTCTCTTGTGCTTTAATCTCAGGGTCTTCCCCAAACACGACAAAGACAAATACGGGCCTGCAGTGTAAGCATTTTAAACCCTTTTCACTCCATTTAACTAACGAAACTCCATTGGTTGCGCTCATTTTTCTAATGGAGATTAAATTTACACCACAATCTAACACACACTGTCTGTCACTTTCTCAGTTACTATCCCAAGATCCACGCCTTCCTCCCCACCCCAGAAACCGTCTCTCTGCTGGATGAATCTGAGGGATCGGGCCACGGCAAACCATCCCTGCGCAGAATCAAGGGCCGAATCCACCGCAGCAAGAGCCTGGACAGCATCGACCTGCTGGACTCAAACGTGAGTTAAAGACTGCATCCACTGCAGTAATGCTTCCGTGTGTGGTGTGGTGGGGGTGGGGATTGTGTGTGGTGTGGCAGTGTGTGTGGCAGTGTGTATTCAGATTGCGAGTGTGTGTTGTGAGATTGCGTGTCAGTGCTCGGTGTGCACATATGCATGTATATGAAGAGATTTGAAAAGTGTGTGTGTGTGCATGTTTGTTTATGAAAATGCACATGCACCAGTATGTCTGTGTTGCTGCTCTAGGGAATTTCTGCAAGAGAGAACATGACATGCACAATTGTATAAGTCATAATTATTGCATACATTAACAAACACACAGATGGAGTCAAATTCACAAGTGCTCATAAACGCATAACAAGAGACAATGGATGTGGGAGAAGATCTTTAAGGGAGAGTTTACTTGGGTTACACTTTATTTTAAGGTGACATTTACATTGTACTTACTCAGAAGTACTGAGTAATATTAATGAACTTCATGTACTTACTATAGAGTTAATGTTAGAGTTTGGTTTAGGGTTAGTTACTTGTAATTATACATAATTTACCGTTATTACTACAGAGTTTACTGTTATTACTATAGTAAGTAGGTGTAGTAACGTGTAACTCCGTCACCTGAAATTAAAGTATTACCTAAAATTATAATCATTTACTCACAATCATGCCGTTCTAAAGCTATAATTGGGACTTTTTTTGTAGATTTTCTTCCATTGAACCTTTCTTTAGCAGAGTGTTCAAGCTGTTTTTTTCCCATACAATGGAAGTGGATGGGGACTGGTGCTTTTGAGATCCAAAAATGATGAAAAACAACCATGAAAGTAATCCATACAATTCCTGTAGTATATTTCGTGTCTACTAAAGTCATCTAATAGCATTGTGTGCGTAAAAAGATTGAAATTTAAGTAGTTATTAACAGAAAATCTTGCAATGAAATGGAACATTTTTCAGAACGTTTTCAGCATGGCTTACATTTAGGGTTATTCCTAACAAAAAGCTATCATATAGCTTTAGAAGACTTGGAATATAATGTAAAAGTTGTATGTACACATACTTCTTTTTTTTTTTTTTTTTGGTACTTTTTCTGACGTTTTTGGAGCCCAACAGCCCCAGTCCCCATTCACTTCCATTGTATGGAAAAGGTTCTGCTTAACACCAACATGTGTGTTGCATAATACTTCAGTTTTATATGAGGGTGGTTAAATGATGAAAGAGTTTACATTTTTTGGGTGAACTATTCCTTGCATGCTGTGTATTCTGCCCAGCTCTCATCCAACAGATCTCCAATCTAAATTTCTCTTGAAAATTACATTTCCCGCCATGAATGTTACATGAGTCTGTCATGTTCACCCCGTGCAAATGTCTGAATGACTCATGGATACTTCATGGGCTCATACTTAATGCAACACCTTACTGAATCTGATTCCTGCGCTGGGATACCCCGGAGTGGGTTTCTGTTTGCATATAAAACACTCGGGATTTGAAGTGCGTCAGGATGTTTCACAAATTGCTTCGCCGCCTCCGAGGAAATGCACTCTAAAATGATTATTATTCTAATGAGCTTTGAGTAGGACTTTTGTGAGTAAATTCCACTTGTTTGAGTCCCTCGCACTTTGAAATTATGGGGGAAATCATATCTTTCTGCTTGAACATTTTATGTCGGATGTTTTTTTTTTCGTTTATAATAAAAACGCTCTTTGTGGATTCAGTTTGAATAGGCTTGTTCATACTTGAAACACTTGAATTGCTAGAAATGTGGGCGTTTTTTTTATTGTCACTGCTCATTTACATAAAGCTAAATGCCACTGAACATTATTGGACACTCATTGGTCACTCATGTAATCTCAATCTGACGATTCTCATTCGAAACGAATGACTTGTTGCGAATGAGTCTCTTTGTCTCTGCCAATTGCGTTCACTTTAGCCCCTTAAGAAATAACATTTAATTCAAACAAATCTGGGCCTAAAAAGATACTGTCTAGGTAGGGAGCTTGAAACACAGCCTGGATGTTGATATCACAGAGGCACAGGCGCTTCTCTGGAGCGATTGACAGGCTTAAAGAGGCCGGGTTAGTTCAGTGCCAAGTGACTGAGCAAATGTGCATTTCAACAAAGCTTCCTCTACAAAGGCTGTCGGCTTTAGTGAACCGGTTCATTAAACCCCTTTTAAAACGCTGTTGCTCGGCCTGTGCTCAAAAATATCTCACCTCTCCAGAACATCGCAGTGAAATAAGGGGGTACCACCGTCCTGGTCCCTGCTCTTTAATACTGTACATATTTCTCCCTTAACAGAGCACACACACACACACACACAGGCCAGAGAAAAGTTGCTGACTGGGCCCGAATGCCAGCCGCAGCTGATGAGAGTAACGTTCCGGCACACAGTGAGTGATGATGCCGCAGCAACGCTTGAGTGAAGACCTCTCTACTGCTGCCACTCCATCTACCGAAAGACAGAACAGAGAAAAGCCACGCACTGCAGAGAGCGTAGGGCCTTGATAAATAAAAGCGTGGCTGCCCAATGCTAAGGTGTTGCTAGGCTGTTGATACGCTTGCTAAGGTGTCCAAGGTATTTGCTAGAGCTTTGCTTGGTTGTTGGTTCCTAGATGTTTACTGTACCAGTCCACAATGATTTTCTCCGTTTTGTCATCCGCCAGACAAAATTCTTATGCCTGATTGGTTAGAAAAGTATAGCGCATAATTTGAGGAATCATTCAGATTGGTCACATGATGCGAGGTGAGTTATGCGCCAATTTTTACTAAATAGTGATGGTTGCCTTAGCGAGCACCGCACGGCTACTAAGACGATTAGCATACAAAAGTAATTTAATCTTGGACATTTTTAATGAGAAATAGTGGGTCATATTGAGATCTCTGGCTTTTGGTTTGAATATTTCCCTGTTAAAAAGAGCCAATAATGATCTTGGCTGGTTTAAGCTGGTCTTAGTGCCATTCGTATGTCAGGCTGGCAGACCAGTTTTGAAGTTTGAAGAGCAGCAAACCATCTTAGGCTGGTTTAAGAAGATTGTATGTTCAGTGGGGTTGACAAATCTAAGGAGCCCCTAAAGGGACATGATGATGGGGAATAAATTAAATGAGATGAAAAATGATATTTCAATGCTTTTGTGTTATCTTGCCCTCTTTTTTTTGTTCACCAGAAACTTTACTTGCAAAAATTTAGCATTTGCCCCAGAAATTGTTTGTTCGCTCACAAAACTTTTGCCTTCCCTTGAGAAAATTTGTGTTCGCTAGTTCCCCCAGACAATAAGCGCTTGCCAGCAAAATCTTTGCGCTCCCAGAGAAAGTTTGCATTGACTCGCAAACCTTTTGCGTTCCCCAGAAAAAAAAATAGCATTGGCTCGCAAAAAAGCCCCGCATGTGACGTGGGAAAATATATATCGTGGCCACGTATTAATAATTGATCTCACGACTTACTAATACATCAGCACGTTTTACTAATTTGATTCCCTTGTGTTAAGTTAAAGCTGCTCTAAGCGATGCTGGGTGACGTCACTTCTTGTTGACGTTCAAAGTATTGTCAAATAAAACGGAGGCTAGCTAGACCCTCCCTCCTCCTCATCCCGTCTCCTCCCCCTCCCTTCGTTTCCCAGTGAGCATAAACAACGGCTCCGTCATAAACAAATTTAGTCAAAGTTTTCAATAGCCTATAAATGAACATTCAAATTCATAACAAACAGTGGGTGAATACAATCATTCACACAAGCTGTCGCCCTACTGTGAGTTTGCTTGATCATTTACAATAGAGATCGATCGCTAGCTGCTATAAACCTATATGTTGTATTCACTAAAGTTTGCGCTGACTGCATAGATCTAGCTAATTATATCCTTGTGTTGGTTAGGCGAACACGAACATCCATTTAGAAAAACAAAAAAATGGATTTACCCAGCTGTCCAGCAAAAACAGAGCTAACGTTACCTGGATGTCGGAGTTCTCGCCACCTTTCGAAGGCTTTTCCACTGTAAATTCGGGACTTTGTGCGTTCCTTATCCTTTTCCCTCTTTGCAATTTGTTCATCGGAACGTCGTCTCTTTGGTCATGTGTCGGCCATATCAAACTTGAAGAGAATATAATTCTAACTTCCCTCTTCATGCTTCTCTCTCCTCCTCCACACCCCCCTTCATGTGTACGCACACTAACCCCCCAAACCCTGCTTGTCAGTGATTGGCTGGAACACTGTTTGTTATGTTTCGTGGAGCCTGGGGTGTCTACAGAGACCGCATTTTTTTACAGTGGGGGATAGGCAGCTAGCGGATAGTGAGGAGGTGTTTGCTGTATGTGACAAAAAATGTTTTGGCCTAAAAAACGTGTGACATCGCTTATAGCACCTTTAAATCAAAACGATGGAATGAATTAGTTCAACGTCACCATGAATTATCAAAATCCATGGCAACGATATATTTTTTTTCAGCATATGTGCTGGGTGCCGTACAAAAGCATTAAAATGACAAGTTCTGTCATTAAACTCAAGATGGCGAAAGCTGATGGGTCCTTAACGCAAGCTGATGGTATTTACAGCGTTAACTACTTGGCACAAGCTGATTGGTTCATGTCACATCTGCAGCCAATTAGCTTGCTTGCTCAACAGTTAAATAGCTGGTTACCATTAACTATAGCAGTTTGCAAGACGTTTTCAGAGTTTGTCTAAAACCCTTCCCCTTCCCCAGCTCCACCTGTATAGATCAGCAGCAGCGTAGCAGATCTATTCCGCCAAGACTAAATACATGAACATTTGATTTTAGGCATGTGCATGCAATAAAATTGGAGTGTTTGAAGTCACGTTGTTTGGCAGAGTGCCCAATCCTGCTGTCATTTGTGTTGGCGAGTGCCGGTCTCTCTCTCTCTCTCATGGAGAGCATGAATCAGTTGTTAGTGCATAGGTTGCAGAAAACTGCATAGCCGAGAGAAAGAGAGAGAGAGAGGGAGCAAAGGAGAAATGCAGCAGCGTGAAATGCATCACATAACTCTGGTCAAGTGAGACTCCCTCTCTCTCTCTCTCTCTCTCTCTCTTACAATCTTTCCTTCTGTCCATCTCTTCATCTTGTGGAAGAGAGGTCTCCTTGCTCTCCTTTTTGCCGATATCAGCTCTCCACCGCTCATCTCCATTCAATCACTCCATTCATTTTTTTTCATTCACCTTGAAAGGCAATATTAAAGGCACAGGAGCAGAAATTATTAAAGGACGTAAATTGATATCACTACCGTTTTGCTGCACTTCAGTAACCCCGCCGAGGCTTTCCACGCTTATTTTTTAAGGGTAACTGTAAAACACATTAGCAATTTTCGCAATGCATAATCATTCATCCTCCCGGATTTGTGTGGACAAAGGGGTTATATAAAGGGGATAGTTCACACAAAAAACTAATTCTGTCATCATCTACTCAATCACATCATGTTCCATATGAAATGACTGTATGTCTTTTGTGAAACGCAAAAGGTGAATTTTTGAAGAATATCCTGGTAACTTCATTCATATAATGAAAATGATTGGGAACTGGGACTGTCAAGATTCAGAATGACAAAAAGCTACTCATTAGCCATGTTTTTAATGTGTTTAATGAGTAAATTGGTTACTGTTTTGCTTAGGGTACGTTTACACGACAACGATTTACTAAAAACGGAAGTTTTTTGAAAAGTTTTGCATAGAGATGACAACGTACTCGGAATGATCCCCGTTAACGCGGATGCATGGAAACGATTAAAAACACTGTATTACTCATGCCAGGCCAGTAGGTGGCAATGTCACTTTGTAAAGAAACACCATGCGCCTATAGACTGAACACGTAATAAACATACATAATAAACATACATAATAAACATACATAATAAACATACATAATAAACATACATAATAAACATACGTAATAAACATGCGCATGCACATGATGTCACCATTTTCACAAGTTTGCGTTTTTGTAGTTTACTTGGCGACGGTATAACGGTATCGTTTTCGAAATCCATTTTCAAAAGTTTGCGTTTACAGGCGCCCAAAACACCATTGTGGTGTAAATGAAAGACCAAAAAGCATAAAACTTTTCCGTTTTTAGTTGAAAACGGCGTCGTGTAAACAGCCTCTCAGTGTAGCGTTCTCCTTTCCATAGTTAGTTTCCTTAGTTACTCATTACTTAATGATTAAGTTCACCTGTTTCCTGTTTATTTCCCTTGTTCACTATGGCTGCATCCCAATTCGCCTACTTATACTACGCCCTAAAAGTATGTACTCTTTTTGTGAAGAAAAAGTACATACTTTTGAGTGTGTAACAAAAGAGAAGGCAAGCTTTGAGACACACTACTTCGTCATCTTTAACGGACAGATCTGTCGCGTGCATCCTGTCAGTTAACTGCCCTGTCAATCATCTTGTCACAGTTAAAATCCTCCATTCAATCTAATTTAATTTCTTACCATTTCGGAGAGAAATGTAGTAACACGTTCATCCGCCAGTCGTGGGTCTTTCATGCGGAGACTCTCCTCATGTGTTTGCAATTTGAATGTAGTGATACATTTAAAAGTTAATGGCTAAACGTGTCTTTACAAAAGTTCACAATGCTGCTGCAGATGCAATATAATGTGGACAACATTGATCAAATACATTTTCGTCAGGTTAGATACTGATGATAATTAATAACTCAAACCTCTTTATCTAAACCTCTTTACATAACCGCCGGACTCGCGCGTCCTCCATGTCTTTAGTTTTTTAACATTTTTTACTTTTCGTGTTGTAGTTCTAACCGAATCCTCGTCCAACACGTGATGGGTTGTGGGGAATATTAGCCGTTAGAGTGCGCATCGATCTGCACTTCGGATTCTGACCGGAAATAGTAGATCATCCGGGTATCTTTGGAACACTTATTTCAACAAACTACAATTTGGGACGTACTAATTCTACTTTCAAATACTATTTAGGACGGATAGTATGCCAATTGGGACGCAGCATATGTGTATGTATGTATACACATTTTCTGTCCAGTTCCTTGTCAGTTCTCATCTTGGTGTTTTGCGGTTGTTACTCTCTTTGAATTCTCCTACTGTTGATTAAAGTATCCTTGTTTGCATATTCTGTGCCATGCATCTTATTAATACCATACCATACTATACGTGGCGGTATGAAACACTCATTTGTTTGTCTTTTTGAAGCTTGAAAAAAAAATCATATTTTTGAGGGTTTTTCTATGTGTTTTTTAGTGTTTTGTTTATTTATTTTGCGGAGGTTTTTTAAGTATTTGAGTTTTTCTATTGAGGAAAGAGGTGTTCTCTGAACATCTTTTTTGTTTAGCAGCTTATTTTTCAACAAAAGCTGCTCTTTTGCTACAAAGAAAGAAAATCATATGGATTTGGAACAACATGAAGGTGAGTGTATGATGACACAATTGAATTTTTTTTTGTTGAACTGTACCTTTAAATTTTGCTTGCCAGTTCTTACAGTCATAATCTCAGGGACATGATTACAAAGGGACACGTATGCGATATATTTTTTAAGCAGCGTTTTTCTGGCTCTCTCAGCTGTTCTGCAGTCTGAAAAAGTGTTTTGCTGCAAAAGCCACATGGAGGTGTCGGCAAACAACGCTAATGCTAATCCTTAAACTAATCCAAAGAGTGCTATTGAATACAGAAATTATTTTGCAAAATAGTTCCTAGCCTTAGTGTTCACAAGAACAGATGTGAAATGTATTACATCTTGATCAGTTATATGTCAATCTGTTGTTAGCATGCTAATCTGACCTTTTAGAAAAAAAAAAAAATCACATAGTGGCACACATTTAGGCTGCAGTATGTGAACAGGAGCGCTTGCTGTCCTCGCCAAAAAACACCAGCGTAAGCACTTAGCGCCCTGCTCAGTGTGGCAAAAGTGCTGCAGCTGCAATTGCAGCGGAGACGAGACTGCAGTTAACCGATCTGCATATTCAGAGATCTATGTGAGAGGCAGAGAGAGTGAGAGGGCTGAGAAAGGAAAGATAGGAATGGGGACAGAGGTGTCCCCACACGTGAGGGGTGAGGAGAGGGGGGGCTACCCTTGAATGAGGTGCGTACGGTAAGGAGGGGGAGGAAGGATGCAGGGGCTGAAAAGACACAAAGAAGAGGAGAAACAGGAGGGAGGGAGGTGTATCTCACCTATATGTCATGGAGACAGCCAGAGGAGGTGAACAGGAGAGGAATGGGTACAGGAGAAGGTGTTTTTTCTTTCTTCGGATCGGGGTGACGTTACCTTGAGTGACGCTGGAAGCTCAACACTACGGCGTGAGGATCCCTAGAGCATGATGGGATAGAGAGAAAGTGGGAGTAGAACATTTTGTTCTGTGCGGCATTAGACCAGTACTGTGTGTGTGTGTGTGTGCATATGTATACGTTTGATCAGTGAAAGATGAGATAGAGCGTTTTTACTGTGTGTCATTCTGTAAAACAGGTGCTGTTTGTGTTCCTCATAGACGTTCATGTAAAAAAAATGATTAGCATTAAAAATCATAATACTAGGCTTATATGTTTTTCGTCTTTTTTCATCTCAAAGAAGCCTTTTCTTGGCCTGTTTCCACCCTGTATTTTCAACGACTCAATCTATATTAGCAAATGTGTACTGAAAACACAATATATGGAAATATTTTATACTGAAAATATATTTAGATTTTAGTTGGTATAATGTGTTATTAAAAACCTTTGTAGCTTCAAGTTGTATGTCAACCCTGTTACCATCATATTTCCCCCTTTTTAAAGTAATGAACTGTTTCATAAATTAAAGAACAGGTTTCGTAATTGCATCATGTAAACCTTTTAAGGTCTTTGAAGTGTCCTGTTTTTTTATTCACTCTTTGTAAATGTGGATTAAAATGTCAACCCTGTTACCTTGATTTTGTATAACAAAAACATTTGATGATTTAAAAGTGTATTTCTTAAATAACCACATTAAATTCTAATAAGCACCTTGTGACATTATGAACAAAACTTGTAAACTTAAATTAAACTCTCAACCCTGTTAGCTTTTCTGAGCACATAATTAGATCTAACCTATATCAAAATGTATGCATTTATGTTGAGACAATTATATCCCTTAGAAAGGGAACGGGGTTGACTGTACAGAAGTATCCTCTTTTTATCACTTTTTGCAAGTTTGTCAGTATGAGACAGCATTGAAAAATGTCAACCCTGTTACATTTGAGAAAATATTTATATCCTAACATATATTAAAACATATACACTTGTATTGAGCTGTGTCAGTTCTAGCTAAATTCCTTTTAATTGATGTTGAGATCATTATGTGCTCAGAAAAGTATCAGGGTTGACAGACAGTTGACACATTTTCTGAAAGACTGTGTAAAATATCACAAAGGGTTACTTTAAATATCTGAAAAATGGAAACGACACATTTTATATTTCTACGCTATCAGATAAATAAATACCACAGTGACCTTGAACATGCTTGAATGTGCGTTTCAAAGAGCTTGTAAACTTTATCTCAAATGAATATGTGAAACGGTCATCCCTGTTACCTTGCTAATAAGAACATAATATCCAAACATATATTAAAATATATTTTAAAAATTAATTGAGCTGGCATCTCAAACTTAATCTATTTTAAATAAGGCCTATGTTGAGAAATAAGCATGAGTAACAGAGTTGACAAGCAGCCGTTTAAAATCTTATAAGACTTTACATTTAAGAAATCACCATGTCAAAACTGGAAATGGCATCCATTTTATATAGATTTATATCAATTTTGCCCACTGCCAATGTAATATTTCTACCCTGTCAGGTGTGTGTGTATCCTGATAAGTGAGTAAATACCACACATGGTGACCCTGAACACGATTGAATGTGCATTTCAGAGCGTGTGTGCAGAAATGGTATGTTAGAGGACATTTGCCCCCCTACCGGGAAAACCCATTTAAAGAAGTTCAAGTTCAAGCATCCTCTTATTTTATCACTTTTTCAAGTTCGTCAGTACGAGGCAATTTTAAAATACCAGTCCTGTTACCTTGAATTTGTATAGCAAACATCTGATGACTGAGAAGTGGATATTTGCAGAAACCTCAGCATTAAATTCTTTCTAACAAACACATTATACAGTAGTTCCATGACATTGTGAACACACCTTTAAATCTCAAATGAAATAGCTAAACTTTCAACACTGTTACCTTTCTAAGAACATAACAATATCCTAACATATATTAAGATGTTTGTATTTAAATTGAGCTGTGTCATCTCAAGCTAAATTAAGTTTAATTTATGTTGAGACTTAAGCCTCAAAGTAACAGGGTTGACAGGATTAGTACATTATCTGACGGACTGTATACAGTTTTACAAACGTTTAATATAAAAATCAACATTTCAAGCTAGATTCACCCCATTGCTAATGTAATATTTCCACCCTATCAGATGTGTTTGTGTGTGTATTCTGATAAATGAGTAAAATACCATTACACGGTGACCCTGAACGTGCTTTCCAGAGCGCGCATGTGTGCAGAAATGGTATTTTAGAGGACATTTGTTACAGGCCTCCATACTGTGAAAACCCATTTACAGAAACGCACGTGCAGTGTGTGTGTGTGTGTGCTCTGTGATGTGCATATTGGTTGTCCGTATGTTCAGTGTTTGCATGCAGTACTGAATTCATGTGTTTCTGGTGGTGGTGTGTGAATGTTGTGTGTGTGTATGCATGTGCATTAGGATGGTTGGTTTGCCGGAGCCCCGCTGAGAGCGATCCAGCTGTCGGGTCAGAGTCTGAGAATCAAGAGGTCCATGTGACCACGCGTGTCCCCTCAAACCTCAACATATGGCGCAGCGCTTCAAGAAATCTGTCTGTAGATAAAACACAAACTTCTAGTAAAAGCCCACACGTGCTTACTATTGCAGTTATGAAATGTTCTTTCATCTATGCAGTGAGGTCATTGTTTTCATTGTTGGGGAACTGACTTCAAAAATATACAAAAATTACTATGACCCCAGTTAAAAGTCTTTACCAAAAATGGCTCCGCAAATGTGATGCTAGTACTATGCTATGAAAAGATACTCTTTGGAGTCACTATTAGGGGTGTAATGATACCCTCATGTCACGATGCGATACATACGATACTGAACTCACAATACGATATTATTGCGAAACTCCAAGACATTTGATAAAAGGTTAACAATTTTTTTACTGTTGATTGAAATGTAAATTTAGTATTACATTGTGGCTGTAAATGAATAGGCTTGGACTTGGTGTTGATAACCCAATGCACAGCACAATGGAGACACCAGAATAAAAATATTCATGATTCTGAAGCTGAAAATACATAATTATTTTAGGCAAATATGCCTTGCACTCTGTCACTGACTAGATACTGTATATTTAAAATAACGTTAGCCACTTTTTACTGGTAACATAAAAGACAGTTGGCATTACCAGCACCCACAAATATCCCCCCATTACATTATCATACATTACATTACATTTTATAGCAGTTTAATGTACTGACACTAAAACTATGAAAACTTGAATTTTTTCCTCACAGAAATTTTAATTTGGGTAAACTGTATACACAATACATATTTTTGCATTTTTATATTGCGATATATTGTGATATTGACTAGCTATATTTCCATCCACCTGTTTTTATGCAAACTTTGGGATATCGTGTTAAAAAACGCTGGATGGAAAAGGCAAGATGTGCTTAATTGAGGCTGCTGGTTTTTTATTTGATAAGAAGACGATAGGAACATATTTACAGAATAAATTAATCAACTTGCGTGACTTTGCCTCAGTGGATGTGATTGGATAACTGCACTCTAAAAAATGCTGGGTTGTTTTAACCCAATTTTGGGTCAAATATGGACAAACAAAGGCCTTTGGGTTACATTTTTAAATTGCATTTTTGATCCAACGTTTGGGTTTGTCCATATTTGACCCAAAATTGGGTTAAAACAACCCAGCATTTTTTAGAGTGTGGACTAACCAGCGGGTCAATCGTATTGCACAGCATTTCAAATGTTGGTTTGGTTGTTCTGAGCATAGACAGTATATAAACGGTTCTGAGATGCCTGAGCCAATATAGGCTTGTTCGACTTGAACCGACACTGCACAGACCGATCGGTTTATGACAAAATACCGCGAGAGTGATTCAAAAGCATACGAGTCGTCCTGCTCTCGCGTTACTTTTATGTCATAAACCGATCGGTGTGTGTGCAACGCCGGTTCAAATCGAACAAGCCTAAAGTCCGTCTTCAAAATGGATAATGACGTCCCAGAAGTGTCTAACGCGAGATAACATGTCAAAGTTTATTGCGTTTTTCAGCGTCCAAGAAAAGATTGCCTTGATTGCAGCAACTTCTGTTTATTTTACAGACATTTTGCACCAATATCCTAGGAAATTTAATTTTCTTGAACACATGCGATGGAAATGGTGCTTTATTCATAAATGTTTAATGCAATATTCCACTTTTGCGCATAAGTTAAATTGACATCTTTTGATTGAAACATGGCTAGTCTAGAGGTTTACTGGTGATAGAGTTCCTTTTTACTCCATGATAGCCTGCAGTCTGACAGCTCTGTAATAGGATCTTGCTGACTCCACTGCCAGTCCTTATTTATGTCACCATCAATACTGTATATATTAGCCAATTTTTGCATCAACTGTTAAGATTATGTAAGATCACGGTTCATACTAAAAGTTTTCAAAGAAACTCCTACTAAGGGAATTTTCTGCATCATAGCACATCGTCGTGTAAAATTGGATTCAGTTGCTGTTTTAGCATCCTAATACATTACCAAAACTGATGAAATGAAAAAACATACTGCTAATTTTCAAATAAAATAGGCCTATGAAACCGTATAATAGCTCTGGGAAGTCAGTGAAATTCCAGTTGAAAGTAAACGTGTCATTTTTGTAGTAAAATTGTTGATTTGTTGCCCAAACATCTGAGTGATTTACCAACGATCTGCGAATCGGTTTGACTGAATCATTTAAAGGATTTGACTCAATAGAACAATTCCTTCGAGAAACGGCCATTAAGAAAGTTAACGAGTCAGCTCACGGGGCAACAAGATTTCAAGGACAAATGTAACTAGGTTTTATTGATACCCAAGGATCTTATTGACACCAATTAACTACACACCTCCCTTTGTAAGAATTGCAGCAGAAGCCATCTAATAACTGAGGAATAATTCTAGTAGCTGTCGACTGTTTCATGCCAAATACACCAGCATGTGTTCTGTAATGGCTTTCTGTACGAACTTATTCTGTGCCTCAGAGTCTTAAATGTCTTATTTTAGCCCTTCAAATTCCTTTTAAACAACACATTGCATTGTATACAATCAATTTCAGTTAACAGGAAAAAAGAGTGAATTGATTCCTGACGATAAAATCTAGAGATCCAGTCCTTGTCCTCCAGGTTTTCTAGAACGGCACGTGTGGAGGTCATATGTCCACCATAAAAGCACACATCAATACACGAGGAGGACAAAACCTGTCAAATAAAATTAAATCAAAATTAAATTAAAAGACAAAATTGATATATAATTTAATATAATAAAATGATATTCCCACTTTCACATCTAAGGGGGAAAAATAAAAGCAGAAACGATATATTCATAATAAATGAAAATAATACATGGACTTGTAAATTAAAAATAAAAATATATATTTGTCTTTGTGTGTTAACATAAATTTATGAATGTACGTGAATTGATGTGTTAATGTTTCTGTGTTTGTTTCCATAATTGTTTTATTTATTTATTTATTTATGCAGGTTTTATCCCCCATTAAAAATACACTGCAATTGATTTTCCTCAAATGATTATTTAAGAGCTGATTAATCATACAAACTATTTTTGATTTAAAGTTCTAAAGAGATTTTTAATCAGGGTTAACTAAAACTAAAAACATTTACAAAAAAAATATAATAATAATTTTCACTACTTAAAACAAAATAGATGTTAAGTGGAATATATAAAATAAATATATATTAAAAAAACATTTTATTCAATTAAAATTGTATAAAACTATATAGAAACTACATAGCCTATGAAAACTATATATATATATATAGCCTACCCTAAAACACTCAAATTACTAAAGCAGAAAATATAAAATATAAAATCTAATTCAACATATTAACAAAAACTATGGTGTATCACTGATACTAAATAGCCTAACACTGTTTTTATGAACGCCTGCCTTCGTCAGTTCCCCACATTGCTCTCTGGGATAAACTTGTAAACATAAGAGCTCAGATGTAATTCCCAGTGATGATATTGGCATCCATGCTGGATTCATGGGAATCCAGGCCCGGTGTTGTGCCGAATTTTGACCCCCTGCCAAATTATTACCCCCCTCGTTGAAGTCAGTACCTGATTGCCTAATCCTAACCCCTCCCCCACAACTAGGCTAATCCTAAACCTACCAATACTAGGGGGGGTAATAATTTGGCGGGGGTCAGAATTCGGCACAACACCTGTTTAAGGGCAGAAGATCAGATGGGTCGCAGTCATCCACACGTCTCCGTGGCTCAGGTGTGTGAGCGCTTCGCAAACCCGATCCTACACCGGTCCACCAAAACAAATCAAATCAAGCTTGTGCATGGCTTGATTTTTACTACAGCGCGCGCACTACTAATCAATCTCAAATCTCTGGCGTGTGGTCAGATGACTCATGCTATCGATCGGTTATTGATGAGCAGGCAGAGCTGAGCATGCACAGATTAGATTCAAACGCAAATGAATCTCTTGGACGTTGCTTTTTTAACTTCTCAGGTGTGTTGTGGAAGTCCGTGTCCGCGTGAGGTACGTCACTGTAACGCCTGTTTCATTTGATGAGTATTTTGGTGAGCGTTCAGTTAAACGTTTACTGCCGACCTCCCACCAGGCCGTGTGGTTGTTAATTTGATCTAATGGAAGGGATTGTGCCTCCTCAGCTGAGTGTATTAAAGCCCCCTGGAGATCTCGCACTGAGCGATGCTTTCCCGCCATATACGAGTGCTTCTCTTTCCTCCTTTTCTCTCTTTTTAATTAAACATGGTTGTCTTTGTGTGAATGATCACCTCTGATGTCATTGGACCTTAGTCATGAAACATGAGCAAAATCATTTCTGAGTAAATTGTGCATAAATTATTTTTTGTTTTCACCCAATTTACACATTAAATTCAATCTGACAATGTATGATACTGTCAGCATGGTTTTATTACAAATAAATTAATTATTCTCATAGTGCTTGCAAAATGTTGGATAATATGCTGATATATGCTATATATATAATACTAATTTAGATTAATATTTGTTGTAAACGTTGTATATTATGTATATGTAATATTTATTGTAATATATCTTATATAATAATTTAAAATAAATAAATCAATAAAATTAATGTTTATATGTAATATGTACCATATATTAAATATAATATTAAAGCATTTACATTATATATATATATATATATATATATAAATGCTAATTTATATAATACTATTATATTATATTATACTATATTATGTAAATTAAAGGGCCAAAGCATAATAATAAATAATTTAATAATAATATTAAATATTTAATTATTTATTAAACATAATATTTAATCATATTTCAGCGATATCTGCATGGTAAAAAAAAACTTTAAAAATAATATTTTTGGGGGTATATATTTTATGTGAATTTAAAATAGTATTATATTAATAGTTTGATAATTCAAGTACAATTTAAATTAAAATTCGTGTGCATTTGATTTCAGCAATTTTATATAATATGTCCCAACATTAAGCTGTATTTTGGCCTTATTTCTGATATAAGGCCATCCCACCCTCTAGATATTGTCAGTGGTCATTTTAAAAGCTAAACTGGTCAACAGTCAGCCACTAACAAAAGCACTGGCATGAACATGGAGACGAGCATTTGGACTGGAATCACCCCAGAACTCATCAGTTGGTGCACTGCAATTTCGCCTGAGGTGTGTGTGTGTGTGTGTGTGTGTGTGTCGTACTTTAGCCACGGCCACGTTTATTTCATTCACTGCATTCTTTATCTCTTTGTTTATTTGATGTTTTGTCATTTTAGCCTTTAGTTTAGCCTGTGTGTGGGTGTGTGTGTGTGTGTGTGTGTGTCTGTGTGTGTGTGTGTGTGTGTGTCGTACTTTAGCCACAGCCACGTTTATTTCATTCACTGCATTCTTTATCTCTTTGTTTATTTGATGTTTTGTCATTTTAGCCTTTAGTTTAGCCTGTGTGTGGGTGTGTGTGTGCGTGTGTGTGTGCGTGTGTGTGTGTGTGTGTGTGTGTGTGTGTGTGTGTGTGTGTGTGTGTGTGTGTGTGTCGTACTTTAGCCACAGCCACGTTTATTTCATTCACTGCATTCTTTATCTCTTTGTTTATTTGATGTTTTGTCATTTTAGCCTTTAGTTTAGCCTGTGTGTGTGTGTGTGTGTGTGTGTGTGTCTGTGTGTGTGTGTGTGTGTGTGTGTGTGTCGTACTTTAGCCACGGCCACGTTTATTTCATTCACTGCATTCTTTATCTCTTTGTTTATTTGATGTTTTGTCATTTTAGCCTTTAGTTTAGCCTGTGTGTGTGTGTGTGTGTGTGTGTGTGTGTGTGTGCGTGTGTGTGTGTGTGTGTGTGTGTGTGTCGTACTTTAGCCACAGCCACGTTTATTTCATTCACTGCATTCTTTATCTCTTTGTTTATTTGATGTTTTGTCATTTTAGCCTTTAGTTTAGCCTGTGTGTGTGTGTGTGTGTGTGTGTGCGTGTGTGTGTGTGTGTGTGTGTGTGTGCGTGTGTGTGTGTGTGTGTGTGTGTGTGTCGTACTTTAGCCACAGCCACGTTTATTTCATTCACTGCATTCTTTATCTCTTTGTTTATTTGATGTTTTGTCATTTTAGCCTTTAGTTTAGCCTGTGTGTGGGTGTGTGTCGGGCTTGTTTGTGTTGTGTTTCGTGTGTGAGATCTGCATGAAGGTCCCGCTGAGACGCCATATGCTGCTGAGACCATAGCGTCTCCTCATCAAGGCAAACCCGTGGGTTACAGCCTGCACACTCAAAAACACACTCCTGCTCATGTTGAACGCTATTTGATTTTTTTTCACCCTCCTTTTTTGATCCTGCCCAGTGCGTTCCCAGGCAGTTTGCCTTATTGAAGGAGATATAGGGTGTGCGGAAGCATTTTCCTCAAGGTAAAACTCTCATTTCTCTTCACAATGTCTTATTTGAAGCTTTTTTTTCTGCTGTTTTTTTATTTTTTATTCAGTAATAACCTACATAACCAAGCTAGTCATAAATTATAACATAGCATTATAAAGGCACAGCTGTGTTTATGATGCTTTGATGAGGGAATGACCTCCCTGCACCCTCTAAAGCTGATTTGTGTGTGTGAATGGAGTTGTCCTGTAGAGGGCAGAGTTTTACTGTGTGACGGTGACCTCACTGCTCAAGCTGCTCTCTGAGGGATGCTGGCCTGTACAAAAGCATTAGTCTCACCTTCCTAAAGCAAGTTACATAACAGCTTCTTCTTTCATGCCGTATCAAGCGGTCGGTTTGAAAGAGCACTGCACACTGATCACCTCTACAGTGATCTGGCTGGTTGCAAGGGGGATCTTGATAGTTGCTAGGGTGTTGCTAGCTGCTTGCTAGGGTGTTCTGGGTGGTTTGTAGGGCCTTCTAGATGATTGCTGAGGGGTTGCTATCTGGTTGCTAGGGAGTTCTAGGTGGGTGGTTGCTAGGGTGTTCTGGGTAATTGCTCCTATACAGTTTTCTTGCTGGTTGTTAGGGTGGTATTGCAATTGCTTGGGTGTTCTGGGTAATTGCTATCTTTACTGTGTTCTGGCTAGTTTTTACGGTATTCTGTGTGGTTACTACTTGGCTGTTTCTAGCTGTTTCTTAGGGTGTTGCTAGCTGGTTACTAGTGAGTCTGTGTGGGTGGTTGCTATGTGGTTGCTAAGGTTTTCTGGATTGTTTTTACAGTTTTCTGGGTGGTTACTACTTGCTTGGTTGTTTCTAGTTGGTTGTTTAGGTGTTCTGAGGGTTGCTAGGGTGTTGCTAGCTGTTCACTAGTGAGTCTGGGTGGGTGGTTGCTATGATGTTGCTATGTGGTTGCTAGGGTTTTCTGGCTATTTTTTAAGGTTTTCTGGGTGGTTACTACTTGCTTGGTTGTATCGAGTTGGTTGTTATGGTGTTCAGGGTGGTTGCTAGGGTGTTGCTAGCTGGTTACTTAGGAGTTCTGGGTTGATAGTTGATAAGATGTTGGTTATATGTGGTTGCTAAGGTGTTTTGGTTGTTTTTTAAGGTGTTCTGGGTGGTTACTACTTGCTAGGGTGCTTCAAGTTGGTTGTTGGGGTGTTCTAGATGGTTACTAGGGATTTATGGGTGGGTTGTTGCTATGTATTGGCTAGGGTGTTCTGGGTGGTTGTCTAGGGTGTTAATTGCTGGTGGTTACTAGGGAGTTCTGGGTGGCTGGTTCCTAAGATGATGCTATGCTTGCTAGGGTGTTTCTAGTTGGTTGTTAGGGTGTTCTGGGTGGTTGCTAGGGTGTTGCTATCTGGTTACTAGGGAGTTCTGGATGGGTAGTTGCTAAGATGTTGTTATGTGTTTGCTAGGGTGTTCTTGCTGGTTTTTAAGGTGTTCTGGGTGGTTGCTATGGTGTTACTGGCTGGTTACTAGGGTGTTCTGGGTGGCTGGTTGCTATGCTTGCTATGGTGTTTTGGTTGGTTTTTAAGGTGTTCTGGGAAGTTACTACTTGCTAGGTTATAGCTGGTTAATAGGGAGTTCTGGATGGGGGGTTGCTAAGATGTTGTTATGTGTTTGCTAAGGTGTTCCTGTTGGTTTTTAAGTTGTTCTGGGTGGTTACGACTTGCTTGGGTGTTTATAGTTGGTTGTTATGGTATTCTGGGTGGTTGCTAGGGTGTTATTTGCTGGTTACTTGGGAGTTCTAGGTGGCTGGTTGCTTTCTAGAATGTTTTGGTTGGTTTTTAAGGTGTTCTGGGTAGTTACTTCTTGCTAGGGTGTTTCTAGTTGGTTGTTTGGATGTTCTGGGTGGTTACTAAGGTGTTGCTAGCTGGTTACTACAGAGTTATGGGTGGTGGTTAGTAAGATGTTGCAATGCGGTAGCTAGGGTGTTCTAGTTAGTTTTTAAGGTGTTCTGGGTAGTTACTTGCCTAGGGTGTTTCTAGCTGGTTGCTAAGGTGTTCTGGGTGGCAGCTATAGGTGATTTCTTATTGGCTCAAGGTAAAAGAGCCCACACTCTCAAGTATCTGTCTTGATCTGGTCTCAAGACACAACTTCAATGTCAGTGAGATTTTCTTCATCACATATTTTTATGTGACATCAGGCGTTTTTATGTTTTCCACGTGTGTCATTCCAGAAAAGGCAAGGTTGTCCTTTACTGTCACTCCGATGGATGTTCATATGAAGCACATTCATGGCCATACAGGAAAACATCATTCAAGTTTATGGGACTGAAGAAAACAACTTAAAGTGATTGTCGTCGTGTTCCATGTAATTGCTTCAGGTCGATTTCGATCGTAGAAATTCATTTTCCAACCTGAAATTCCAGATGATGTATGGAACGAAGTGTTTTTAAGCACTTTATTATGTAATTTGTGAGTAAGGACATGACAGGAGGCCTTTTCTTGGAATGGGATGTGGACAGGAAGTGACATATTTAATGCACCTGTCACTCTTTGAGGAATGACTCACTCTGTGTTTACCTCTGGTGACTAATGTAACCCAACCGCTTGGACACACACAGCACACACAATCCCCTGCCATCTCTACTTTCTCCTTACTTCATCTGGATGGAGACTGAAACATCTCGACCTTCTCTCAAACCCAATCCTTCCCTGGGAAACACGTGGGAATCCATGGAATTGATTTGCGAAGAGGAAGAGATTTATTGGATTGTGTATTTTTGCGCAGTGCGGTAGATTAGCTCCCAGCTGATTTCTCTTCCCTCACCTCTGCGCTCTTACGCCCAACTGCCCCCCTCACTGTCGACCAATAGGAGCGCCTCAATCCGCCATATTTGATAATTGCCTTCCCTCAGCGCGGCCCTCTTAATGGCACTGAGAGTTTGCGTCAAACAAGACATTGTAAAATCCATCCTTGCTTTATTAACAGCATGAGGCATTTGTCAAGAGGATAAATGTGTTGAGTGATTTAGAGGCTGCTGTTGAAAAGAAGCAGGGGCATTTGTTGGGGGGTAGAAAACACAAACTTTAACACCCATAAAAACAACAACAAAAACACCCACAACAGCCCAAAACAGTATAGTTTAGGTGGCCTTTTAAACACTGAATATGAAAAAAAATATGAACACACACATATATACACATATAATTTAATAAATATAATATAGTTAGTGCTGTCAAGTCATCGAACATAAAAGTAATATACACACGCACACACACACACACACATATATATATACACACACACATATACAGTATATACACACACACACACATATATATATATACATACATATACACACACACACACATATACAGTATATACACACACACACACACATATATATATATATACATACACACACACATATACATACACACACACACACACAAAAACACACACACACACACACACACACACACACACATATATATATATATACTATATACAGTATATACACACACATATATATATATATATATATATATATAAATGTATACACACACACACACACACACACACACACACACGTATATGCGATTAATCGATTTGACAGCACTAAATATAATATAATATAAAATTATGTTTATGGTTTTATAAATTATATGTTATGGTTTATATTAGTAACATTGTATACACTGTACATTATTCTTAATATGTTCATTTCATAATGCAATGTAAAAAAAATAATATCAATAATATTATAATCTAAAATAAAATATATAAATAGTACAATCATACCTAATATTAATATGACATCAAACTAACATTATATTATATTATTTAAAAAAAAATCCCTTTGTTGGTATTTTTGTAGTCCAGCATAAACACTGATTTAAAATTTCATGAACTCATGTGTTATAGATAGTGTCTTATAGTTGTAGTTAAAAATAAATAAAAAATAAAACATGCAAATAGCCAGGGTACTGTCTTAAAGTTTGCCATAGAGTCCCTTGAGCACAACATTCTGCTTCGTTTTCAGTGTTATGTTTTTTTTTTTTTTATATTCAGTACTTATTGCATATGGATGGACTGAAGTCGGCACACTTTCTTCAATGTCTGCAGAACAGAAACCTGCGAGAATTTAAATGAGCTTTCACTTTGTTGCAGAATCAGTTACAGGAATCTAGCTGCGATGTGACGATGATATTCATGTATGTTGAGCATACAAACTCGTTAAAAAATATATAGTTTTGTGTTATTATTGTTTTTTCTTCTTCTGGTTATATTCAGGTTTCACAGCATGCAAAAATATGATTTTAGTGCCCCCCTTTCATGTGGCGCCCCCTTCAATTTCAACCTAGCATCTTCACCAGAAAGTCCAAACTGGTTGACCAGCTTAAAAACCAGCACCAGAACTAACTAGCTTCAAGCAGCATGGACATTCAATATTCACCACAATATCACAGTGTCTGTTGTCAGAATCACCAAGAGGGAGCTAGAGACTGATATTTTTAGCCGTATTTCCTTTTCTCTGGATCCTTTCATGCCAACTTTATCTCCAACATCCATTTATTCTTATCATTTAGGAATAGCTATGGTGTTTACCCAGATATCCCAGGCTGCCTTGAAGCCAGTGTGAAGTGAACAGTATCTCTGAAGGATTATTATTGGTTGGAGGATATGATCTGAACAAAGTACGTTCAAATGGTTTGGCCCCAAGCTCACGAGGCTAATTAAAAGAGCTTCATTAATCTAGTGTTCACACTCTGTAGGGTGATGATTTTGAGTCTCTAGCTAACACTGTGTTTAACTCTAAACACCAAGTTTTATTTTATATTTTACCGATTGGAACAAGTATTATATTAGTATTATGTATTGCAGTTTTATTAATATTTTTTGAAAAAAGCTTTTATTTTTATTTTTTTATTTGAATTAATGTATAGTTTGATTTTGTTTGTGCTTTTCTATTTTTTTTAAATAAATATGTATTTTTTTAAGTTTTTTATTTCAGTTTTAAGTTTATTTTATTACTGGTTAGTCCTTTTTGTGCTTAAACTTCGAATTAATTCAGCTGAATTAGCCAAGGCAAGATTTCTAATCGTAATTTCCCATTTTCACGTTTGTCATCTAATATACAATACATTTTTGTTGTATTCATGTTTTAGTAGCTTTAGTTAAAGATAATAACCCTGATTAAAACCACATATTTGTGTTTTTAACACAAATGATTACAATCATACTTATATACTTATGACGTGCTGCTTTTGGTGCACAATGGGAAGTATTGGTGCATTCCATTTGTCCTCGGATATGGGAAATTCCTCGTTCCCAGTTGGAACTTTTAATTGGAAAGCCCCCTCGAGACGGAGTTGCAACTGGGAAACTGCAACTAGGAAAGCACAACAACCCCCACTTCAGTTCAGAATCCAAGATGGCTGCCCAGCGAATCAACCATAGTAAAACAGTTGAAATATATTGTTTATTAGGCCTTCTGTCTTAATAAACTCAGTGGTGCTCACATGATACATCAGCATCATCTGTGCAAAATACCACTTTGTTATGTGTTTGTATTCCGAAAGAGCGAGCAAAGGTTTGCCTGGACACTTCCATCTTAGTTTTCTGAGCTGTGTACTGGAACGCGGTCAACTCGAGTGTGTAACTCCGAGGTAAATAGAACAAAGCATATGTACAGTAAAGTACGTGACAAGTGTTATTTCAGAGGGAAAACTTTTTATTTGTTTGGCTGTTGTTGTTTTTTTTTTTCATGATAACAGTGTTTTGGGGCCTGAAACTTTTGAAAACTGGTTTCAACGTGCACGTTTTTTTTGAAAACAAAACCGTTATTGTCTACAAAAATGTGAATTTGCGAAAATGGTGACATTATACGCATGCATGCTAGGTGCTCCGTCTATAGGCTCGCAGTGTTTCATTACAAAGTGACATTGCCACCTACTGGCCTGGCATAAATAATACAGCGTTTTTAGTCATTTTCGCGGTTCGTTTTGATAACGTTGTCGTCTGTACGAGAAAATCGCAAAGGAAAAACTTTTCCTTTTCGTGTAAACGTACATTCGGTTTGGAAATCCGCCATGTTCCCACTCGATTTCAACCTGACCTGGCCTTTTGTGCGTTCCTATCCTTTCAAACCTCCCATGAAAGCTTTCTGTAGTATGTAAGCTTTTAAAACCAATACAGTTCAACCTCCAACATTCATGTCATTTGGATTTCCATGCAGGGCTCCTCAAAGTCGGAGTAAGTTTGCTCTCCTCTCAGTCTTTCGGATCACATACCCCCCCTCCACAACGCTGCTCCCTGGAGGTTTTGGAGTCCAGATTTTGATGATGGATAGTAAGGCCGAAGGAAGTGGATGTTGAAGCAGAGATTCGTCTTCTCGGACACAAGCAAATGTCTGCTTTTAAAAGCTGGATACATCATACATCATGAAATTATGACAACATGGTGTCAGCTTGTTGCTTCACAAGATCAATGCATCTTCTTTAACCTACTTCTACACTGTAAAAAATATTTTCATTATTTGTAATCACAACTTTTTTTCCTTTGTCAAATCAACTTAGATAATTAATATAGTTCAGATAACATAATATTTTGAGTTTCTATTGTTTAAACCAATCTCCTTCATTGCATTAACTCAATTGTTTAATTTCAATGAACTCAAATTTTTAAGGCAACCAGGTAACTTACTTTTTTAAGTTAAACCAACAATATTTTTTTACAGTGTACGGTACAACATAACTTGAGCATTTTTTTGACTGGTAAGACTGGTTTTGATTGGACCCTTTTACTAAATTAGAATATCCTGCGTCATTAAAACAATCAATACAACAGCAGAATCATCCAGCATTTATTTCCTGTAGATCGTGTGTGTAACATAAACCCGGAAACAAGCTGTTTGAAAGAAGATCTCTTGTGGAACTGGGGCTAAAAATAATAATAATGACTAAATCATTCCCCTTTGAGCTATCGACAGACCAGTAAGCACAAAATGAGTCTTCTCCAGATCAATTGCTTAATTGCTTTACAGAGTAGCTGCCGTATAAGAGCTGATGGGACAAAATTCTGTCTAGTAAGACCTGCTTGTCCTAATAGTGAAAACAAAAATCGAAAAGGGGCAAAATATCAAGTGCATAAACTTCATTAGTTACCCTCTGCTTTGACTAGATGTTTCTAAAATATCGACGTTTCCATGAGACGTCTTAATGAATGGATTCAAATGAGTGAATCAGATGACAACGCAATGAGATTTTTCGGTATCACTTTACAGTAAGGTCTCATTTGTTAACATTAGTTACAGGGGTGGTAAAGTATGATTTCACTTTTCTAACTTTAGTTAGTGTGTAATGTTGCTGTTTGAGCAGTATCAACATCTGCAAAGTTACAACGTTCAAAGCAAAGGGAGATATTTGCTTTTAAAGAAAAGGACTACAACAAACGGCTGGTAGGAACTACACGACATTCTTCCGGGTTAGTGACATCAGCAACCCTAAAATGTCCATAAGCCTAAGAATGAACAATACTTTTAACAGCATTTATTAATCTTAGTTAATGTTAATTTCTACATTTACTAATACATTTTAAAAATCAAAAAGTTGTATTTGTTAACATTATAGTTAATGCACTGTGAGCTAACATGAACAAACAGTGAACAATTTTTATTAACTAATGTATACAAAGGTTAATAAGTACTGTAGTATTGCTCATTGTTAGTGCAAGTCAGTTAATCTTATGTTAATGAGACCTTATTGTAAAGTGTGCTTCTTATATAAATAATTCCTTTTAGGATGCAGCCATCTTCTAACCGTATACATACTGGGAACTATATTATCCGAAGGAGAAGCACTGCTACTTGGGCGGAGTGATTAGCGCAACACTATAGTTCAATATAGTTCTACAATATAGAACTAATATAGTTCCCAGTATGTATACGGTTAGAAGATGGCTGTGTGTCATGTGACCTTGTTATCTGTACACGCTGTGACTTTACAAATCACAACATGTAAATAGGAAAATGTTGGCGTTATTTTGTCACTTATTGGGAGCAGTATGCTAGCTGGAGCCGTTTACCTCCAGTCTTTGTGCTAAGCTAGGCTAGCGGTGGGTGCGTCAGACAGAGTTACGGCATGCACAGAGATGAAAAGGGTATGTATGGACTTATCTAACTCTGGGGAATACGGTGAATAACCTAAAGTCCCAAAAAGTCGGCGTGTTCCTTCATTCAACAACCGTTATAGACAAAATGAGAGTCGATGTTCTCCTTGAATAACCTGATTTTTTCAGTTGTATTTGTCATCCGCCTTTAGGTACATGCACGACAAGGCTGGGTTTTACAAACTCTGGATTCCTTTCCCCAAACACTCCCTCAGAGCCTTTTGCTTACTAGACTGTTTTGCGGTTCTGTTTGGTGATTCAGAACACCTCAGGGCCGAGCGCTGTAATGGACTCGAGGAGCGCGCCTCAAACGTGACTCACTTTCCATCATGTTATTGACTCAATGCCTCTTAAATGTGTTCTTTTCAATTTCGGTAACGTATTGAAGGACATTTTGCTTTTGTGGTAATATAGCACTGACATATCCACATATTTGAGCCTGATATCATACAATATCCTTCTCCCGAGTGCGAAAATCTGTGAGGAAAAACTTTTAGCTATATCACAAAACCCTTTAATAAAATGCCATGGGCATCGAATTAAATTAAATAACACCTTAAATGCTGTCTATAATGCTACCCTGCAGAAAAGGTTGTGACAGCCACTTTGTGCTTTACTGCTCTCAAGCTTCACTGAACAATATCATCATCTAGAGACACTTAACTTCAAACGGGTCGTATAGCAGACAGCGCACATTTTCTGGTATATACAGCCTGGGTATGTGGTGTACAAACTGTGCTATAAGGCCTAGGGACTTAGATATTAGCTTCACATGAGAATAGGAGATAATTCATGCCACAAGAGAACAATTTCTGCTCACACGGTTTAATTGTTTAATTACAGTGCATCACAGCGCTATAGTTGTTCATTGTGTCCGTGTGACCTTGTCCCACCCTTATGAAAGTCAAGCCCAGCCCTCCCTCGCTCGAACTCTCTGTCCTCTGGTGTAAACGGCACGAGGTCTCCTACTCTCAGGACCCCTGCGCCCGCGTTGGTCACAGGAGAACGAGGTTCATTAGGGGCCGAGATAAGAGGTGACACTGCAGGCCATCAGGGATTTGCTGAAAATGCTTACATTAATGAAGGTTGAATGAAAGATTGCATTTATGAATATTTGGCCTCTATAACTCATTTACAGTGCCTTAAAGTATTCATCGTTTTAAACTTTAAATATGTCATTTACATTATTAGTTCCAATCGTAAAATGCATCTCAAGAGCCTGCATCCATTATTGCAATTTAATGAATTACATTGAATTATAATAGGCATATATTATTATCTATTAGAATAGGCTATAATATTTATCATTATATTTAACTCTTTCCCCAGCGTTCCCCTGTTTTTAAGCTGCCAGTCAACGCTTATAATTTTCACAATAAATGTATGGCCCCCAGAATATTTTGTTGTAGGCTATGAATATCTGAACGTGCAATATATATAAACAGAGCCTCTTCTTTGAAACAAAAAAAACTTCATGCATTCTTTTTAGTCAACACTTAAATGTGGGTAAATTTAAAAAAAAACTTGTTTTAGCAAAATGCTGAAAAAAATTGTGTTTTTGTCAAAGATTACATCCAGATCGGATTCAGAATCAAAACACAGATGGAGTAGATCTAGTCCATCAACAACACCCCTGCTTCACAGTCCTATAGCTCGTCCTGGGGCGACATTTCATTCAGTAACATTAAGCAGTTTTGATTTGTATGCTGTTTAATGTTGCTGATCGCGTTATTTTACATGTATTTCGCTTACATTGCTTGTTTCTGCTTCTTCTTCGTCTGTGTTTTGATCCGGAGATTCAGTACTCTTTCAAAAAACGGCGGTATAGCGCCCCCTACTGTATAACAGAGAAAACACGGAAATACGGACATTTCCGTTAATGGCGGGGAACGAGTTAATATTAATAATAATAATAATAATAATAATATTTATTAGATTTTTTATTATTATTATTATTATTATTTTATGTGCTATTAAATGGAGATCGGATAAATGGTGTCTCCTTCACCGATCCATTCCTTAATGGCTGCCGGCTGGTTGGTTTGTTGTTTTTGCAGGACTTTTAGCTGTACATCTCTGTTTGACTAGCACACTCTTAGGACACACTCTGGATGGCAGGTTAGGTAATAAGCGCTCTCTTCTCATTCTCTTGATTAACCGAGTGTCCTTCACAGTTGTTCTTTATGTTCCTCCTGTTCTGCGGTCTCTCTCTCTCTCTCTCTCTCTCTCTCTCTGCATGTGTTTCTGCTGAGGGGCTCGCGCTACGGAGGACGTTCGTGATTGGCGTCACTTTTTCTTGTGTATGCAGCTAATGACAATGACGTCAACTATAGCCACCCTGCATTGATTTAAATACGGTGCAAATCGTGTTAGCTTTGATTAGAAGCAAAATACTATTCACCAATCATGTTTTATTTGCCATATTTATTATGTCATGATGCTGTAAATCCATTCCACTCTCCATGTGAAGGATACAGCAGCTGAATTCTGCATTTTTTCGAGAGCTGACTGTGGTGTCACACAGAGGCACAGGTGTCAAGGGCAATTTATCTCGCTTCCTTGCATTGTTTTTGCAGAGGCTGACTGGGCATCGCTGGCATTTGGAGCCCAGTGTGAATATATGTGTGAGGTTTCAGGTTTGTCTAAAACTGCAGATGCAGAATAGCAGTGGACACTGGGGAGCTGAAGGGGGCGCTGTCCACAGCTGACCACACAGGACTTCATAGAAAAGTCTTCAGCTTGTGCTTTGTTATGGGTGAGGAGGACATAACTTAAACATCTCAAATTAAGGGCTTCGTTGCCTGGTTTAACAGTGTATTCTGACTGACTGTATGGGAATAAAAGAAAACAAATAGAACCTGAAGAGCAAGTAGAGAGAGTAAACCTACACACTACTGTATATTGACTATTTAAGATAAGTAAAGGTAAAAAAAAAAAAAAAAAACCCGTCTATTTGCACCCCTCCCATATCTGTTGGCTGTGTCTGTTTGCTTGGTTTTCGGCCTCTACTGCGGATGCTGTCTAAAGTGGAGGGCTGCACTGTGCGAGCTGAAAGAATCAGAGGAAGTAATGAGGCAGAGTGAGGTTTTCCTGTGGGAGTCATGTGGTCAGAGTCAGATTTACTCTACAGATTTACAATTAAAGCAAATATTTTACAATGTACAAGTATTAAATCAAAAGATTATCTGTCTGTCTGTCTCTATCTATCTATCTATCTATCTGTCTCTGTCTCCATCTATCTATAATTGAAGTCCATCCATCTATCCATCCATCTATCTATCCATCATCTATCTATCTATCTATCTATCTATCTATCTATCTATCTATCTATCTATCTATCTATCTATCTATCTATCTATCTATCTATCTATCTATCAAATTGAAAATTGCTTGGAATAATAGAACATAGAATACATAGAATAATAATAAAAAATCAAAATAATAGAAGAAAATATTATAACTTAATGTAAATTTAAATAAACAGTATCTATCTATCTATCTATCTATCTATCTATCTATCTATCTATCTATCTATCTATCTATCTATCTGTCTATTCATCTATCAAGCATCTATTTATCTGTCTCTGTCAATCATCTATCTATCTCTATCTATCTATCTATCTATCTATCTATCTATCTATCTATCTATCTGTCCATCTATCTATCTATCTATCTATCTATCTATCTATCTATCTATCTATCTATCTATCTATCTATCTATCTATCTATCTATCTATCTGTCCATCCATCCATCTATCCGTCTATCTATCTATCTATCTATCTATCTATCTATCTATCTATCTATCTATCTATCTATCTATCTATCTATCTATCTATCTATCTATCTATCTATCTATCTGTCTATCTGTCCATCCATCCATCTATCCGTCTATCTATCTATCTATCTATCTATCTATCTATCTATCTATCTATCTATCTATCTATCTATCTATCTATCTATATCCATCTTAAATCTGAACTGTAAAAAAGTCACTTTTTGGGACTGTTCGGTTTTGCTGAGTTTGCTGAAAACGTCGTGCCCTAATAATCCCTCTTCATTCACAATACTCAGTTTATAAAACCACTTTACCTCAAAACCTTTTAATAACAACACGACAAAGTGGAACATCCCAGATGATGCTGCTGCTCTATCTCTCTCTCTCTCTCTCTCTCGTTCCCACCCCTGGAGAAATGCGATGGAAATGTCCAGGCAGTCAGACAGACATGTCACTGCTGTGCTGTGGGAAAGAGGGAGCAGAGTAGAGCTCATCTCATCTCCTCCTGCTGCCATTGCAGTGAGTCTCTCTCTCTGCTGCACACACACACACACACACACACACACACAGGGCAAAAGCACGACATCCCGCCCTCTGCCTCCCCGCAGGTGGACCAACACACCTCCGAACGGAAATTACACATCAGGAATGCTATGAATACACCCGATTCTTGCGGGATAGACGTGTCACATTTAGAGATTTTGTGAAATGTATTCGCTTCATCAGCAATAAGAGGAGATCACTGGCGGTACATGGCGAACTTTGGGCTCATCTGACATGTTGCTGCTCATCCTTATAAGAGACCACAACACACTTTAGCCCGACACACGGGCCAGAGGGGAAGAAAAACACGGATTGTATCTCTCCCAGGCTGATCAAGCCCTCATAACCCTGTTTTTTATTTATTTCTTTGAGGCGACAACATTTAGCCTCAACTTGCTTCAGCGCGAGCAGCTAAAGGAACAAAATGTCTGCCCGGGCTTCCTCTAATAAGGTTTGTTAACATTTAACGTTTCTGATATCATGTCAGCAGTTGTTAAGAGCTGAAATATGAATTATAATAGACCCAGAGCTTAAAATGTGTGTGTTATCGATGCCTGAGGTCATAAATGTGGGCGCGCGTTTAGCCTCAGCTAACGGAGATTCCTCAACTTATGCTAACAGGCTAACGCTAGCTGATCTGTGCGGTAGTTTTACAGCTTTAATGTAACACATGGCGCTTCAGTTTTGTATATAACCTTTGTTGTTTGAATATCAATACTCTAGTGTTGTTATTTAACGTTTGTGTCGCATTTGTTTGTGTGATAGTGAGACAAATATGCGGTTAAGTGCTTAGCTGAAGTGGTTTCAAAGTCTGTTGGTTTCACGAAGCTTTTAAGTGTTGAATTTTAACGTTTTTAAATGTTATAATATAATGGAAATTTTGTCTGTCATCTCAGCTTTTAAACAAATAGGTTGACAAAGCATTGTATTGACAATGTCACATGTCATCTAAGTTACAAAATATGACCGAAGGGGTAACGTTAGTAATGTTAGTGCTCATGTGAAATCTCTTCCAGCAGTTATAAAAATGTGTTATGTAAAATTTCTCTGTATTTCAGGATTTAAATGTTTCACTGTATTTTATAGCTGGTAATAAGTATGTGTGTGAGAGCTGACTTTCATAGATGGTGTGTGCAGACTGATGACAGGAATGATACATATGAAACTCCTCAGCTGTGGTTGTTGGAAGGATGCTTTTGCTTGAGTTTGAACTTTAAGTTAACTCTTCTCCATTCATTTAAAGCCCATGGAAACTTTAGGACGTGAAATGCAAATTAGATCGGCTGTCACACAATACAGTTTCTGTTGGGCGGGTCTTTCCGTTGACACCTGTTGAAGCCCCGCCCACAACAGGTGAGCTTCATGAAACAGGTGTAACATCTCAGGAATGTGACTTTCCTCCTTTCTCGCTGTCATGAGTCACGGGTCGCTTTGCTGTCAAGGGATGTTTGGGTAAGCCGAGGAACATTTAACCTGTTTGACCGGATCAGCCGACAGAACACGATTTACTTGAGTTGCTTTCATGATATTGTTTTACATGAGTTATGATTTGTCATTGCCGCCTTGTCACTCATTTATGAATGGTAAGTGTTACCAGTGTAGATGGCAGTAAGCAGGACAAAAAAATAGTTTTTTTTACACGCATGCCAAATTTGCCAATACTGATCCACCGTTATGTGCCATTATTGGTATGAATTAGAGATACAATTTTATATGCGATATACTTCAAACGAAACCAAAGAACAAACTGATGTGATATCATTTTGAACAAAATCAGGCCAAAACTAAGTACTTTAGAAGTTATTTTTGGGAGTTTTAAGCAACTTGCCAAAAGTGAACTCTCCGGGAAAAGTAAGATACGGCTGCTAAACACCTTCGTAATACTATTGGTCCATAATATTCATATACTATCAGGCCTGAAATGTGTCATATTATCCCTAAAACTGTATTTGGCATGATTACATTTAAATACATTTTTGTTGTCTGAACTTAAATAGAAAATGTAGCTGTTTTCCCCAAATCTCAAAATCTGTAAATAACTAAAAATCATTAATTTCCCACAGACTTTAAAGTCATTTTTAGCTTCATTAAAGGCACTGAGCTCTTGTTTTGTAGCCTATATTTTGTTTGATTTTCTTTTTGCTCACTTAAAGTTAATAGTTCACTTAATTTTTTTTTTTCAAATTCTGTTGTTTCAAACCTGTATGAATTTCTATCTTCTGCTGAACACAAAATATATTTTGAAGAATGTCGGTAACCAAATAGTTGATGGACCCTGACATGGTTACTTCAAAATATCTTCTTTTGTGTTCAGCAGAAGATAGAAATTCATACAGGTTTGGAACAACTTGAGTAGCCTAAATAATGACAGAATTTTAATTTTGAATTTTTATTTTATTTTCATTATTATTTTCATTTTATTCCTTTTAAGCGAGAATCAGAATATCGTTCTTGTGTTTGAATTAAATTGACTTATATTGCAGTACCTAAAAAAAAAGTTGTCCATTTATTCCTTTGCCAAAGGCGATGTTTATGCACATTGGTGCATGGCGAGTGTTAATTTTTGACTGTGGTTGTAAGACTTGTTTTGTTGGTTAATAACAGCACTTATTTGTGGACAAAACAGATGCGGGGCAAAGGGATTGTGCTTTAGTTTGCAATGTTTAGTAATACTTATCCCTCTCATGGTCTGTGACTTTGGGCCGGTTGCAGTGTTGCCAAGTCTGCGGTTTTCACGCAGAATTATGCAACTTTTATTCTGATGCTGCGGGTTATTTGTTTAGTTCGCGGGTTTAAGCGTCACCTCCACCAGAACGTGATCATTTCAATTTTTTTTTTTTTTTTTAATGAGCAATTCGACTGATTTTGTTGTGCAGACTTGGCAACCCCACCTGGTAGTTTCACTGGTCAAGTCTACCCTGTAATCCTGTTGGTCTAATCTCTTCATGAGATCAAAGGCAGAACCACAACATGATTTTCCGTCTAGCCTGAATGGAGGATTTTGTTTGTGCCTCGCTCTGTTCTTTCTTGGTAAAAACACTGGCCATAGTCTCTCCGGCCCCACGTTACAACTGAAATGAAGCTTTAGATGTAGACTTGTTAGGGTAATGCAGTTTGGCAGGCAGAAGCGTGGACACTGACTCGCTCGAGGTAGCTCTGGCTGAACGCTAGACGACTTTACTCTGGCCCTGTGTGTGTCTTCGATAATAATCAGTTTTGAGGAAAATAAATCCACTCCCTTCCGTCATTATTATAATTAAAGCCAATTTAATCCTTGTTTAATGTATACAGTTCTTTTGGCTGTTTATTTTCCCAATGCCATCTTTCCTGTAGTTTTTACTTGGGTGGCTTAAAAGTTTTGGGTTTGGGTCATCATAATAAAATCACTTGGGTTCCCATACAAATAAGTAGCCTGGGTTTCCCCAGACTGCCTTTGCGCAGCGCGATTTTATTCTCGCTGAAAGGCAGTCTGGAAACCATGGACTTGATTTTCGCCTCGTTTAGGGAACCAATCACAGAACGGGGAGGGAGCAGCAAGACGATGACGACATCTTTGCGACACAACTAAGCAGTTTGTTTATATCTATGGAGTCAACATGGCAGCAGACGCGAAGCTACCTTTTGATGCAGCCTTAGATATTGTTCTAAGTAGTTTAGATCGCAATTTTATTTAGAAAAAAGAGCAGCGTTTGGCGTTAAACCATTTCTCTACATACGTCATCTGGTATAATGGAAACGATTGGCTATGAGCGTACATGCGCATTTGATAGACATTCTTAGCACCCAATAAACGGCGCCGGCGCATTCGTAAACCACGCCTCAAATACGAGAAAATGCACATGTGGTTCCCAGACCCAAGTCTCAACGAGAATTGGGTCTGGCGTTAGCCAGGCTAACAAATAAGTACTTTGTCAGAGAGAAAAAAAGTACTTCTTTTGATCAATATTTAATCAACTAGCCTACAATACTATATTATTACTATAATAATATTTATTTACAATTTTTTTTCCATATTATTTTAATTTATTTTGGCAATTAAATTTGTATTATTATTAATGAATTAATTTAGAATAAATATATACAAATTATTTGTAATACTTACTAGCATTGCTTTTTTCCAAGTTTAAAATGTTTTTAAATTAATAATAAATTATTAGTATTACTACAATTTTTTTTTTTCCATATTTAATTTATTTTGGCTTTAGTACTGTGTAATAGCCACATCAAATTGATTGGTATAGAAAAAAAAAAACTAGGTAATATCTTTTCACACACACGAAGAATTTTTTTTTTTATATATATATATATTAGGGCTGTCAAAAGATTAGCCTAATCGTGATTAATCGCATCCAAAATAAAAGTTTATGTTTATATAATATATGTGTGTGTACTGTGTATAATTATTTATATATATAAAAAAACACACAATCATTAAGAAAAATTGGTTATATTTATATATAAAATATTTATATATAATGTAAATTATATAAATGTATATACAGTATATAAATGCAATTATTTCTTAAATATATACATGAATGTGTGTGTATTTATACATAATAATTATACACAGTACACACACATATATTATGTAAACACAAACTTTTATTTTGGATGCGATTAATCACGATTAATCTTTTGACAGCCCTAATATATATATAAAATGTATTATTATTATTATTATTATTTTTTTTCTTCGTGTGTGTGTGTCCAAAACGCATGGTAATGCCATGGTACATTTTAGTACCTCTTTATTAGTGATTTTGCTTAATTTTTTTGGGAAGGTTCTCGAAAGCTCATAGTGTGCAATTTAACTCCCGTTTAAGCTGTTTGTTTGTTTGTTGGGGTTTGTATCGTAAGTGCTTTAGCTACAGTGTGAGTTTCGGGAGTTGGCATGGTGATTTCTCCCCCCAGATCCCTTCAGTCGTTTGTTTAATCTTGTAAAAGAATGCGAGAGCCGTCCTTCACAGCGGCGGTGGGCAAATCCAGGACTTAGCCGAGGATACAGACAGAAATGACTCCCTAACAAAGTTTCCCGAACACTCCCCCTGTCTACCATTGGTCAACAAACATATAGTCCCGCCCCAAACTCATGCCATTGGCTAAAACACAAATTACACACTTCAGCTTTGACAATAGCAAATAAGTCGTACACACGATATTATTACATAAGTATACTGGGATAAAAGTGTATAGTTCGGATATAAACACACTTATGTCTACGGTAGCGATCAAAATAGAGGAAATCATCTTTTGAAAGTAACTTGACGCTTTAAACAAAGATTGAATCAATTACATCGTTACACCTGTAGATGGCGGCAAGTGACTTCAAAAATGTATTTGTCATTGAATCATTCATTCAAGAGATTTGTTTTAAAATGCTGATTAGTGAGTCATTGAATCATTTATGAGTGAGTCATTGAATCATTCTTTCAATTAAAATAATTCAAATGAATTAAATATGAATATAAGACTGCAGCAATTAACATTTTGTCAGAACCTCTAGTAAATTACAGGTTATTTTGTTTAGTTGTTTATTCAGACTTGGAGAGAATTGTGATCTCAAAAAAAAAAAAAGTGATTCTCAATTTATCCAGAATAGGTCAATGCAGATAATCTCAAATTCACAAATGATTAAATAGTCAATTAATTGAGAAAATGTGTTTTCTCATTAGGTTGTCGAGTGTTTCTGGTGTGTATGTGGTGTTTAGCTCGAGTGTGTGTGTCCTCGTTGTCCTGTATAATTGTTATGCATTTGATACATGAGATTGAGGGGATCAAGGACAAAGATACAGGCCAGATCTCTCTCTCTCTCTCTCTCTCTCTCTCTCTCTCTCTCTCTCTCTCTCTCTCTCTCTCTCTCTCTCTCTCTCGCTCTCTCTCTCTCTCTCGCTCTCTCTCTCTCGCTCTCTCTCTCTCGCTCTCTCTCTCTCTCTCTCTCTCTCTCGTTGGGTCTCTTCTGTGTCAGGTGACCTGCTATTCTGTGAATCTTGGCCCTGTATTTTCTCTCGTGGATCAAGGGATTATTTTGTGCTTGTGGGTTAGACACTGACCCAGTACTTCTGCGTGTAAGAATGCGGTTCACGTGAGGCATACAGGGCAGTTTTTTTTTTTTTTTATCATAGTGAACATGTAAAAGTCTTGAGCAGGATATCACTAGCACTGCATTGCCGTTTAGTATTACAATGCTAGTTGTAAATGTTGAGTTGAAAGCAGTGTTTGATGAATAAATAATAAGTCTTTTAGGCAGAATAGAGATGTTAAGATGAAAATGCCACCCATGGGAGACATTCTTGCATTCCTTCTGCACTTAATTACAAATAATCAGCATCTCGCAGCATGAATTTTCCATTTAAGACTGTGTGTGAATTAAAACTACTTCAGCTTTGGTTATGCAGTGCGTCGTGTTCATTTTAATGGATTTTGTTGTTTTATTATGTTCCTTGAGGTTCTCTTATAACGTTAATAAATAAAAATTTGCGTGCACACACACACACACACACGAGTAAGTGTTTGGAAATCATTATCAATATAAAACCGACATTTGCCGACAAAGCATGAAATAACTGACTTACGGTTTGTGATGCATCTGCTGTCAGATCAGATCCAATACTGTTGACTACTTCATCTTTCTACTAAAGTTTCTTTGCCAACTCTCGTTTACACTGGGCCTCGTTTACAAAACAAAATGCTCCGAACAAACATATAATCCCGCGACGTGATCCTGGGACGCCATTAAAATAAACATTCCACTTGTTTCAAATAAAATGACTTGATTGTACAGTATGTTGATCGTGTGTCTTAAGTTATACAATAAGGTATAAGTCTTTAAAATATGTTCACACTAGATGAAACTGCTGTTACCAATGAAAACGCTGTTCACTGTTTCCAATTGAGTGTTTTTAGTTACGCAGGGTTTTTCCTGCATAGAGATTTGCGAGGCGGCCGCCTCCGGCTCTCGACAGATCTCGGACAGACAGTCACGGTTAAAGGTTGTATCAGCGATTTCAGCCCAAAACATAAATTATCACATTCATCTAATCTTTCCTAACGATCCGCTAGCTGCCCGCCCCATAAGCAAGCTGTCAAAAAAAACGTCTCTGTAGGCAGCCAAGCCTCTGAGATATGCACACAAAAACAATTGGTTTCACCAACCACTCAAAACCAAAATAAACAGTGCAGTGTTTCCTCTATGATTTTTTCCAGCTGTGGTGGCAGGCCCATTTCCCCAGGGGGAGGGGTGCCGCCCATGAGTGATATTCCCATGGGCCACGCCCCCTTGCCCCAGGTGTTTAAATCTCCCCTAAGTATTATAATTAGGGATGAGTATCGATTCAGAGTTTCCGATTCGATTTCAGTTCGCAAGCTCTCAATTCGATTCAATTTCGATTCTCGATTCGACTCAATGAATATAGATTTAACACTAAACCTATATTTATAAAAAAGAACAGTGAACATAAGTTTACGAGTGGTTAATTAATAAAAAGAAATTAAGAGCCAGTATATTAAACTCTTATTATTTTAGGTACACTTGGGTACATTAAAACAGAACCCAACCATATCAAATGCATACAATGAATATGACAGGATTTTGATGCAAGATGAAAAATCGATTATTGAAAAAGTCAGAACAGTCTCATGCCTTGATCAAACAGGATCAGGTTATTTTATGTTTAAGATAAAACAAACACAAAATCTCACAGCATTAGAGTAACATGTAGGCTGCAAGTCTATGAAGTGTATGATCGTTTTTTTTTCATGATGCACGGAACGGGAGGGAGGGGCGAGCTAACTTGGTTTGTTTGGGATCTCGCTTCAAAAACAAACAGAGCTGACGTCACCCACAATCGCTGATACAACCTTTAAGTTGCGGGTTCCCGGCCTGTGTCCATTTTCAAACCGTATAGTTTTGCCCTTTATAAATGCCCTTTATAAAGGTAAAAAACTTATTCTGATAAGTGTTTTCCAACAGTGGTGTAATGAAACATTGACAATTTAAGTTTGAAGGGAGTAAAGCCTCTGTTTAGGCTATTAAGGAAATGTAATTTTGTAGGGCTGTAACGATTAATCGCGATTAATCGAAATCCAAAATAAAAGTTTGTGTTTACATAATATATGTGTGTGTATTGTGTATAATTATTTTGTATATAAATACACACACATGCATGTATATATTTAATAAAAATGTGTTATTTATATATAAAATAGTTCTATTTATATATAATATAAATCATATAAAAATATATATGCAGTATATAAATGCAAATATTTCTCAAATATATACATGCATGTGTATATATTTATATATACAAAATAATTATACACAATACACACACATATATTATGTAAACACAAACTTTTATTTTGGATTTCGATTAATCGCGATTAATCGTTACAGCCCTATAATTTTGCCAAAAGAAGAACTTATATTTTAAATAAATGTTATTTTTAAAGCAGCTTACTTCAGTGTGATATGTTACCATATTATCATCACGTATAACACTTGTAATGTGATGATCAGATGCAGATATCTAAATCAGAGAATATCATAGGTTCGGGCGGTTGGTGTATTTTTTTAATTTTTAGGCTATTAAAGGTAGGGTAGGTCAGAATTGTCTAAAAAAAACTTTTATTCAAATTTGTTTAAACTGTCTTTATATACCAATGCATAATTAAAATGTAAGTACTCTGATAAAAAGAGTATAAAAATCGAGTGACTCTAGACCGTTTAATCTTCATTAAACACAGCTCATTAATTCCATTCACTCCCACCTAAAAACGGATGCGCGACTGCGCGCACGTGGGCAGAGCCAGTAATAACGGCGGTAGTCATGGCGACGTCGAGTGACAGTCGCGCAAGCCAATCCTGTGATTCGTCCCGAATGGAAATAATGAGCTGTGTTTAATGAAGATTAAACGGTCTAGAGTCACTCGATTTTTATACTCTTTTTATCAGAGTACTTACATTTTAATTATGCATTGATATATATAGAAAGTTTAATCAAATTTGGTAAAAAGTTTTTATATAAATCCTACCTACCCTACCTTTAAGGAAATTAAATTTGTACTTTTTAAATTTTTTTTAGCTTTACTCCCTTCAAACTTAAATTGTCAATGTTTCATTACACCACTGTTTAGATTGGTGAGATTATTTATTTTTAACAGTGGATTCGGGGGACTCAAAGTGCACCAAATTAATGAATTTATCTTTAAAATGTACAAAATTTTACTTTAAAATGTAAAATACATGATCAGGGTTTTAACACCTCCGCCTTGTTTTGAGCCAGGAAAACCTTGTTACAGAAGACAGAGAAATCAGTGCATCCTCGCTGTACATGACGGAGGGTATTGCCGAGCGTAGAGAATTAAACACGGCACTTTCTCTCGAGCACGACATCACAACATTTTCACTCCAGCCAGAAATAGATGTGCTGAGACGCCACATTTAAAATAGCGCTGTCAGAACGTAGAGACTTCAACTGATTTTGCTAAACTGAGTTTATATTGCGACTGAGTGTATTTGAAAGAAGCGACTCATGCGTGACTGCGTGGAGCACTTGGCATCGCTTCAGTCTCTGATGTACCCGTACTATCGGAATCACTCAGTTGTTTTGTTTAGCGTTAAACGTGAAGGAAGCTGTGCGGTGTGCTTTTGAAAGCATGTTAACAGTAGTGGGGGGAAATCCTGTCATTTTTTGCGCCCGTGGTTGATGATTCTGGCTGCAGTCTCAGTCGACTGATCTCTATGCCTTCAGCTCTTTGGCCGTAAGCTTGAAGTGCCGAAGCCTTTTATCTAGATCCAGTCGTCTAGATTCAATCAAACTCTGCAAAGTTTGAGCATTTTACTCACCTCATTCCTGAAGTTTGTGAATAAAAACAGCTTGAATTGAACCAAGCATTTGAATGAATGAAGGATTTTGTTTGTGATTGAACTGTGAACAAACCATTTAGTTTTTGAAACGACTGAACAGACTGCCGTATCAAACAAATCATCGTTCATGGACAAACTGAGCAATGATTCTTGAACGAACTGGGACGTCGTGTTTGTGAGCAAATAAGGCCATATAGTTTGTGAACGAATCGATTGAACAAAGCATCTCATTTGTGAAACGACCAAATCAATTAATTTTGTTGGTGAACAAACTAAATTAATTGGTACATCTTGTTTATGAATGAACTGAACAAATGAAGCAGCTTGTTTGTAAATGAACTAAACTAATGAGGCATCTCATTCTTGAATGAACTGACACATCTTGTTTGTAGATTAATTAAATGGACTAATAATCTCACTTGTGAAACAACCAAATTAACTAAGCATTTTTTTTTTTTTGTGAACACCCAGAATAAATACGTACATCTTGCTCACGAATGAAGAGAACGAACAAAGTGTCTTGTTCTTGGACAAACTAAACAAATGTAGCAGCTTGTTTGTGAACAAACTAAGCGAATGAGGCATCTCTTTGAATGAACTGAACGAATCAATACATCTTGTTCTTAAATAAATTCAACAAGACGTCTCGGTCTTGGACAAAATGAGCGAGCGAAGCATCTCGTTCATGAATGAACTGAACGAACGAAGAAGCTTATAGCTTGTGAACGAATCGATTGATCAAATAATAATGAATCATATAATTGGTGAATTCAAAAATGAACTGAACGAATGAAGCGTCTTGTTCATATGCAAACTGAAAGAATTAACTGGAGTATCTGAACAACTTGGGCTACTTGCCTGCGAATGAATCTGAACGAATAATTTTGGTGGATGGTTTCAAAAAGATAAGTCACTAAAATTAATATTTAAGTGTAGAGTCCTGAAGCAAAAATGATCCCAAACATCAAAGGGTGGGATTTCAAATTCATCCTGTATGCCGAGAGGCGACAGTCAGAAACGGCCTGTGTTTCTCTCTCATCCTGAAACTAACTTGCGTAACAAAAGGAAAGATGACGCATGTCATTTTGCTTAAGCGCAATGCAACGTTTAGTGTATTCGGATTACGTAAGGGAGGGTGTGTTCCGTAGTAATTTGTATGTTTGTATAACTGTGGCATCCTCTCCTTTATAGTGGCGGGATGAGGGTTCAAAGGTCAGCCGTGACACCGGGGTTAATGAGGTCTTGTTTTCCTGCTGTCTGGTGTAGTATTTCTCACCACGGTATCACCTGGACGTGAGCCAGATGCTGTAATGCAAACAGGGAAACACACACAGACACAAGGATACCTGACATACCTGATCGTGACCATTGTTCCGTTCCAGCGAGCTGTCAAACTGGTTTCGGCAAAACAAGTTGTGTGGATGTAGTGATACGGGCCGAGGCCATCTGGTTTCTTTTTAGGGTCACACTTTAATTTAGGGTCCAATTCGCACTATTAACTATGACTTTTGCCTTAATAAACTCCTAATAACGGCTTATTAATAGTTAATAAGGTAATTAAGTTTAGGTATTGGGTCAGGGTTAAGGGATGTAGAATATGGTCTTGAAGAACAAGGCATTAATATTAATATGTGCTTTAATATCAGCCAATATCTTAGTAACAATAAGCATTATAACCAACTGGTTCATAGTTAGGACCCTAAACTAAAGTGTTAATTTTGTTTAGATTTCTTTGGCTCAAACATTCACTCTTAAAGGTAGGGTAGGTCAGAATTGTCTAAAAAAACTTTTATTCAAATTTGTTTAAACTGTCTTTATATACCAATACATAATTAAAATGCAAGTACTCTGAAATAGAGAGTATAAAAAACTGAGTGACTCTAGTGTATTTAATCTTCAATAAACACAGCTCATTAATTCCAATAATAGCGCGGTAGTCATGGCGACGGAGAGTGACAGTCGCGCAAGCCAATCACTTGTTTCGTCCCGAATGGAATTAATGAGCTGTGTTTTTTGAAGATTAAATACACTATAGTCACTCAATTTTTATACTCTCTTTTTCAAAGTACTTACATTTTAATTATGTATTGGTATATAAAGACAGTTTAAGCCAATTTGAAAAAAAGTTCTTTAGACAATTCTTACCTACACAACCTTTAATTGTTGGTGACTGAGAAACGTTTAATAGTTATTTGGTGTTTATCTATTAATTTTCCACATACTTTTCTTCCAATAATCTCTTGAAGTTTTCATAAAGGTCATATATGCAAAACTGCATGTTTTAAGAGATTTTTGGTAACCCTTATCAATAAAGTTCTGTACATTGACATTAGTTAATTCATTAGGTATCATGAACTAACAATGAAAAAAATATATTTATTTATCTAGGTAAATATTCAAATGCAGAATGGTAGAAATGTTTCCTGAACACCAAATCATGTGACACTGAAGACTGGAGTAATGATGCTGAAAATTCAGCTTTGATCACAGGAATAAATTACATTTTAAGATATATTCAAATAGAAAACAGTTATTTTAAGTTATTATTCAATATATTAATATTATTCACATATTACGGTACTGTTTTTTTATACTGTATTTAAAATTAAAAAATGCAGCCTTGGTGAGCAAAAGAGGTATACGTTTTTGTACAAATTCACATGAATGTAAAATAACATTCATGTATTATGTACACAATGAGTTAACAATGACCTAGTATATTTATAAATGTATAAATTAACCTAGATGAATAAATTCTGCAAAAGTTTGTGATGCTTAATGCAAATTGACCAAGAATTTTCAATTTCTGCACTCACTTAAAGTTACACTCATAAAGTTTCCACTCATCTTTAAAAATGTAATAAGCCGTTGAATGTAATCTCAAAATGAATATTGATTTTTCATACTGTACATTATAATGTTGTAATGCCCAAATGGACTTGTAGCATTTAAAATGATTGATTTTCATTTTGTAGTGCTTTTATTTAGTTTTATTTGGAGAAATGAGTATAGACTTGTATTGTCAGACATGTATAGGTTGTCAGCCATTGCATTAAAGTAATCGTCTCCTCATCAGTATTGGAGAGAATTTTAACGTTGGTGCAAATCAACCCCTGTATGCGTTACAAGTTGACGGAAAGCGTTCAGACACTTATTAGTCTCTGGAAAGCTTACGTTCATCGACTCGGCTGCTTACAGATGAACAGGCTTGTTTTCGTTTGGCCACTTTAATTTCTGTCAATTTTTAGATGCAGCGTCCCGAGATGCGCCTATTTATACGGCTCGAGTAGAAGCGCACAATTAGGCCATTTTTTTCACTCTTTGGGATTCATTAAAATAGCATTTCAGCTGTAAACGGTCCGAAAGATGTGCATGTACGACATGTTTTAATTGCATGCTCTTCATTACAGGCTGTGTGCATGAGTCGGTCTGTCGGTTCAAAGCACGACTGTGATCGCTCGAGTGTCCTTGTGTTAGTCTTCCGCATTGATTTCATGAGATGAGAGCCTGATATCCATATCTCACTGGAGCCGACCCTCCTGCTTTTGTTCACCATGGGAGAAGGTGTGTGTTTGTCCGGGACAACTGTTATCAGAGCATTCCCGGCCCTCTCTGGGCTCCGTGGAGGCCTCTGATAACTCCCAGCATGCACTCTGGTGCAGTAGGCTGGATTTAGAGTCACAGTCTCATCTAATAGCTCTGATTATTGATACGGTGAAAGGATTTGTTTCCTTCTGAGTGTCCGCTGATAAATTTTAATGGGCTGCACTGATGTTGGATATTTTTACTTTACAACCATTTCCACATTATTACTGATAACCGATGCAATGAATGATGCTGTAAATCTGAACTCTTTTCCCGAAAAGTTGCCAGCCAGTGTCAGCATTTTGTATTATTATTATTTACACAAAACTTTCATGGCCACCAGAATATTTAGTTGTATTGATATCTAAACATGGAATGGGTCTATATAAAAAGAAAAGAACAGACCCTCTGCTTTTAAACGGTTTTATTACAGCTTCATTTTTTTTCTTTTTTTTATCAATGTAGAAAAAGCAACATTTTGAACAATAGCAAGTGTTTTTTCGAAGAGTACAACATAAGCAATGCTTTTATCGCTTGTTTAATCAACAGATTGAGTGATCTTTCAGAAGATGCGTAATAGCGCCCCCTACCGTATAACAGTGAAAACACAAAAAGACGGAAAATTACACGTCAATGACAGGGAAAGAGTTAATATTTAAATCATTTCTATAGGATCAGTTGCTTCATAAAGTTTTAGTACCTGCTATAGAAAGTGAACTGAATGTTATGTCTTTATGTAATTTAATTAAATTTAATTTCTAATATCTAGTTATTTACCAAGAACTGAATAACTTTTGAATCCAAAAAGAGAGTTGAATATAGTAGGAAAGTATATAAATATACTTATGTGTTCAATTTAGCCTATATATTTATTTTTTATATATTATATTCATTTATGTATATGTATATTGGTTTTTGGCAGATAGCTAAAATTCTGCAAAAAAAATGTCATTGTTAATTCATGATACCTAATGTTAACAACTTAAAGCTTGCCAGTTTACTAAGATTTTTTTTAGATTATTTATTATTATCTGTCTAAGTGTGCATACTTATTTTCTGCTTAAAGTTATTTAATTTGTTTCTCCCTATTTTAAATTTAACATACAAACCATTATTTTAGTTTTATTTAGTTTAGTTTGCTTTTTTATTTAACAAGTTAATTTCATCGTCCATTTATCAGTTGTCATCTATTATTATAAATTTGGTATTGACTAGTATTTCAATATTGATGCATCTGTGGAATAAAATAGTTATAAAATAGAATAAAAATGTATAAAGACAATAAAAAAAAAAAAAAAGAATCCATTGATTTGCGGTTGTGTAATTTGTGGCCTCTGGCATCTTTGTTGTTTAACAGTTTGTGAATTTGTGAAGATCTGCTGCTGTCTTTGTCGCCTGCGAGTCAAGGCATATGACTCCATTAAGAGAGCGGTCTAAAGTTAGCCGTGGCACAGTGGAATGACAGGAAGTGAGTGATCCCTGACGTGTGACGTTGCCGGTGGTCTGGCCATCATCAAAGATTCCCCGTCCTCCCCTCTGATACCAGCTGAGATCCTAAAATAACAGATAACGTCCCCTACATGAGATCCGGCACACTTCAGGTGCATCAGTCTTAAAGCGAGAGTTCACACAAAAATGTCAATTCTGTCATTTACAGCTTATAAATAATGTCCTTGAGAAATCACGGCTACTATAGCAACATCCTTTACCATCATTTAAACATTGTTCCTTTTGTCCTTGCATGCTTCTCACAGCTTTCTTTCTGTTTGTCATTTTTGGGCTTGGTTTGAATAATTTTGCCTTGGTTTGAATAATACGTTGAGTACATATTTTATTTTTACGTACGTAGAATATAGAAATCCACATTCACGTTTTCTCTAACCTATGTGAATGTCACTAGAGGAGGTCATTGAATGGAAATGAACTACAGCATCCATCCATCCATATGTGTCCCGTCGCTCCCGCTGAAATCGTAGCCCTAATCATTACCTATGGGCTCTTTATAATACTGTAGAGTCAGCAGCCTTGAGCTATTTATAGCCTTTTCGTTACAGTGGAGTCGCTTCACTACTGTCACGTTTTTTCCTTTTTTTTTCGTCCCCAAAAAAGTCCTTCAATGGATGTAGAAGATGTGGCCTTACATGTTGGGATCAGTTCATACCAAAGTAACCTTAGTTTCCAGATTGTCAGAATTTGGATCGTTTGGATTCGTTCCTCTCTTGAGAAAACGGCTGCTTAGGGATGTTACCAAGATGGCCATCGAACGGCAAAGATCGGATCCTAACCTTTGCTTAATGGCTGATCAGAATCGTACGATGTTATATTGTGATCTATCTTATTCCACCTAATTAAAAGCGCATTTCTTTAAGCTAGTAAGCTTGCACTGCACCTTTTTGCTGTTCATCTATTTAAAATAACATTTGCTCGCCATTTAATGGACAGGTATATCTGTGACCATTGAGATGGCTCTATAGCCTCTCCTGTTGCCCAATATCTTGGTTTTGTGTGTCTGTTGTTGTCTCTAGTGTGTGAGCTTTGTTGTGTATGTGGTTTTTATGTTCTACAGAGCAGGAACCTGCTGAAAATCAGTTTTATACTGAGCCAGGCCCGATTGTCCTTAATCTTTTCCTGTTTTAAAAATATAAATAAATCTAGCTATGTCGTTTCCAAAATGTAATTTTCGTGTTGCTAAGTTTTAGCGGTGTTTATCTTTAAATTAAAAGTCAGCTTTTACGAATATACAACAAAACCTAGATTTTTCAGTTACTTTTTTAATGCAGTAAGTGGCCAATCACACAAAGTAGGGCTGCACAATATATTGTTTTAGCATCGCTATTGCGAAGTGCGCATCTGCGTCAGTCACATCGCAGGGTAGCCTATGTGATGGTAAAGTCGAAATCAAAATTGACCCCATTTACTTTGTTAGCGCATATTACTAGTCTTGTGGTGAACAATGAATCCATGCAAGTTAATACAAAGAAAAAAAAAGTTTGCCGTGCTAATCTTTAATAAAAGTCTGAAAAGTTACTTCCGGTCTGGAATGGCGTTCCTTTTCTGATGACATCAGTTTGACGGCTTGGGTTGAAAACGCTTAATCACTCCCTCAGACCGTTACTCTGCTATGAGCGAGAGATGGAGAGGAGGAGCGCTGAAGTAAAACCCTGCCATCTGTTCAATATTACGTTAAACTTGGAAATACGTCACAACACTGGAGAAAAGTCGTTTGCAACTTCCGGTTCTCGCTGACTTTTAAGTATTAGGGATCGTAGACACCACAGTTTGAAATGCATGTGCCTTTGATTAATTGCAAAGTTTCCCATCAAAGAGTGAAAGTTCATAATTTGCACGTGTTTTAGGTCCTGTCAGTTTAAACATTCATGCGATTTTGAACCATTCGAATGCAAGAAGACAAGACATTAGGGCTGTCACTTTTGAGAAAAATCAAATTCGAACGGATATAAAATACCTAGCTATGTATTCGAATATATTTATGTTTTCTCAGATCGGATAGCTATCTTTTTTAATCAAAACGATTCCATGTACACCTGGTCACATAGGCCTAAATGTGTTTTTGCAAAACGGATATAAATCCGATCTACAATTCCCGCGCTATATGCAGATTTAATGGATTTAATGTCACCGAAAGCAACAGATATGAGCTGCATTTTATTGATCATCAGTTAACATTTCAAAATCAATTATAAGAGAGAGCGGCAGCCCTGGTAAGATAATTTCGTTTCTTTACTTTTAATGAAGATTATTATTATTGTGTGTTAAAGTGTCTGCGACTTACTTTCACTTTGATTTGCGATAGTTTGCACGTTGGCTTGACGCTTGATGAATAGATCATCTACGGTGACGCGTGTTGCAGCGCGCCGTCATATCTGACTATAACATACAGCCTGTTACACACTTTCAAAATAACACGCTTTTTAAAATAAAAAACAAACGGTCTAATCATAGACTGTAAAAACTGCGCTACACGACACTTTAAAAACCGGATAGTTTATTTGTAGTTCGATTATGGATATTTCACGTCATGTTCGAATGCATATTCGAATATCGAATAAAAAGTGACAGCCCTACAAGACATCATGCGAACACCGAATTCCTTTCTCTTGCTCTATTTGTGGTTGAACGAACGCATACATGCAAAAGTGACGGCAGCCTAATAAACCTGCTACTGTCTGTGTCATTAATGTTAATCCAACATCTGGATACATCACTATTGTCGCTTTAACCAAGAAGAATATTGTGAAGACTATGCAGACAGTGTTATTTTACATTTGATTATTACATTTCTATACATGAACACTGTAAGACTTTGTTCTGTTATATTTATCTATGCGATGTATGAAGCTCAGCTCACACAGAAGTCACTTTCATTGTTGCGGGTAATGCATTACAAGTAACGCGAGCTATGTAATGAGATTAGTTTTTTCAAGTAACTAGTAAAGAAACTTAAATTTAGAAGAAAATATCGGAGTTACTTAAATTAGTAACGCAAGTTACTTTGTTTTCCCAATTTGAGCGGGCATCTACTCATCTCACTTGCACAAAACAGATTCAGTATTCCTCAAAATGAATAAAAAAAAAGTGAAATGCACTGAATATTACACAGACATGCAATAGTTAAATGAAGAATTACACAAATATACTTTGTGTTTAATCTAACTTTATTAACCAATGTCTTTGCTGCTGACCTTCAATGATCCAATTTAAGCATACTAAAAAGCAGAAATGACTTTAAATAAACCACATTTGTCTTTTTAATAATTATTTGTTTGTTGCTGAAGAAAGTTTCTTCTCCTGCGTCCTATTCTTGTGCGATCCATAATGGCAGCACAGCTGAAAGGTTTGTTTGAGCTGTGGCCGTGAATTTGCATTTCCTTCAGCCTGAGGATAATTAATTTGACTTTTTGGTGTGAAAGGCCTTTAACACTTGCCAAAAATATAACTTTGTTTTGTTAAATTAAAAAACAAACAAGGAAGCCCAGCCCAGATGAAAAAAACGTAACACTATAGTATTGTAACACTTCTTTCCATAAAAAGTAATTTAGTAACACAATTAGTTACTTTTTTTAGGGAGTAACAAAATATTGTAATGCAAATATTGGTGTAATGCTTTCCCCAACACTGGTCACTTTCAAACCAAGCAGCTTTGTGCTGGTCAGTGCGGCGAAACCACGTGACCAACTTTTGAAATCGCTACGAAATCTGCGAAAATATTTCCTTTCAGCTAAATTTCCAATCGTGTGGATTCCTATTGAAATGACTGCATTTCAGCCTTGAAAATTAACCGAACAATGCCAGACATTAGTAAGTCTTTTTTTTTAATGGTCTGCTATCTGCAGTTATTTAAAAGCATCTTCTCAGATCAGTGTATATTGTTAGTGTAGTCATTTTTCAGCATATCTGCTATTCTAGTGTAGACGTATGTCACAATGCTGCCGAATGCTGTCACAAACTCTGCTTATGTTCGCCAGGCTGTCTAGTCCTGTTACTGAACTGAGGAAGATGCATTCTTCCCTGACCGCAGTCCGCCTCAAACATCACTGTGGAAGCAAATGCAAATTTAATCAAATGTGCAAATATTTTTTTTATAAGTAACACAAATTTTTAGGACATAAGAATGCTTATGTTTTGTGAAATGCTGACACAACCTAGGCTATATCCTACAAGAACAAAACTAGTTGGTTGGGCTTCAAATGGCACTTATTCTGCAGAAAGACCCGTTTATTAACTGGTCACCTCTATCAACAACTCATACTGAATTTAAAGAGCAGTAAATATGTTTGGTATGTGGCATTGTCAGCATGACCGGTCTAGACGACCGTTTATATATGAACTCTGGTCAGCGCACTATTTTTTTCTGCTGCCTCTGTTGATAGCAAAGTAATCCCATGTTTTAGCTGTGCTAAAGAGTGTGAAGGAGTGAGGAAAGGAAAACGTGCGTGGAATCTGCCGTAACTTCTGGCTGTGCATTCCAGCCTGACAGCCTGTCGAAGGAGCTACACATGCAGACTGCATGTTTAACATTTTAGGGAGGATTGAGTCTGGCATTTACACAGTGGGTTTCGAGTTAAACGGAGGAAGCTTAGGTGCCACTAAGGCATTCTTATCTAAAGTATTACAGTTTTGAGTCTTATGCTTTTAACTAGGGCTGTCACTTTTTATTCGATATTCGAATATGCATTCGAACATGACGTGAAATATCCGTAATCGAACTACAAATAAACGATCCGGTTTTTAAAGTGCGCATTTTTTACAGTCTATGATTAGACCGTTTTTTTTTGTTTTGTTTTTTAAGCGTGTTATTTTGAAAGTGTGTAACAGGCTGTATGTTATAGTCAGATATGACGGCGCGCTGCAACACGCGTCACCGTAGATGATCTATTCATCAAGCGTCAAGCCAACGTGCAAACTATCGCAAATCAAAGTGAAAGTAAGTCGCAGACGCTTTAACACACAATAATAATAATCTTCATTAACTAAACTAAATTATCTTACCAGGGCTGCCGCTCTCTCTTATAATTGATTTTGAAATGTTAACTGATGGTCAATAAAATGCAGCTCATATCTGTTGCTTTCGGTGACATTAAAGCCATTAAATCTGCATATAGCGCGGGAATTGAAGATCGGATTTATTTCCGTTTTGCAAAAACACATTTAGGCCTATGTGACCAGGTGTACATGGAATCGTTTCGAATACATAGCTTGATATTTGATATCCGTTCGAATTTTATTTTTCTCAAATGTGACAGCCCTACTTTTAACTTGACTGTTACATAATATAAAACAGTTTTTGTACTGATGCCAAACTTGTTGATTTGTTAAAGGGATAGTTAATCCATTTTTTTTGTAGCCTAATACAGTGGAAGGCAATGGGATTTGAAAATACTTAAATTTGTGAAATAGGCACCAGATTGACACACTCTACCTTATAAATCCACACCAGGTAGCTCTGCACACTGTGAAATTCCTTTGTTTTGATTGTGATGCACTTTCATTGGATAGCCAAATCACTAATGTCATGTTTCTTAAAACTACCTCAAAAGTGTATTTACGGCTTAGTAGTGTGAGAGGAACCGATTGTATAATGAAGACGTCCAGCGTTGCATTTCTGTCCTCCGCTTCAGCATTGGCATTTACCTGCGGGCTTCACAGCCGGTGGCGTACTAGTTTTGGAGCGTTGTCCTGCCAGCGGCACTGAAAGGGTTAAGACCGATACAGCACTTTCTACTGCAGATGGGTCTGTGCTCCTACTGAGCAGAGCAGTTCTACAGCGAAGCACTGCTGCAGCTCAGTACACACACTTACTCCCTTGAATGTTGCCAAGCCACGGGGATTTACAGCAGCGCACGTTTGGTGTGAAGTAAAGCAAGAGCTCGGGCGAGAATAAAAGACGATTCGAGTGGAGTGATGCAACTTTTACTGGAAGTGCTCGGAGTACTTTTTTTTAAGCGCCAGCAAATCTATGCGGGTCGGTGGATGCGCCTCATCTCTTTTTTCCGAAGTGATTGAACAGTAACTTGCTGTTCACCACTGTCCACTGCTACATCGGGGCAGGGTTGGGACTCTCTCTTTTTGTTTGTACCTCTCTCTCCCTCCCTTCCCCCTCTCTCTGCACTATCTTCCTCCCTCCCCCGCCTCGTGCCGATTGAATCGGGGATCTTGGTGTGATCAGGCAGGATCAGTATGAGGGCTGGAGCTTTGCCGGGATGCACACGGGTCTGCGGGACCCTGGTTTTGGAGAACACAAATGACTGAGGAGAGCTATGTTTCTGGTTCTTCTGAGGTGATCTAACTGCTGTAAGTAATGTTTACGCTCATTGATTCCGGTTGTTGTTATTTTTGTGCTAACGGGGGATTTCTATCATAAGCAAGTAACTTGCGTTCAAGTTAAACCAGATTTGGGTCTGAAATGCTGAGCACATTAGACCTTTGGCAGTGGTACGTCTTAGTTTCTTAATACTTTGGCGGAGTACAACAAGTGCTCCAACAGTTGCGCAAATTGACGTTAGCGATTAGTTTTCGTTTAGCTGCAGTGATCGCTGTGCCTTTAGCGCTGTAAATCTGCAGCGGTGGTGACGTTGCTGTGGTGTGTATGTGCAGGATATCACTTCGTCCTCTGGGGACCACCTCCCCTTGCTGTGAGCTTTCCTGCTCCTCCGTTTGAATAGCGGGATCACATGCTTCTGGATTGGGGCTTTTAGCCATCGTCAGCACTTTGAGACACATCTTTCTCCATTTCTGAAGTCATCAGTCATCAGCTCCTACGTGTTGCAGTCTGATGCCAGATCCAAAGGTGGTGTGTGTGTGTGTTTAAGACGAACATTTGGATGTTTTTCCACCCTCCTCATCTTCTTTTGGCTTCCAGTCAACATACGCAATGTTCTCTGGGAGCATTTGTTTGCACTGTCCAATGCAGCTTCTTGCCCTGTCTGGCTCTGTTAACACTTAACCCCCCCTGTCTGATTATAACATTTTCTATAGTATTGTGGTAAAGGATGTTACCAGTCACTAATTCTGACTTTAAAAGTTTTTAAATATAGTTTTCAGTGTAAAAATAATTTTTACATAAACTTTCATTCATAAAATACTATCTTATCTATCTCTACATTTCTCACATCTCTCTCTCGATCTACCTATCTATTTTAGGAGACTTATTGACCTTGACTCACAGTCATGAGGGTCTGTTGGGGTCCTCTATATCATTTCCTGTTTCATTTCTTTTCTACCCCATGTATCTGCCCGCTGGTTGCCGTACATGATTCTTAGCAGACACATTTTTAAATATTCTTCATAACTTAAGTTCATCCTTAAAAAAAAAAAACATTGTCAGACTACTGATGGTTTTTTTTACCCAAAAATTGTTAGATCGTGTCCATAATATAGAGTCCATACATACCTAGTTAGTTTCCCACAAGAACCAATGAATTTTGTTCTTGTCGCGCAAACACCTTTGAGTGTCTGCAACACCTTTGAGTTTCTTCAAGAGCCAATGAGGTTTTTCTTGTTTGTCGCACAAACACCTTTGAGTTTCTGCAAGAACCAATAATCTAGAGCCATCCCTAGTAGTTAGTGCTACTGTAGATGATGGCGAAAAGTAATGCAAAATCCGGTAACACTTTATTTCGATAGTCTACTTTAGACATTCTACTAACTATGAGTAACTTTGCAGCTACATGTCAACTTACTGTCATTTGAGTATTAGTAGACTGTCTGCTTAATATCTGCTATTGCTTTATTTTGTTGGTCCCCAAACAGACATTCTACTGACTATAAGTAACTTGGCAACTACTAGTCAACTTGTTCTCCTAACCTGAACCCTAACCTAACAGTCTACTGAGAGTCTACTACAGCCTACTAATACTCTAATGAGAGTTAGTTGACCTGTAATAATAATAATAATTCGTTACATTTATATAGCGCTTAACATAGAAGGGGGGAATCTCCTCAACCACCATCAGCATCATTTTCAATGTAGTTGAAAAGTTACTTCTAGTTAGTAGAATGTCTAAAGTGGACTATCGAAATAAAGTGTAACCCAAAATCCTCAAAAAATAGTTGGAAATGAAGATACATAGACAAGGTTGACCAATAACAATAGAAATGTTTTATAATATCAGCTATTACAGATGTTTCCTAAGTATTGTGCATCCTTACATTTCTTATATCAGGAATACTGATTTCTTTTTGTAGTCCAGAGAGAAAAATATAATATAATTTTTTTCAGTGTCCCGACCGACATAGCATCTAAGTTGGTTACAGTGTGGCACCTCTGCATTCATTTGTAGATTAGCTCAGTATCATCTCAAACCTGGACACACTCGCACAACTTCATAAAAATGGTCTAATAGCACTTGTCGACACTATGAATTAGCTACATCCAGCTGCGTGTCTCGTATCAGCACGCCACCGCTACGGTCTCCCGTGAACGTCATCTTCAAGTCGTCCGCATCACAGCCCCACTAGTTTCCTGCATCTGAACCCAACGGCAACAACGAGAGAGCTATTTTTAGTTCCTCCCTCTTGCTCCCTCCGTTTCACTCTCTCGATTTCACTCTCCTGTGGTGAGGGATAATGTGCTGCATATCCAGATTTAAAAAGACACTGAATCCCTGCCTCTCAGTTCACACTAGCATAGTAATGACTGTTAGCAGTTAAGACGAGCTTGACACTTACTATTCGCAATGCCTCAGTCACGCATTACAAAGAGGCGACTTGGTGGTAAGCAGAAAATCACTCGCACAACTCCGTCACTTTTCCACCCTAATGATGCAGATAGCTTTCTCAGCTTTAATGGGGTATCTCAGGTCTAGGCGTTATCCCTGAAAGTGTCTCTAGAGTCTGACTATTAGAAGGCCAAGTGTGAACTTCCGCTAGAATTTCATGGATTGTTTGTATGCCGCTTGCAAGCCAATTATCCTAGACCCAAGTTTTATCATCCTCCCTGTCAGATCGCCCCCATCCAGTTGTCGTTACGTAAAAACCACAGATACGCACACCATCTGTGCATCTTCCAATAACTGACTTTTTTTCCGGCTGTTAGAATTGATAACCCCTTCCACCCCCTCAAAACAGGTCCTGTATCATTAATTAAAAATTACTTGGGTAGCTTCCTGTCAGAATAGTTTGGCCCTGACCACTCGTTACGGCTGTGATCAGCTGTCCGATCCATCTGTGAGAGGGTCCATAACTGCCCATGCTTCCAGACCTCTGACAGTACAGAGCATTGGCTGCCAGTCAAGCCAGGATTCTTCCTGCAATATGAAGATATGATTGACAGAGGCGTTGGTGAATGCGCACCCGGTCCATCTGGGAACGCAGTATTTAGCATAATAATGTGTGCAAACAGTGGATGCATTTATACAGTATGTCTTACACTTATTACATTCATAGTGTCCTTAAAAAGCAACCAGGGGAGTTCATTATCTCGGGAGCTGAACACCATGTAAGGTTCGAACGTACAACTTTTCCCTTACTAGATGTCCAGATCAGAAATTCCTCTTATCACTAATTCCAGCTTATTAATTGAAATTGAGTTTTGCTCAACCCTGATATGTATACTTGACTAACAGTTTTCTACTTCAAACAAAACCTTTATATACTTAAAAAAGCTGTGGACTTGTCCTCCAAACTTTAGGTAAGCTAGCTAACCGTTTTGGTTACATAAGTATAACGTTTAACATCTCAAAATCCGTTCAAAGCTGTGTCTTCAACAAATGACTTGTTTCATAACCTTGCCGTCACGACTTTTCTCAGACGAGCAATTCGCTACTTGAGCAGGTTGATGAATTGACGCAATGAAGTTTTATCTCTAGCGTGGGAATCTCTTGATTGAGGAAATCTGTCACAATGAATCTGGAGCACTCTGGGCTCTCATACGTTTATATAGCAGCATCAGGACGATAGTTACAGTGATTCCCATCGCACAGGAATATTTTTATGACCCGTTTGACATCGACCGTTTGATTGCAGCCTGTTGGCATCCTGGAATTCATGGCACGCTTTATTTTTAACAGTAATAGGGAGTGAAGGTGATGTCGGCTATGTTCATTGTGTACTTGCAAGTTATTTTGTAGTATGGAGAGAAACAGTGGGACTTTAAAAGCTGAAGTCTGTTTGGTTGTATCATGTTTTTGCTTTATTCAGTGTTACATTGATTGCGAGGACAGTCCCTTTGGTGGAAACTTTCACATGCTAATTCCCCCTAGAGCATACTAAAGCTGAAGTGTGATCTCAGTAACTTCGTATGGGACTCGAATTGCAATTCATTTAAATATAGAATTTGATGTTAGCATTTGACTTGGGGGCTCTATCTAGCAACTAGCCATGTGCTAATAAACACTCAGAACACCTTAGCAATAGGCTTGCTGTGATAGTCGATGTTACCGGTGTTCAGCCGCAACACGGGTTACATCACTTGCCCACCGCGGCGGCACCCCCACCGCCGTTTAGATTTTTTTTATAGTAATAAAAATTATTTAGTTCAGTTAGAGAACAGAGACTACAATTAAAAACTGAATGTCTGCTCAATTCAGCGAACAAGAGTCGCAACACAAATCAGCAGCAGGAGTCAGATTTCCCTCACTTCGCCCATTTCTCCTCACTCTTGACTAACAAGACGATGGCTGAAGATTTGGTTTCAAAACTAAATGGAATAACGCCTATTTAAGCGAATTTGTCATTGTACTGTTTTGTGGTGTTTTTCATTAAGAATAATAATGAACCCACCGTTCAAGCAACTGCCGCCCCTGAATTGGCACTCATTCAAAAGACAAAGTAAAATGCACACGGTCATTCATAATAGTGCGTGTGTGTGTGTGTGTGTGTTCGTGCTCATCTTCCATAGGAATTAATTGAAAACGCTCGCTTTGCTCCGCACCGTCATGCATTTGACTTTCACCTTAGAGTTATCGATTTAAAAGCGAGGTGCAAAAGAGGTTAAAACTCCAATGCCCCCCGTCCCCTGGTGATACCGGTATTACCGGTGTTGTCATGTGTCGATTAACCGTAGAGCCCTGCATTTCAGCCCGAGCCCGACGGGCCCCGACTTATTTACGCCCCTAGGGCCGGGCTTCGGGCCAATTTTCACGTCATAGTTCACACGCGGGCCGGGCCTCGGGCCTGTTTTAGGCTTATTCTTCTTTTTATAGCTTATTTCAGACATGTATTAAAATTAAATATGAGAAGTTGGCGATGGAAAAACAAACATAGAAAGACGTTTTAAACCTATCACACTGACATATGACTGACACATGACAGTCTGCTCGCGCTCGCGCACACACACACGCACGCACACAGGTTTCCCGACGGCACGACCCAAGATTTGCGCGACCGGCTCGCTGTTTTTAGTGTCCCTGCCAGCAGCAGAAGTATAGCGAGCGTGACTGGATTAAAACCTTCCACTGTGGATGCTGTGATTTTTCTTCACGATGCTCTGTAAATGTTGTTAGCCATGTTAGGGGGCTGTCTTGTTGGTTTTCGTTTGAAAACGACTTTATTTTCATCAGTCTGTTGGAAACTATTGGAAATAAGAATGGCCATGTTCTGTAGTGAAGACTTGATTTTTGAGGTAAGATAATCTGCATGTTTGTTTTTAATTTAATGCCATTTATTTGATTTGTTTAGATTTTAGGCTATAGCTCATTTTGTTTGCGAGCGCTGTTGCGACTGTGAGCAGCAGAGCAGTTTGCCTCAGCTTTTAAAAAATGATAATAAACATTTAAACTATAACTGTCTATGTGTGATATGCTTAAGGTGTTTTATGGATTTTATTGTAGCCAAGTAAAGTGTTGATTTGAGAGGCTAAATGGATCAAACATGTTTAACTCGCTGTCGGCTGCTTGGTCGTCAATAAAAAAACTAAAAGAAACCGAACATTTGTCTAAATTAACTTAATAAAGAAATGAAAAGAAACATAACTAACAAAACGGACCTATTTTAATGGCTGCAAATAGCTAGTTTGCCCTAGGCCAGGCTACAGCTGTGTATATATATATATATAATAAAAAAAAACGGGCTCGGGTCGAACTCGGGCTGATAATTATGATGAGCTGTCGGACACGGGCCGGGCTAGGGCCTAGATTTGAGGCCCGTGCAGGGCTCTAATTAACCGGTGTGACAATTTCCTCACCATCACATCGCTACTTAGCAACCATGTGGCAATGGGTTGGCAACCACCTACAACACCGTTCCAAATGGTAGGCTCGACATTCGATAATTTAAGTAGACTTTCACATTATTTCACATATATAGAGACTTGGGGGGTGAGCCAGTAAATAACCACCTAACAATTTTTAGCATGCAACATTTTGGCTTTACTCACTGCTCTGTACAGGAGACTTGGCATGCAGTTAATTTTAATAAAGTTTAATGTTAACATGATGGGTAGAAAATGTGAAAATCATTAATTATTAACTTTCCATCACACTTATCTCTATTTCACGATTCATTTTGCCTGGAAGTTACTGGAAGATTGATTTACAAATGATTGGTGGGAGACACACCAGTCAATTTGAAAATGAGAGAACCTTCCCTTTCTCTCTCTTACCGTATCGCTCCATCCTTGCTGCTCTCAAGACCAATTAGTGCAAATAGCTACAGTGCTACAAATCTTTACGTTTACAAACACAACCTCAGAATGCTGCCTCATCAGAAAAAAAATGTTTTTGCCTTCTTTTTAGCTGTTAGCCTAAGTAAAATGGGCCGCCTTTGCCAGCAAAAAGCAGTGTTGTCATACTTAGTCATGGAGCTTGAACATACAGAATCAGAGTTTGTTTGTGAATGTGTGTGTTTCTTTGAGTTTCAGCAGCTAGAGAACCAAAAGTCAGCAGAAGTCATAAACATGCAGCTTTTCTGTGCCTTCGGGTCAATTTTGAACGGGTTGGTAAAAGTCAGGAACGTTATTGCCCAGTCATGTTTTGCCTTTGTAGCACATTAAAGATGAACGTTGAGCTCTCTGAAGAGCTCTTTCACTGCGTGTAAACTTAACAAAACTTCAGAAGAAACTGTGAAGTAAGATTTACTGTCAACAGGAATCAAGTGGCCCCTTTGTTAGCTTCTCAACTGGCCGTTGAAAACCACCCATAAATTCTGGCAAAACGGTGCAGGGTTTGTTGCATCAGCGTTTTTATGCCGCCGATCAGCCTTAAGATGGGCATAAATCCTCCCAACCCTTCTTTTGCTCTCCAGAGTGCAAACTTTTCCCAGCCGGGCTTCAGTTCCGCTGCGTTTTGCGCGCTTCTGTTTATGAGTATTTAAGTATCATAGTACCATATTGTGTTTCCCCTCAAGTTGGATTTCTACTTGTTAGTTGCTGATGTTGTGTGTGTGCAAAAAAATCCTTATGTATACTAGGCATGTGATGGTATCAAATTTTCATGTTGCTATAATTGCTGAAGCTTTTATCACGGTACTATCACGATATTGAAATAAGAAAAAAAGGGTTTAGTAACTTTTTCTTGTAACTAAAAGAATTTGACATTTTAAATCAATACACTAAATGTATAAAGTAAACAAATGTTTCAAACAGATTAAAAACACTTAAAATAAGGTCTCATTAGTTAACGTTAGTTCATGCATTAACACTGCATTGAATGAGCAATAGCTACATTTCTTACAGAAGTTTTTATTCTTTGTTAAAGATAGACTAGTTAAAAAATACAACTTTTAGTTCATGTTAGCTCAGATCCAGTAAAGAAGTTAACTTTTTTTAGTAAAGTGTTATTAAATGTTGAAATTAAATGAACTAACTTTAATAAATGCTTTAGAAGTATTTTTCATTGTCAGTTTATTTTAACTAATGTTAAATAATGGAGCCTTATTGTAAAGTGTCACTGAACAATAACGAATCAGAACATATTCAATCAATATCTAGGGCATGTTGTAGTCCAGATTAAAATATAAAACATTTTAAGTTTGAAAATAAATATCCTTAAATCTAAGTCTTACTGTATTTGGTGCTGTGATGAACACCATAGCGATTAGCGAATACAAAAATATGTGCCCACGATAACGATATTGTGCATGTCATTATCGTGATATATCATATTACTGAATACCGGCACATGTATAATGTATACATTTTTGCATTTTCTTTGCAGCAGCATATATATATATATTAAAGCTGGCTAGGTTAAGGCAACAAAGTGTTCGCACCCGCTCTTGGTGCTGTGTAATTCCTGGGTAAGTTTCCTTCCGTACCTTCCAACTCTGGAGCCGGCTGGCAGCTTGCCTAGACTGTCAGGAGAAACTGAAGGATGAGTAATGTTGTGTTTAACAGGATAAAGCCTAGTGAGCTTCCTAACTGTCTACTGCCCTGTGCCCACATAGTTAGCTACCTTCTAAGGTGTCATCCTGATCGCCGCAGAACCTTACAAGTGACCGATTTGGAGAGCTGCAACGTCAATTGAGACGTGTCTCGCAATTGATTAAGTGGATCTGAGTTGGATATTAGCATGATGCTAAGCTAAATGCCCAGTTAGCATTAAAAATATTCTGCATTTTTTTTTCACTGAACGCAATGCACTAAGATTGATTGAATGCGTTAAAATTTGGCCGTAGCAAGTTCTTTTTGGAGGTAGCATTAATAAAATAAAAAATGTGATGTTCATACCTGGAATGTTCCTTTTATTTCAGAGTGGGAGATTAGCATGTTTTTAAGCTAATGCTCAATTAATAAGCATATAAAAGCATTTCGGATTTTTTCTTTTCACTGAGCTCATCGCATTGCCTTCTGGAATTTCATTCTCCATGAAGAATATATGTGATGTTGCCAAGTGTTTTACCAGGAGTGCAATTTTTACGTCTTGAAGAGATGGATCACCCTTTCATTGCATGGACAGAAAACCCCCTTATGCATGTTTTCTAAAATACCTTCTTTTGTGTTGCACAGAACAACACGAGTAGAAATGTTGGGTGAACTATCTCTTTAAAGACAAGAAATCTTTAAATCTCCAAGAAGACAAATAAACAGTTCATATGAATCATCTTTCAAGGACGTTCTCTTGTGGTATTACAGCAGCTCTTGAGGCTTTAACTTGCTGGATTACGGTCTTCCTGTGCGCTCTGGTTTCTTGTTGGGAAAATGTCTATGATTCAGCCTTGTTGTTCCAGAGAGTGAATGTCTAATGCCCCGGACGGCTAATCTGTCAGATCAGAAGTGTGCTGCTCGTTCAAAGCAAGTAGCATTACTTACAGAACACTAGGAATTGGCCATCTTTGTTGGATGCACTGAAGGTTTTCACCACTTCTCATGCATTTCCTTTTTAACATTCAACAAGGGAGAGAGGACTAGATTGTACAAGAGGCAGATGGAATTTCTAATCCACTTCCTTCCACGTGATGTAATGAGCTCGTTAGCTGTGGAGGGAATGAACGCAATGATTTGGAGTCACTGACTAAATCTGAGTCGGCTGAGTGATTCCCAGTGGGCAGTGGGAATGACGAAGAGAAAAGAGCTGCGGTCCTCGCAAGGTCATGGGTTCGATTTCAGCTTGCATAATGTCCTGATATGCGCTTTCTTGCCGTCATTTTTCCTCAACTATTCTGTAATTGAAGGCAATAGCAAATAAATATAATAGTTAATTAGAAAAGGTAAACTTGAATCATTTTGGAGCATTAGTCTGGTTTGACTTCATCAATGAAACTGAATGGTCAGTTTGTCATCTGAATGATCAACAACAAGAAATACAACAGTACCAACTTCTAGAGATAGCAAAAGTGATATCAAACTTGACTATCTGACCATCCAGCTTCATGGAGCAAGTATGCAAAAACAGTTAAACGGAGCAAAAACAGAACGTAAGTGACGTTTTTAAAAGTATCTGATTTAGCATTTATTATGCCATGCTAAAACCTTCTTAGCAAAGTTGCAGCTTCAAATACATCTCCATTTGAGCACTGCTGTTAAACTTGTGTTGAATGGCCTCATTTTTATTTACATCACAAAAAATAACATTGAATCTATCCCAACTAAGGTCAATTGGTGCCTTTTTTTTTTTGGTATAGCCTTGTCTAGCTTACATTGTTGTACACTACGCCATGGAAAGGCCGGCATGAGTATCCCACTGGGATTAGCTGTGGCTTTAACAAGCCTCGCAGAGATGCAGGATATGTTAATGGCACCGGATCGATCCAAGCATCTCTTCTTTGCCATGCAAGGCACAGGTGAAGGGTTGAGCTTGCAGTAATTGTCCCCTAGGTCAGCACATTTCCCACATCGCACTGCCCTTGTATTCTCTCTCCTTCCTCCCTCCCTCTTATTTCTTTCTCGGCATCTACTCTTGGTTTTCTTTGAATTCATACTCCGTCCGTCATGTTTCATTGCGCTGTAATCGTCAAACGGAGGTTGTTTGACTGATGTTTGCTGAGGGAATACTATTGCCGATTGGCAGAATAAATCGTACTTTAAAGAGGCCATGTTATGCCTCTTTACAAAGACTTGATTTTGTTTTTGGGGGGTTTAAAGGGTTTAGGTTTTCATGCTTGAATGTTCAAAAAACATTTTATATTGTTGACCCAGTCTGTCAGTAAAGCTCTGTTTAGTTCCTGTCTCTATGAAGCCCCTCCTTCTGAAAAGCACACTGTGCTCTGATTGGTCGGCTGAACCAGTGTGTTGTGATTGGTCAATAAATTCAAATGCGTTTCAGAAATGTCATGCCCCATATCATAACCTCAAGTTTTAACACCCTACCAACTCAACTACTCAACTCAATCGTGCCTTGTCTACACCCCCACTTTTTTGTGCATAGCCTATTCCTTCGGTGGGAATTCTGGGAATGAGTTCAGAAACAGTGCTTCCTTTTAGCTTTGCAACTTTGCAGACATTTTTCATGCTCAAACATTGCACACTAAAGAAGTTGAACAAAAGCATCATAGGTCTTCTTTAATTGTGATCACGATTTTTGCTTTTCTCGATTAATGAAGCATAATTGTCTCCGATATTTGCCAGCTGGTTATTTATCCTGAAAAAGTGTAATTTTCGTTTGTCATTTGCGTCATCTTTGAAACAAGCCTCCACAAGCTTTCATGCTTTCGGTTGCTAGATGTCCAGAGTTTAAATCCCCAATCAGTGCTTTTCTCTTAAATGGAAACATTTTATGCCTGGTGTTTTACTTAATTTTCCTAACCTGGCAACTATGCTCACATATTTGTTTTGTTTTTTAGCAAAATAATGATTATTATCATGTTAACCAGTTTAATCTAGGACAGTGAATGTAAAACCACAACGTATATCGCTTGACTCTCTGTAGACACCACGAAAAGACAGCAAAGTTTGGACTAATGAGTCCCTCTCATCAACAGACTTCATTTGGTCAGATTAGCATGCTAGTCGAACCAAAAATGCTTGTTCTTCACAATTCACAGGCTCTCTATAAAACGCAGTTGAGATTACAGGGATCAGACCGCAGGCGTTTCTTAGCCTTGGCAAGAGACCGATAACCCTAACTCTTGCTGTCAGATTGTAGTAGATCTATTTAACTAGCTGCACGCTAACAAGATGTAGTGTGCGGTTTGAGACGGGCCCGACGTAACGGGAAGTCAGAGCTGTGAAGCGAACGAGACCTGAGTTATTATCTGCGAGGTCAAAGGAATTGGACGGATGGACTGAGACTTGATCTCTCAGCTCGTGAAGATGTGACACGGGGACGTCATTCATCCTGCCTTTATCACCGTGAGGTCAGGAGGCAATCGCTTGTGCTTCACACATAAGGCTATCAGCCCTTTCATCACGGTTTCCATTTGTTACAGAAACCTTCTCGCATCTGAAACATACGGATTTGCAAACATACGCTTCCTGTTGCATGTAGAAGATTCCATTGGAATGTCCCGTTGGAATGAATTTTAGATAATTTTAACCCTGAAAAGCCTGAATTATAGTCAGATAAAAAAAATTATTAATCAGACTGTCTATTTAGCCATTAGGCTTTTTTTTTTTTTGGTACGCGTTTTTTGTCTCATATCTGATGTGTCAGACTTTCATGGCAATTTATTGATCACAAGAAAAGTATATTTTAAATATTGCTGTATATATTATTACTTTATATTTGATCAACTTTAATTGATAATATTACAAATCGTTTTTGGTTACTGAAATAAAGTTAAAATATAGGCCTAAGTATTAGATGAAAACGAATTGAAAGTTAGAAATGTTGGCTAAAATAAGTACTAAAATTACTAAACCTGAAATAAAAATAAATTAAAGCTAAATAGAAATGTATAAAAACTAATAAACATTGACAAAAGCACATAACAAAATTTCTAAAACTAGCTAAAATTAACAGTATATTATCAGTATACTAAAAAGTGCTATAATATAAATAGTACTAAACTAACTTATTTTATATTAGGCAATTTTAATAATACAAATTATTGTTTTTATCGCATGTTTCTGCTCCTTTTTTGATATGGAGAGTGCTTTGATCTCTCTTTCAGAAGATGCGTAATAGCGCCCCCTACCGTATAACAGTGAAAACACGGATAATTACGTCAATAGCGGGGAAAAGTTAACATCGAAATATATTTTGAATGTTTTTGAGGATGAAGAAAAACATTGCTTATTTTCCAGCTTGTGTATCTCCAATGCAAACACTCCAATGTTTTTGTCTTGCGTAGAGTAAAAAATTCACATCTCTGTGATTTTAGGGGCTGTTTACACGACACCGTTTTCAACTAAAGACAGTTTGGGTGCCTGAAAACACAAACCTTTGAAAACGGGTTTCAAAGTGCAAGTTTTTGAAAAACGGTCTCCGTGTAAACAACAAAAATGCTCATCTCTGCAGACGATGACGTCACACACATAGATATCATATAATAAAGGCTAGATGTCTCGTCCGTGCTGCTGGCCAATGGAGGTCGACGTCCGCACACGGCGGCCATCTTGCCACAGGGGGCTCGCTCACTCGTAACATTGTTTTAATGGTGCATGTACTTTTTAAATAACCATAACTTGCTAAATTTTCAAACGGGTTGGTTTGTTATAAACGTCAGAGATGTAGTTATGACACTGCGAACTTATGAATAATTATAATATTATATAATATTTCAACATGTTCAAGCATCCAGAATTATAGCCACGTTAATAACGTTTGTAAGAAACCAAATCGTTTGTAAATCCGTCAAGATTTCAGCGAGATAAGAGTATTTGTGTTCGTGCAGATCACTCGCCTTACAGAAAGATTCCCTGTGACAAGATGGCCACCGGGTGATGCCGTTCGAGACTCCGCCGTAAGACATCTAGCCTTTATTATGTATATCTGGTCACACACACATGCTTATTATGTGTTCAGTCTATTGTGTTTCATCGCCTATTGTGTTTCTCTAATGGTCTGGCAGCAGAATGCAGCGTTTTTAGTCTTTTTCGTGGATTCGCGTAAATTGGGATCGTTTTGACAATGGTGTCGTCTCTACGCGGGAAACGCAAAGGAAGAACTTCTGTTTTAAGCATATCGCATCTTCTGAAAGAGAGATCAAAGCACTCTCCAGACAAAAAAGGAGCAGAAACATGCGATAAAAACAATAATTTGTATTATTAAAATCGCCTAATATAAAATAAGTTAGTTTAGTACTATTTATATTATAGCACTTTTTAGTATACTGATAATATACTGTTCATTTTAGCTAGTTTTAGAAATTTTGTTATGTGCTTTTGTCAATGTTTATTAGTTTTTATACATTTCTATTTAGCTTTAATTTATTTTTATTTCAGGTTTAGTAATTTTAGTACTTATTTTAGCCAACATTTCTAACTTTCAATTCGTTTTCATCTAATACTTAGGCCTATATTTTAGCTTTATTTCAGTAACCAAAAACTATTTGTAATATTATCAATTAAAGTTGATCAAATATAAAGTAATATATACAGCAATATTTAAAATATATTGTGTTTCTCTAATGGTCTGGCAGCAGAATGCAGCGTTTTTAGTCTTTTTCGTGGATCCGCGTAAATTGGGATCGTTTGGACAATGGTGTCGTCTCTACGCGGGAAACTCAAAGGAAGAACTTCTGTTTTAAGCATATCATTGTCGTGTAAACGTACCCTCAGTTCAAAGTTTTAGCATTTGTTCAGGTATCTGGTACGTGGTCGTGTTAATGTGAGGAACAAGTTTCTTCATTTCACTAAAGAGGGAATCTGCCAAGCACATTTGAGGTGTGTGTGTGTGTGTGTGTGTGTGTGTGGTGGATATCCTGTCAGGTGCTGCCTCTGCTCCTGACACTGCTGACATTCCTCATCCTTCATGGATTTCCTCACTTGAGGTCTTGCCACGGATGTGATCGAGTGGGAGGCACAGTCGCCCCTCATGGCACATTTCTAGAGCTACAACCCACGATCCTTCTCGCTCACGGTTTAAACCCTGACGCTCACATTTAAACCCTCCGTATCACCCTGTTGGTGTTTACTTTGCAGTACATTACCACCACATACGACTACATCAAATCATTCTCTAAATGTGAGTCTGTTTTTCCCAAGTATGCACTGCTTTGGATCTGATGATCTAACTGTGCAGCACTGGCGTTGTTGCAGTAACTGTGTGAAGCTGCTGTTCGAGGTGACTGCATTGCAGAAGCCATGGAGAAATACGTGAATAAATCAATGTTTGAGCACCTCAGGTGGCTTTGCTGTGTGTCAGCAGTCCTTTCTCCTCCTCAAGCCTAGCGTTAGGGTTTCACTACCTTTGTTGTTTCAGTGTCTGTTGTGTTACATAATTTCGTAATAACGTGTAGGAAGATCATTTAGAGTCTTTGGAGGATTTCGAAAAGGTATTTACGGATGTGAAGCGCCGAAACGCTTTCAAAGACATTTCCGAATGCGTGTGTAACCCGCTTGATTTTAATGAATGCATCTGCATTCTTGAGGCCGTGTGGGAATGTAACCAATTAAAGTTGTTGATGTTAATCTAACGATTTGTGTGTTTCTCTATTAATCTCTTTCTTTCTGTTTTGTTTTGTTGTTTCTCTCGATACAGAGTGCAGCAATGGAGGAGACTGTAATATGGGAACAGCACACTGTAACTCTACACAGGGTGAGAATCAATTTCTCTCTTTTGATTTGTGTCTGGAATCCAAGTATGGATACTTATCAAATCATGTTGTTTGCGTGATTTGGATAACACAATAAAAACCCTTCAAATCAAAATATTGTTAGAATCGCATTTGTTTTGTTTTACTTGTTAAAAAATACATTTCTATTTCAAGATATTCTATTACATTCAGCTGCCAGATTATTTTTTTACTTTTTTTTTAACTTGTTTTAAAGACCCCACTAAATCAAACTTCTGACTACCCTGGTCATGGTTGTAACTATAATGTAAACTATAATCTATTGTCCTGCCCAGACTTACTTTCTTTTATATATATATATTTTTTTATTTTTAAGGGAAAACCAAGCAAAAAATTTGTTTGTGTGTTACATTAAATAATGTTACATTATTGGGTTACTCACTAATAGAAGTGCAAAAGAAGAAAAATTTTTTTTAAGAAAAGTCAGGTCACATGCTATCGGAATTGTCGCAAATACAAGTTTCTTTGTCGGAAATTGGACACGAACGCCCTCTAAAGTCTTCAAAACATTTTGTCATTTATTTCTGTTCTCTACAACAACAAAGCACTTAAATGTGACGCGCTCTAGGGCTGTCAAATGAAAATCTGAATTTCGAATATAATTTAAATCTGACAATTTTTTTTTAATAAGTCCACATTCAAATGCAAAAATGGCCACATAACTCTCCATAAATACATGATGCTGTTTTGTTAACAATTGTTTATGAAATTATATTTGATTAATAAACGTTAGTTTAAATGTTATGCACTTTTTTTTTTAACAGACAGTCATGTTATTTCATTGCTTTGAATAAACAGTTTAATGCGGTGCATTCATATTTTGCTCATGCACCCTCTTATAATTTGAATATTAGTAATATATAATTTGAATGTAGTTTTTCAGCCTTTTTGACTTCAGAAGTGGGAAATAGGACATTTCTGATAACACTTGAAGACAGCATAAGTTACGGTTTTGTTACGTTACTTTAATGAACACTGGGTGTCACACGCACTACATAAGGCCAAAAACTTCTATGAAGGTATGTAGATGCTCATGCTCGGTCAACACATTGCAGTTATGCTAGCTAGCTTTGAACATGATGCTAGTTTATATCACTTATGTGCGGTCAAGTTGCGTTAAAAAGCAACATGTAACTTTATTACAGCTAAAACTGTTCAAGTCGACAATTCAGGTCTAACAAGGCTTGAGTTTTATTGTATTGTTTCTCTCTTTATTTCTGTGACACGGCCTTTCTATCTCTCCGCCCTTCTCTGCCCTTTCTCTGTATCTCTCTGACCATCACATCCCCTCATTTATCTTCCTTTCCATGCCTCCGATCTTATCTTTTCGTTCTCTCTGTCCTATCCCGCCCCTCTCCAGCTCTTCCACTGTGGTGTGAATGTTTTGGTGTCCCTCTCAGCTGTTGTGTAACATGTAGATGTGTGTCTCGCAGGCACCAGGGTTCGGCTTCGGGATCGCTATCTCGGGCGGAAGGGATAACCCTCACTTCCAGAGCGGGGAGACGTCCATCGTCATCTCTGATGTGCTGAAGGGAGGCCCAGCCGAGGGCTTGCTGCAGTAAGACTCGTCTCTTTCCTTCTTTATTGAGAATGCCAATTCAGGTCCACTTTAATTCCTGGATTTGATTTGAATTGTGATTTTGATCAAATAGAATGAAATGTCAATTTCATGTTTTTTTTCTTTTAATAGACAATATACAGTAGTGGCCAAAAATCATGTCTGGCCTAGGAAAATGGACATCTTAAGCCTTTATTCAAATATTATTCAATTTTTTTAAAAGATTTTGTAAGATTATTGTAGTTGTGCTTGGACTCGGAGTCAATTGTTTTAGTTGTGACAACGCAGTGAAACATGCCAAATTGTGCGGACATAATTTTTGGGCAAGGCTGTCATACAAAGAAATTATGAACATGCAAAAGTTTTAGAGAAACAACAAAATATAAATAATAACTGATGATTTAGCTTTTTCCGGTCAGCTTTTTGTTTTTCTATACTTTTTTTTTTTTGCATGGTAAAATAAATTTGTAGCTGTGATAATTTTGATAAATACCTTCTAGTTTTATTTATTTTCTTCCCTCATATTTAAAAAAAATATTAAATACTTCCCTTATATTTTGATGCTTTAGTCGAACTTGTAGGGTTATTAAAAACGAATATCCCCACCGGAAATCACTTTTGGCCACTGCTGTATGTTTTATGAATTACTCCTGAACACGTTATGCACCATTTCCAGAAATATCAGATGATATTAATAACGTTTGGGATGCCACCTAAAGAAATTAATATTTAATAGATAATATATTATTTATAATTTTATATATATTTATTACTCAAATTATATAAATTGTCTTGAAAACATTTGTATTAAATTTGAAAAGTGCAAATTAAAAGCATTTTCACTAGTTCTCGGAGAGTACGCTTGGACCCACTGTGCATGTTGTGTATTATCAAATATATTTATTTTAAATGTATACATTTTATAGACCATAGTGAACGATTTTCTTTTCCAGAATGCTCTGATAACTCAAAGTTATCAGTTGATTTTCTATAGAATTGAAATCCGCTCTTCACCCTCATGGAGTTTTTAGCGTGTGAACGCATGAGCGCACAGGACTGCTGATCAAGCTCTGCACTGAGATCAGTTGGAGTGGCACTTTTGCTTACTGCTTTTTGCACTTTTTGCCCCCGGCAGGGAGAATGACAGGGTGGTGATGGTCAACGCCGTCTCCATGGATAACGTGGATCATGCATATGCAGTGCAGCAACTTCGGAAAAGTGGGAAGAATGCAAAAATAGTATGTATCCCACTTTCTTTTATTCTTTAATCTCTCTCTCTCTCTCTCTCTCTCTCTCTCTCTCTCTCTCTCTCTCTCTCTCTCTCTCTCACACACACAAACACACACACACACACACACGCACACACACACGCACACACAAGATCTCCTCTCAATGCAAATCAAACCAGCTATTAGGCTAATTGAAACAAAAACCATGCCAATCTCTAGGTATGTTGAAGGGTGTGTGATGATGTGGGGATATTTTAATCCCAAAGGCCAAGGGAACTTTATCAGGATGCATAGTATCCTGGATCCATGAAATAACTGGCCTTTAAAAATACAAATCTGCCTGCCTCTATGGGAATTTTACAAAGGGGTGTCCTGACTTATGCACCCTGTATTTTAAGGAAGAACATTTATTTATTTACGATACATTATTCATTCACAAAAAAAATTGGTGTCCTTAAAGGTTGGATTTGCCCTATTTTTTTAAATTAAGGCATTAAGATCAATTTCCAAATTATTTTTATTTATTTATTGTACTTTAGTCTACTTTAGCATGGGTGTCTAAACTTATGCATAGCACTATATAGAGAGAAAGTGTGTGTGTGTATATATATATATATATAAATATACACACACCGGTACACACTTCTTACTTAAATTATATAAATTGTCAGACTTTAATTTATATAATTTGTATTGAAAACATTTGTAATTAAAAGCATTTTTACTAGTCCTCTCACACTTTTATTTATTTACTTAGTTTTAGTTTGTATAACATTTTCGAAATGCTAATTAAAGGTAGTCTGTTTATTAAAGTAGCCTTACACTTTTGGACCTACTTTTATTCATTTATTTTGCACTAAAATCCGTAAGAGAATGTTTTAGAGATGTATTGGAGATTTTTTTTTAAAAGTGCCCCAAAATTGTGAATAACCATATCTTGCTTCTCCTTCTGTCCAGACCATCAGGAGAAAGAGGAAGGTTCAGATCCCTATGGGGCGCACGGGTGAGCGCGAGACCATGTCGGAGCACGACGAGGACGATGACAGTTACGAAGAGGAGATTTATGAGGCACGGAGCGGCCGGAGCGCCTACAGCGGGGGCGGAGCCACGGGCCGGAGGAGCGGCAGGGGCGAGCGGCTGGGCGGGAGGAGGGACCGGGACAGAGAGCGCAGCGGCTCCAGAGAGAGGAGTCTGTCCCCACGCTCGGACCGCCACTCTGTGTCCTCCAACCTCCCCCCTCGCCCAGCCAAGGTCACCCTCATCAAGTCCCGCAAAAATGAAGGTGAACATGGCCGCTTCGAGCCCGCCAACCGGTGTCGTCCAATCACTCTTGCCCTTACATAGCACAACAAGTTTCCAGGTGGTCTGTCCCCATTAAATTGAAAATGCTACACAAAACCACATAATATCATCCAATCAGAACATATTTGAAGTTTAATGTTTAGTCCCAATGACATTTTTGCTATGTCAACCCTCTACGCACACCGTGGCAATAGAATTGCCAACGGCTAGTCATTTTTTAGTTTTCTCTTTTTAGATTCCCGCCCACTACTGATGGAACCAGCCGGCAGTGGTTGCCTGGCCTTAAAGGATGAAAAACAAAGTTAGTCATTTTTTACAGGAAAAAGGGTTGTGTGTGCAGGTTTCCATCAGGAAAAAAAAAAAGCAACTTTATAGCTAACATATGCTAACATGCTGTATGCGTTTCTGCGGTTTACTCTGTAAGCAGAATACGGGCTTCGCCTGGCCAGCCACATCTTCGTAAAGGACATTTCCCCCGAGAGCCTGGCAGCTCGAGACGGAAACATACAGGAGGGAGACGTGGTGCTCAAGGTAAGATAAATGACCACCTGTAGGGGAGGGGGAACAGATGGAGAGAGAGAAGGGAGTGTATTAAGTGACGAGCGTGACTGAAGTGATGCATTTAGTGATGTGAGGAATTATGAAAGAATGCAGACATTTGCTAATGGAGATGAATGACAGTGTTCACATCTTTTTTTACTCTGGAACTAGATTAATGGCACTGTGACTGAGAATCTGTCCCTGATCGATGCTAAGAAACTGATCGAGAGGTCAAAGGGCAAGCTGAAGATGGTGGTGCAGAGAGACGAGAGGGCGACCCTGCTCAATATCCCCGACATGGATGACAGCATACCTTCAGCTAATGCGTCTGACAGAGATGGTGAGAGAGTGTCTGTACAGCACACACACCTACCAGTCAAAGTGCATTTGATTTATTCTTTTCAATTCTCCCTGCTTTTATATAGTTAGAAAGCTGTAACTCTAATTCACAAAGAGATCCTACTAAATAAATGCACTTTTTTATTTATTCTTTAGAATATCAGTTTATTGAAATTTTGTTAACAGTACATTTTGTTTTACAGTAAAAAAGTTTAATTTAAAAATAAAGTAAAAAAACAAATATATATATATATATTATTTTTATTTTTTTAATTAAACTTGTTTTATTTTAGTTAGTTGCTAAGTGAACATTTCTAATATCTGTTTACGTTTTTCATCCAATACTGCATTTTTTATTTTTATTTAAAATGTTATATATATGTAAATGTTTTAAATTCTAACTACCAGAAATTATTAGGTAAATGTATATTGTTTAGACTTTTTTTTTTTTTACCAAGACAAGGCAAAACAAAAAAACTATTTTTTTAATTATCATTTTGGATTGTTTTTTGTGTGTTTTTCTTAGCAGATTCTTATTTGATTCCATTATGATTTTTTAGGGAGAATTAGAATATCCCAATAGCAATACTTTAGATTTGACTTGTATACTGTAACAAACACCTGTTATGGTGTGAAATCATGTGATCTTTGTGTTAGATATTTCAGACATCCACTCCGTGGCCTCCGATCATTCCAACCGATCCCACGAGCGGAAGAGAAGCAGCCGGTCTCGATCCCCGGACCGCCGCTCAGAGCCCTCGGACCACTCCAGACACTCTCCACCGCAGATCAGCAATGGCAGGTCCGAAACCTTTTCTGTTTTATTACTTATCACACAAAATGTTGGTACAAATGAAATCAGCGGTCTGATTCACCTAGTGTAAATGTACTACGCTTTGGAGCCAAATCATCTCCAAATAGTCTTTTTTGGCTTCCCCTCCCTGCTCACCGCTGATATGAGAACAGGCATACGAGAAAAGCTTCTGTCAGACGGTACCGCAGCTCTTGACAAAACGCTCCTGTAAATTGGATGTGTCCTAGATAGATAAACCAGGGTGTGACAGCGGTAGAGGATGAGAGGAATTTCATCTCCCCGCAAATGTGCCATCCTCCTAAACGAAACCTTAAATTTAAAGGTGAAGTGTGTTATTTTTTTTTATGGTAAAATGCTTTCAAATACTTGAAAGCATCAGTAGGTCATTTGTAGGATGACTTGGGAAGAGAGGAAACTCTCTGGCACTGTGTAAGTATGCTCTGTTTGTGTTTTTGAGAAGGCTCCAACTGGTTGGCTGTCTTTTGTTTTAGAAGAAGAAATTACACACTTCACACAAGCCAGACTTGACCACACACATGTTTACAGACCTTCAGGTTTGTAGGTGTTCATGAAGTTTCTTCTGATTCTTGTTTTGAATCAGGGCCGCAGGGCCGACGACTCAGAGAACCCGGCCAGTGTAAGTTTATGGGTCCGGTTAACGCAAGCGTCCCGAACATAGCTAACCAAACTAACGCTTTTGTGAGCTTTGCACTAAAGCATGTGACGGGGACGCTTCACAAAGTGATGTGTGTGTTATGCTGAAAATTTATGCGAACTACTTGACTTGTTCATTTCATCATTCCAACGTCACAACCCTGGCTAAGGGAATGAAGCCCAACACACCAACTTGTGTACAGGGAATTCATTGGTTTGTGTGCCTAATCCCAGCATGCGTCTCTGACATCAAACATATCCCTCCATTCATTCTCATTTATTCAATTTCACAGCACTGGTCTCAGCTGTTACCCCTTTCCTGCTGAGCGAAGACAAGTATAGGGGTGTCTGTCGGTAACGTTCGAATACACACGTGCTCCAAAGGGCTGCTGCTGTCAGTTTCGCAGTGTTGGCGAAAACATGCTGCTTTTAACATTATTTGTAGTAGTAGTTCTCTGCCTTAGAGAGTTCTTGGTATTACAGGCACATCTGCTCTGCCAACCATCCTTGAAAGTCGTCCAATAGGACTGAAGCACCACCTGCACCATGTGCGTAGACAGAAATGTGGAATCGGTGAAGACAGAGGCAGCGTGCTGAAAGCTTAGTTGTTGTTGCTTTGTAAACTTTCTCTGATAAGAACATCACTGAATTCCTGGTTTGAGAACCAACAGGTTTAATGGATGGAATAAATTTTTGTTTTTATCTGAGAACCACCTTTTTTGGGGGGGTGGGAACATGGAATGGTGCCAGGCACCATGTTGGCGAGAAGGTTTCCCAACTAATAAAATATGTTCTATAAATGTTTTATGACATTCCCCTTAAAGCTCCAGTCCGTAACTTTTTTGGGTTAAAAATTATCCTAAAATAAATTGAGCAAGTACAATAACCAGCAAGTGTTTAGAAGTATCTGCTTGCCTTAGCTCGGTTAAAAAACGGTAAGCTTGTAATAATGTTTTTAATTCCAGTGGTACTGGTGGATTTCCACTTGAATTTCAAGCATGTCTTTGCGTCATTACGTCACATCTGTACACATAAATAAGGTGTCTCGGCTAGTTGGCTATATTGCGTGTGAGGATGTTGGTGGAGATTTATAGCCTTTTCTCACAGCACTTGATATAATTAAACTTTTCAATTTGATGGCGGATCCAGAAAGGTTCAAACGACAATCACCAGTGACGAGATTCACCCGTTGTAAAATAAGAAAATAAGAGACTGCAACCGGCCCATGCGAAACCAAGGATAAATATCAGAAGGGCTTTTGAAAGGTGACGTGAACTGAAAGGAAGGCATTAAAAAACGGACGCAGAGACGGCTTTTTTTGTGCTGGACAAGTAAGACATTTCAACGGTTCAATTATGTAACAGTAGCGCTCTTGTTCGCTTAATTCATTCAGTTACGGAGTAGGCTACTGAACTACAGGTAGTCACGCAATGCTGGTGTTAACATTAACAATTTGATAACAAAGTAAAAATTGCACGGTTTGACGTGATATAAGCGATCGTTAGATTTAATCATTGATTGGTTTTGCCTGTCTGCTACCTTTTATGTCTCGTGGACGTCCTTGTGTTGCCATCAGCCAGTCAGAATAATCATGATGTTTCAGAGTGATTAGTCACATGGCATTTGCTGAACAACTGCCATTGAGAAGTATCATAGACATTGGTTTGAACCTTGTGTACGAACAAGATCCAACTTTTTTTTTTTTTGTATCTTGCTTGGTTGATTTTACCAGCCTGGTAACAAAGAGGAAAGAAAGTGTTTTAAGATGTCCTGCCAAGTTCTTCTCTCCATTTTCTCTTTCAATTAAAGATTAGAGAATTAAACCAGTGTTCGGTGCATCACAAACTAAATAGGATTATCAACTTTTTAAAGGGAGGAAAAAAGTTGAATGGTACGTTGATGTCAAAGTCTCTACAACGTTATTTCAAGTCGTTGGGCGCTAGCCAAATCAGGCAGATGCCAACATGGGCATGCTCTCATTCTCAAAACTAGTAGCGTTTAATACATTTTGCTGTTTAATTTAAGGACATTTTTGTTCACTTTTGTACTATAAAAAAAGTGTTGGGTCGGCTCTTAATGTCCCATGTAAAATTTAGGTCCCAGTTAAGGACGTAGTGAATTACACTTCTAATTTTCTGTTCCGAATAAAAACTCATCCCCGTATCCGAATGCCATATTTCTTCGAAACAGAGTAATGTAAGTGCCATCCCAACAACACCTGAGCATTTGTTTTCTCTTGTAGTTAATTTTATTGATTATAATAACTGTAAAGAGCCTCGAGTGCACAATGGCGTCTTTAATACTTTAAGGTATAGTGCATTATGCCATACACTTATCCTCAATCAGCCAAGGCTTTTTATTGAGCCACACCGTTGCTGGGAAAGATATTCGTCATTGTCATGAATAAAACAGGACCACATGTGGCGGCGCGGCCCTGCAGAGATGGAGAGTTTCTGCAATCCGTGGATGTCGCCCGCTGTTGTTTACCGTGACAATAAAGGTCACGGGCAGGACCCGTCATCTTTGGCCATGTGCCGATTTTTGGAGTGCCTCAATGGCGGTGGTGCACCTGGAGTCCTTTTCTCTTTGTCGTCTCTTTCTCTCTCTCTCTCTCTCTCTCTCTCTCTCTCTCTCTCCTCCATTACTCCAGATCAGATGGTCTGCGCTAAATATAGTCCAACAAAGGAGCTGCAAAACACAGCTGTGACCTTCAAGACTACCTAGCTGCCCTAGCCACACATCGTCCTCCATCTCTACCTCGCTCTCATCTGCCATTTGTCTTTCAGTGTAAACAGTGTTTTATGGGTTGTGTGCTTAGGCTCGATAGTGTGGAAAAAGCGGCGTTGTTTTTTGGTTGTCCTGCTGAGAGCAGAGCATGCATTAATCATCAAAAGCTTTAACCGAACAGCACAAAGCTCATCTCATTCCACATTGTACCGTATATTTTCAGTGTCTTGGTTTACAGGTGTGTTGTTGATGTACATTCACTTACGGCCTGAAACACACTCTACCAAGTACATGAACGCAAACACAGAGTTGCCACAAGGGGCGCTATAGTGGATATTCGCGTAAAGTGTCAGTTCTTTCAGGTCAACTACTGTCATAGTGGAGCAACAATTTAAAAATCTTGTCCAGCAAGTTCAATGCTTGACCTCTGGTTTTAATAGCACAGATATATGAGGGTAACTCTATCGCCGCCTGGAGTACTGGGGTCGGTTACCGCCACAACAACACAAGATTGCATGTTAAACTACTTCATTGATATTCTGATAGCGATTTAGTTTGCCAAGCGTTCACATTTGCGTTTGGGTACTTGTGTCGAGAATGTTTGTGGCCTTTGGAGAAAATACGTTTAGCTTTGAATTTGATATATCTGATTAATTTGAGCACATTTTAGTAAAAAAAACGGATTAGTTTAAAGTGTTAGTTAAGAAAGTGTTTCCAGATATTAGGCATTTTATGTGTTCATAAAGTCCATATTTAATCTCTGATCTTTATATCTGTCTGATCAGATATTTGTATATGGTTACTAGTCAGTAAAGTTGATTTTGGGAGGTCTGATTCATTTTAGTGATTTGGTTTGTTTGAAGAGAAAGAAAAAAAGTTTCAGTCATCGTTCAAAAATATTTCCAGTAGTTTGGCTATTTGTATGTCCCTTTTTCTAAGAAAATAAGTATTTAGTGAATCAATAATTGGAAGTTAGTGAAATCAATAATTGGAAGTTAGTGAAATCAATAATTGGAAGTTAGTGAAATCAATTTGGGAAGTCTGTTTCATGTTAGAGATTTGGTTCATTTAGATTATTTCAATGAATTCAGAAGACTGATTCACTAATCATCATTCAAAACTGATTCATCATTCAACACTGCCAAAAGTCAATATTATTATCGATACATTTTACAAATCAGTGTTTGTTTTTTTAGTTGTACATCATGTAAATGTAGATATTGGAGTTTGATGTCACACTAGTTGAGCACATTTTTTTTTTCTAATTTTATTTTATATTATTAAAACTCATTTTTAAGTCTAAGTTGAAGAAGATTCGTTCTGAGAATTGAGAAATTTGCATTGCTTATGGTTCAAACATATCACTCCCCTTATTGTTTTACTTCAAAACAAACTTGCCACACACAGTCCACTTTTTTAAATAGCTTCTCATGTCGGTTTGACCAAATCATTAAAAAGAAACAACTTCAAAGAATCATTCATCCACAGATTTACTACATTTACGCTCATCAAAGACTAATACGTGACTGTGTGGGATTCTAACGGCTTTTCTGCTTTACACCCCCAGTCACAGGAGCCGTGATGAAGACAGGATCTCCAAGGCTGGGCCGCTTCCTCTACCTGCTAAGATGGTGGAGGAGATGCCGAAAGAGCAGAGCGCAGCCAGAGAAGAGAAACAGCTCCCCCCTCTGCCAGGTCAGAGGTCATTACACATGGATACACTGATCGAACAGTCTCTGCCTGTGCACGTGGGCTTGTGTTTGTGCGCAGGTGGTGATGAGCAGCGGGAGTTTGTCAGTGGTGACAGTGTCTTCCCACCTGCTTCGTCCCGCTGGGCGTCTTTGACCTCCCAGTGTGCTACAAGCTCATGTGGTGACAATTCTGTGTGTGTGCGTATTTTACTCAGCTATTCAATGTGCTTTGATGTCCTCAGAGCCCAAGCCTGTGTACGCTCAACCCGGCCAGCCTGACGTGGACCTGCCTGTTAGTCCGGCAGACGCCCCCGTGCCCAGCGTCACAAATGATGACAGCATTTTACGGTGCGTCTCACCAACTTGCCCAAACCCAAAACTGTTGTAGAGATGTTGGGAATGAAACGTCCCTAGATGCATGTTTGTGTGTCCACCCTCAGGCCGAGCATGAAGCTGGTGAAGTTTAAGAAGGGCGAGAGTGTTGGATTGAGACTCGCTGGTGGGAATGATGTCGGGATATTTGTGGCGGGAGTTCTGGAGGACAGTCCTGCTGCTAAAGAGGGCCTGGAGGAGGGAGACCAGATTCTCAGGGTGAGTTCACTGATTAATTACTGCAAAAACTTCAGTCTACATAGGCAGCTTCTTCAAAAGGTCATCAGGAGACTGTGCTTTTGGTTGCTAGTGATCCACCAATCACCAGTCACCGTTACTGTGGAAGCAAGAACTATGGCAAAAGAACTCGACACTAACTGTCCACTCCCATGAAGCATTACGAATGATGTAAAAGAGTTGGTCTCTTTTCACTCTCAAACAACTTGTGTATAAATGTATGAAGTATATTTATAAATGCACTACTGTTAAAAATGTTGGGTTCTTTAATATTTTGAAAGAAGTCTAACACTGACACTAAGGCTGCATCTTTTTTATGAAAAATACATTAATATTGTGAAATATTATTACCGGTACACTTAACTGTTCTGTTTGAATATATTTAAAACTCTAATTTATTCCTGAGATCAAAGCTGAATTCAGTGTCACATGATCCTTCAGAAATCATTCTAATATGATGATTTGCTGCTCAAGAAACATTTCTTATTATTAACTTGATAGTGCGCATGCACGAACGTGTCTTTCCATGCTCATAGCCAAAGGATTATACTTATCAACTGTGCGCAAGACGAAGCGGAACGCAGAAAATGAAGTATACCCCGGCCTTAATTAAAAATCTTACTGACCCCAAACTTTTGAAATGAAGTGTTTATGAATATTGAACTTTTTTTCTTGATTTGATTACTTGTGCTTCATGTAGATAATTCTCTCATAAAGATGAGTGCACATTAAAGGCTTATAAATATGAATGTGAAAAATACTTCACAAGCCATTTTTATAATAATATAATATGCATTTTTGTAATAAAAATAGGTAAAATAGTTATTTATTTAGCCTATTCGAACCGTTTTCTTATGATACATTTCAATATTGTATAAAAAAAAATTATAATATAGAATCCTTTTCTGTCTTGAATTTTGAGTTAACCACAGAATCATCTTGCAAAATATTCATGTGATGCTGCCTTAACTTTTTGCTAATAATTGGTATGAGTCGTCAGCATGATTTGCTGCCGTGTGTGTGTGTGGCCTTGTAAACCCTACATTATGGGGACAAAATGTCCCCACAAAGATGGCAATACCCGAAATACTTGTCCTTGTGGGGACATTTTTTGGTAAGGGACTGTTCGTTATTTATTTAAGGGGCCACCGGAGGAGTTTTGAGATCAATAGTCAAAAAAGACTTGACCCTCCCTTCGCCAGCAATAAATTTTTCTATGACCCTCCAAAATGATTGTGAAAAAAGGCATGACCCTCCCTCCCCGATCATTTATTGATTATTACTTTTGTAATGGTTTGCGCTTGGCAAAGATGTTCAGATATCTCTATGCCTAGACCTACACCAAACGTTCATTAAAAGACTCCTGCACACCCGCCTTTTTCAAACTGGCGCAGCGCTGACTCGCGGTAGAAACTGCATGATTTGATTTGTTAAACATGAGGATTATCCGTCTGGCATGGCCGCTCACTCTAACATTAACCTAGATATTTGTTCGCTGTTCTTAGGGGCATAACCAAGAGTGTGTAGCGCGCACTGCATGACATGGAGGCGCCGATGCGATCAACAGTGGAAACAACTTAAAATACTCTATTTATGGCCATACAGAAAAGAATAATGCATCAGTCGCAATACTTTTATTTGTGTAAACTCACAATAACAAGAAAACGTTTTGCTTTCGTAAAATAAAATAAAACAACCAGGGCGCGCTTTCATGGTCTCCGTGAACTGTAGCGCGTCAAAAAAAAATAAATAACAGAAACATATCGTAGGCTATATAGCATACTAGCCTCAAATATATGAAAAAAATATCTATATAAAGCTTGATATGTCCACTTTTAAAAACGAAAAAAATCAAATCGAAAGCAAATATCATCTGATGTAATCTGTATGAAAGATGCATTTCTCTTAAAGGCGCACTTTACAGCGGAGATGTATGGAGACATGTTTGCAGCGGACACTGATTTAGAAAAAAAGAGTTTATTAATAAACAATTAAAATGCATCGTTATTTTTAAATACATATTTATTATAATTAGCCTGTTTTTGCGGCAAGATTATACATGCGCTTGAGCGCAGAATGGGCTATATCCCATGCAGTATTTAAGCAGAAATTAACGTGCGACTAGTCAAATTTTTAGTATATGGCAACAATACATTTACTATATTTGACATTATTTAATTAGTATATCCAAAAGTATTTTGGAAACTATGATAGGCCTACATTTTTTCATGATTTTTTGATGACTAAAAAATTCAAAAGAAAAGCATTTATTTAAAAACGAAATATTTTGTAACATTACACATGTTTAAATGTCACCTTTGATAACTTTAATGCATCCTTACTGAAAAAAAATTATTCTGACTAGCCAAGTAAACCAACACATTTTTGAACGGCAGTGTACATTCAGTAGGTTATTATTTATTGCAATATAAACACTGTCAGATCAACAAGGTATCTCTTCTACCAGTCGAAGAGCATAAGAGCAACTTTCTGCTCTTATGTTTACTCCGTGCACTGTCAAGGTCTTCATCGTATTTATCGGTCTTTGCAGCAATTATTTTACCGCAAATACTGCATCGCGCGCTGTTGGCATCGAGTCTGGAGAAATGTACCCACACTTTTGATCGACTTTTCCACATCTTTAAGGTAGCCTATTATGTGTGTGTCCTCGCGTCTCATATTAATATGTACGCGGAGAGTTTGTGTGTGTGCTCGCGTCTCATATTAATATGTACGCGGAGAGTTTGTGTGTGTGCTCGCGTCTCATATTAATATGTACGCGGAGAGTTTGTGTGTGTGCTCGCGTCTCATATTAATATGTATGCGGAGAGTTTGTGTGTGTGCTCGCGTCTCATATGAATATGTACGCGGAGAGTTTGTGTGTGTGTGCTCGCGTCTCATATGAATATGTGCGCGGAGAGTTTGTGTGTGTGTCCTCGCGTCTCATACAAGTATGCGCGTCGAGTTTGTGCGTGCGCGCGCGTCTCATATGAGTATGTGCGCGGTATCGAAATCTGGAACCGAACAACATGCCATTTTTCGATACTCGATAGTATCGAGGCAATTCGGTCGATACCTAAAAACTATCGAGACTCGGTACCCAGCCCTAGAAAAGACCAGGTACAAATGCCCTCCGAAACGCATTCGAGACTGATTTGAATCCGATCGCTCAAACCACTTCAGGGGAGGTCTGGGCCACATTCCAGACAAAACGGAACAAGTGTAAATGCATCTGGTTGTTGAAACCACATATGTAAATTGTACTCCTCCCAAAAAATGCAATAAAATAAAAATAAACGTGAGAGCGTGTTATAGGCTTTATGTCATGTTATAGCCAGACATGACGACGCTACTGCAACACGCATCATTGCAGATGAGCCAACGTGCAAACTATTTGAAGAATTGAAGATAGGATTTAAATCCGTTTTGCAAAAACGCATTTATGCGACCACACCAGGTGTAAATGGAATCGTTTTGATAAATCAGATAGCTATCCGATCTGAGAAAACGCATGAAGTGGCCAGGTGTAAACAGCTAATGTAGCACACGCGTTATTTGTGTTTGTTTTCAGACATGATAGCCTAACAGTTGTTTTATAGCCTACTTGTCCTTATGCGATATCACAATTTTTGATCGTGGATGATTTAATATCTCCACGATCTGCTTTTGAAGAAATGTGGTAGTATCGCTATCACACACACCACAGTGCACATCTATCAGCTGCAGTTCTGGCGCCTCAGTCCCAAACTCGACGTAGGCTACATCGACGTAGGACACACTCACAGGACACTGCTTGTGATTCGCAATCACAAAAGTTTATTATTTGCTCGTGGTAAACATTTCATTGGCGTTCTGTTCTGACATGATGCACTTTTTCTGAGCGCGCGCGCACTGTCAAACAGCGCCAAACTGGACTTGATCTTTCGCGTCTGATTTTTGTTGGGTCAGACCCATCTGCTAGCTATGGGGGGACCGAGAATGAGAGAGCTACATGGAAAAATATCCACAAAACAAGCCACTTTGAAAGTTTGTTGTTTTCATGAATACAAAAGTTGGGTGACCCTCCCCCTAGACTAAAAAAAGTTGGATGACCCTCCCCTCAACAAAGAATAAAAAGGCATGACCCTCCCCTATTTTCCTCCGGTGGCCCATTCCATAAATACCGAACGGTCCCTAACGGCTTATAAATCATACAAGTGTTTTTGTGCAAATATAAAAAATGCAGTTATTGTGTAATGGGTAGGGTTAGTGTAAGGGGATTAAATGTATACAGTTTGTACAGTATAAAAATCGTTACCTTTATGAAAAGTCCCTATAAAACATGAAAACACAACGTGTGTATGTGCATCTGATTTTTATACCTGCTTGGTTTGTGCTCAAGCTATTGCATCTCTTACAGTTTCTTAGCCGTTCAGCCTGTTGTTTGTGGTGGCGTTTAGCTCTTGTGATGAATAACCGGAGTGGGACTCTTAAAGGCCTGTGGGTGAAGGGAGATTTGGTGTCCCGGCTTTTATAACCTTCTGTTTACGGGCTCTTTAATGGCAGTCTTAGTTTTATGGCGGTTCCCCCTTCCAAAATGTCCCTCTTGTGCTGTACAGATGCCATTAAACCTCAGTGTGTGAAGATGCTTGCCTTCTCTCAGGATGGTTTCCCCGGTGACGTTGGTTTCCTTCACCTCGCTGCCAAACGCAGCCTCTTTCTTTTCCTCGCTGGGTTTTTCCAACATGCTTATTCTTTATTCAGAACATTTGTCACTTTCCCTTTTCTCTCAAACCTCACCACCCACCACACAATCACACTTTTTTCACAAACTTTCTGCCCATTCATTAGTCCCTTTTAGAGAGGAGGGTTTTTTGTTCTAATTAGCTCTTCTTCGGACCCTTTCCAGGTAAACAACGTGGATTTCGCGAACATCATCCGTGAGGAGGCAGTGCTGTTTCTGCTGGACCTGCCCAAAGGAGAGGAGGTCACCATCTTAGCCCAGAAAAAGAAAGATGGTGAGGATGCAATCTGTCAGGTCTTGGTATACGTGACTTGATTTAGGGCAGGCTTGATTTTTATCCATTAGGAATTGATTAGATCAACAAAAGTTCCAGAATGGACAGACTTATTTGAGTTTGTTACAACAATGCCTTAAAGGATAATTCCGGTATTTAACACCTTGAGTCTATATTGTAGTTTGTTTTGGATGAATAAGAGTGGTGGACAACATTTTTTTTTGACAATGGATCCTCTCTCGAGTTTTGAATTGGCCATGGACCCATTTAACATTGGAGTCAATGGGCATGTCCGAAAATGTCATTAAAACAGCCAATAATGTTCGTTTACAAAACTGTTAAACTCACCGAGTGGTTAGTGGTGTTCGTTGATGATTATAAACAATATATCGTCGCAATATATGATTCCAATCCGTTTATTTTGCTATAGTGGAACTATTTTTTCAGACACTTCACAACTGTGTAACTTCCGCTCAATATTTGAATCTGAAGCGTTAGCACACTCCCGACCACTTGATGGCGATAACCGATGTTTATGTCTCGCGGGACACTCACGGTCACAGTCGAGTTCAACTTCATATTACAAGTAACAATGAATGAAGGTTTTGTTTGTTTATTTCGCTTACTCTCCCGGAGCACAGTTGCTCTGCTCGCTAGCCTTATGAGAAACGGAAGCGAGCAAAAAGACTACATCGACCAAATGTAAACAGCCCCCTTTCCGTTTCCGGTAGCGCATTTATATTAACGAGCACTCAGTCCTTCAACAGAATTCAATGGGATTTTACAAAATGACGAATAAAACACGACAGAAACTGTATTTCGCAAAACTTTTTGTTTCTGGAACATCAACTAACATCACTAATCACTCGGTGAGTTTAACAGTTTTGTAAACGAACATTATTGGTTGTTTTAATGACATTTTCGGACATGCCCATTGACTCCAATGTTAAATGGGTCCATGGCCAATTCTTTTATAGTCAAAAACTCGAGAGAGGAACCATTGTCAAAAAAATGTTGTCCACCACTCTTGTTCATCCAAAACAAACTACAATATAGACTCAAGATGTTAAATACCGGAATTATCCTTTAATAGCTTTTTAGTTGTAACATCAGCAGAAAATAAAAGTAGCAATAGAGGAAGAGCATGTTAATGTATTTTCATTTACAAACTAATTCATCCAATAATATCATAACCTAGCTTGATTATATCCAATCAATTCTTTATGGCCTAATTGCTTAAATGTGGAGATGCTGCTCACTGCACAGCCATGGGAGAAGAGCCCTTCTCTGAATGTCATTTTTATGGGATTTTAATCGTCCAGAGAGGTGGAGCTGGATGTCGTTCGGTTCTGCAGTGAGCACCACATGTAAATGTGTGAAAATGAGTGTTATTTTAATGTTTTGTAACCAGTTAGTGCTATGGTAAGCTAGTTAGCCAAGTTGTCAATGCCTGATCAAAAATCAACGTGTTATCATGATATCTTATTCTAGCTAATCTCTCATTTTTAACCAGATACCCATATGCTTAGGCAAGGTAACAACTTGGCTTACTAGCTATCTTATCAACCGAAAGTTAACTGACAACACAAAGTAAAGTTTAATTTGACTATTTTGGTTTTGGTAATATAATGTCTAAGGGCAAAAAGATTCTGTGGAGGGAAGGAATCTTTTACAACCTACTCAAGAAAACCACCAAGCAAGTAATTTGGGGCACTTGTTAGACTGGCCAGCAAAACCACTGGTTCAAGTTTTTTAGCAGGACTGCTAACTAATAATAATATATTTTCTTTGTTTCCCAGTGTACCGGCGCATTGTAGAGTCCGACGTTGGTGACTCGTTCTACATCAGGACCCATTTTGAGTATGAGAAGGAGTCGCCCTACGGCCTGAGCTTCAACAAGGGTGAGGTCTTTAGAGTGGTTGACACCCTTTACAATGGCAAACTGGGCTCCTGGCTCGCCATCCGCATCGGCAAGAACCACCAGGAGGTGGAGCGGGGCATCATCCCCAACAAGAATAGGTACTGAAACCATTTGTATTGGTTGGCATTCAGTCATGCTTGTTTGAAGTGTTGTCATTCAAATTTGGCCTGATGTTTTGTATCCTGCAGGGCTGAGCAGCTCTCGAGTGTCCAGTACACTCTCCCAAAGACTCCAGGAGGGGATCGGGCCGACTTCTGGAGGTTCAGAGGCCTCCGTAGCTCCAAACGAAACCTGAGGAAGAGCAGAGAGGACCTTTCCGCTCAGCCCGTCCAAACAAAGTTCCCTGCTTATGAAAGAGTGGTGCTTAGAGAAGGTACGGCACCTGCTCTTATAGCCGGCATTTTAGTTGCTCAAGTTATTTGTGGTTTGGACATCTATTGTTTTTAAGCCTTGCTAATCAGTTTCAGTTCATCTGTTGATGTTTGCAGGAAATAATCTGATAGATTTACATTGAAGGACAGCCGGTTTGTATAAATCTAGTTAACCTGTTGTTTCTCCTGCATAAAAGCTGGTTTCTTGAGGCCAGTGGTCATTTTCGGGCCTATTGCGGATGTCGCAAGAGAGAAACTGTCGAGAGAGGAGGCTGCCCTCTTTGATCTTGCAAGTGAGTTTTGTGTACTGAGATTTTATGTCATTTTTTTCTTTAATATTTAGAAGGTGAATCTGTATAAATCTGTCTTCTCCTCCTCCTCTCAGAGAGTGAACCCAGAGACGCGGGGACAGACCAGCGCAGCTCTGGAATCATCCGTCTCCATACCATTAAACAGATCATTGACCGAGTGAGTATGGAGTAATTTAGTTTATAACTGCCATCCCGCTTTCCTTCAGCTCAGCTCGTGAGCAAAGACACAGCTGGTGTTTCATGATTCTGTTTGTACTGCTAGGACAAGCATGCCGTGCTGGACATCACACCCAACGCGGTGGATCGTCTGAACTACGCTCAGTGGTACCCCATCGTGGTGTTCCTGAATCCAGACAGCAAGCAGGGTGTCAAGAACATGAGGACCAGGCTCTGTTCCGAGTCCAGGAAGAGCGCCCGGAAGCTGTACGAGCGCGCTCTCAAACTGAGAAAGAACAACCATCATCTCTTCACCAGTGAGTAGACCAAAACATCAAAATAACGGCACGTCGTTGCAAAATTATAACTTTCTTTAGTCCGTGGAACACAAAAGGAGACATTCTCCATATAATGGCCTTAAATGGACTTGTCCATATAATGAAAGTGAATAAAGGACTTGGACTTTTGCAAGCTTCAAAAAGGATTCAAAAGGACCATAAACGTAGTCTAAAGTAGCTTTGTGTGAGGAAAAGACTGACATTTAAGTCATAGGTCACCACTTATTATTTTTAATGGGTAGGATTGCACTAGTTGTTAGTTATTAGCACAATGCTAAGATTTGCTTACATAATTAATTGCGACTCTGCTTCCTTTTAGCCACCATCAACTTGAACAACATGAACGACGGGTGGTACGGCGCTTTGAAAGAGACCATCCAGCAGCAACAGAACCAGTTGGTTTGGGTCTCAGAGGGCAAGGTAAGTTTCTCTACAGTTCTCTGTCCAAATATCCAGATGTGTTGCTTCTTTGTCTAGCCCCCCCCCCCCCCCCCCCCCCCCAAATCGTGGTTAATTCAGGAACAACACTGTACTCATATTTAGTCTCTACACTTTGCCCTGTCTGTATGCTTTTTGTCTTTTTTTATTTTCTTACATCGTATCTCATTTGTTTTTAATATTGTTAAACTGTATTTTTTATCAAAAAAGCCCTACTAGGGACAAGTGTCGAGAATTAGCTTTAGCTAAAAACACTATGATACATACATCGGATGACTGTTAAGTTTATCTATGTTATTGTATCTGTCCCTATTTAAATAAACTGAATAATAATAAATAAATAAAAAGTTTAATATCGGCCGATATCCGATATGGTACAAATATATTGTGCAACCCTAAAATAATTTCAGCTCAAAACAATATTTCATGTCTTTATATATTTATTTGGTAAGTAGCTGTGTAATAATATTTATAATTTATTATAGTGAAAAAAAAGAAAGAAAAAAAGAAAAAAAATTTTTTTCACTCAGAGCATTAGTCCTGCTTTTGCACAGTGTAGTCCAAGGCTTTTTTGTAATGCATCTGTGGGTCATCAAACTCATCCTAAACATCCCTCCCTCCCCCTCTCGGCCTGCAGGCAGATGGTGCTCCTGACGATGACCTTGATATCCACGACGACCGCCTCTCCTACCTCTCGGCACCGGGCAGCGAGTACAGCATGTACAGCACTGACAGCCGCCACACGTCCGACTACGAAGACACCGATACGGAGGGCGGCGCCTACACCGACCAGGAGCTGGATGAGACCATGAACGATGAGGTGGGCCTGCCCAGCGAGCCTGCCATCACGCGCTCATCCGAACCCGTCCGAGAGGACCCGCCGGTCATCCAGGACGCAGCCGGGTACCCGAGCTACCAGCATGCTGTGCCGCAACCAGAGCCGGTTAACCGCATCGACCCGGCTGGGTTTAAAATGGCAGCGCCTCAGCAGGTACGGAATAGAAGCACCATTATGTGTGTGTTGGTTACTTTGTTCATTTTAGAGGGACTTCTCGAAGTTTTAGCATAATATTGGTCATTTCTGCTATGCAGTGCTTTTTGAACTTTCTAACTTAAAAAAATTAATACACGTGTTGTAATTTAATGAAGTATTTGTATAAAAGACACTCGGGAACTTAATGAAGAAAAAAAAATATATAACTTCATCACACACTGACAAGAAAATGAACATGATGGAAACTTTCTGGATCTAAAGTCAGCCATTGCTTAGTGAAGAAAGTTAGCTTGTCAGCTTGGTTGTTTTATTTTATAAAAAAAAAATTATTCATTATTTGTTTACCTTACATAGGGGTGCTAGCTTGCTAAATAGCTAGCCTGTTGGCTTGCTAAATTTATATTTATGTAGCTTATGTAAGCTAAATATCCGTTTACAGGGTTTTTTTTGTGTTTTTTTTATTTTTAAATATAACTACCGTAATTTCTATAATGTATAGAAGATCTATAATGTAAGTCAGACAAACCAATTAATAACACAAAATCACAGAATTACATAAAATCGTTTGTTAATGCTTTCTGATTTTTGTGCTGATGTCACTTCTGGAGGATCATAATTAAGTAACTGTTCAAAGGATACAGTTAGTCATTAGGATATACAGAAAACTGAAATTGAGGACAGGAAAGGTTTTTTAAATTGATTGCCAATTATATAAGACTGTGAGTTCAATATGAAAATAAATGATCCGAACGTGAAAATGCACTGCATAGTAGAAATGCCAAAAACCCCATTTACCTTCCTTTGGGACGTTATCTGAAATGTAAACCTTAATTTTCTACCCAATAATATTTTAAACTGCATATGCAGCAGGACTGGACCACTACCTATTTTTCTGCTTCCTGTAAAGCTAAAGACACTATTTGATTCTGATACACACTTCGTGTGAGCTAGTTTGGTGGTCGTAGCTGCTAGTTGTAGCTGGTGCTGTTGGCGGCGTGTGTCTGTAACCTCTTTGCCCCGTACTCCACAGCAAGCCGAGGCTCAGGCCTCTCCGCCCCCTCCCTCTGCAGTGGCAGCAGCGTCCCCTGCTGTCGAACCCTCCACACCACTAGCGGGTACGAACCCAGAGGAGCTGCCTGGCACCCCTCAGGCCGACTCCCTTAACAGCCCCGTCCCCGTTCCCGACCCCCAGCCCGAACCTGAGCTCGCTCAGCCCCCAACACACGACCCCCACCAGTTGCTTCCTCCTGGCCCAGATCCAAAGGTACCAGCACAACCGGAAGCTGGACCCGCTCCCGGCCCGTTTCGGCCCGGTTCAGCCCAGCTCTCTCTTTTTCAACCTTGCCTGTGTCTATCACTCTTTTCTTTGACTCCTCCCACTCCACCGTCTGCATGAATGCTCCGCCCACCCCACGCGTGTGCTGCGTGTGTTCCTCTGACACTACGCCAGAGACTGTGTAACTGGTACACATGCACCACAGGAGGACGAGGGCCCGTTGCATAAGTCCTCCCACGGTGCCTCGTACTTCCTCTTGCATGGCTCCTGATTTATGATGTTTCTTGCAGCTTGTTCTGTCTGTAGTAGGGCTGGGCGATATATTGAATAATCATGTTATATTTGCGACGGCAATTTAAAGCGACTTTGTGAACGTGTGTTGCGATGGTTTTTAATGCGCTTTTTATACATTTCCTGAAGATTGTCACATTAGCGAAAAATTTCGTGGCCAAAAAAAGTTTGCTAATAGTGTATTGAATGACACGGAAGTCGCTTTCAGTCGGTCAATGCATCGAATCTTTATGGAATTCCTGATTGCGTGGATTAAAATTGTCTGGATTTCGCCAGCAAAAATGCACAAAACAATGATAAATGTGACCACACCTTTAGACTAGTTTCCGTCCTTGTCTTTGATTTATATGTAACTTGGTTTTTAATATTTAGGTTTTAGTTAAGTAATTAAGTTAAGAATTTAAGAGTTTGTCTTTTTCAAATTTGAATTATTTCCTTGAATCAGTACAAACTGTCCACTAAAAGGAGTCAATTCATATCTGTGTTTCATTGATCCTTTGGCGTTATCGCTAATAAGCTGCGTTCACGCCATTTCCGTAGTTAACTGTAAAATACCCGTGACGTTCTACTCACACATGCTTGTATATATTTAAGAAATATTTGCATGTATATACTGTATGTAGATTTATATATAAATATCTAAATAACAAATTTTTCTTAAATATATACATGCACGTGTGTGTATTTTTTTATATATATATATATATATATATATATATACACACCAAATAATTATACACAGTACACACACATTTATTATGGAAAAACTTTTATTTCGGATGCGATTAATCGTTTCACAGCCCTAGTCTGAAGCTTGTAATTACGGTAATTTTGACATGGCGTGAACGCACCTAAAGGTTTGTCATATTTTTTCATATATTAAAATGCATATAATGCTTTATATAATTCTTCGTTTTGTTTATTTAGTGTAAAAAAAATTGTAAAACATGATTATTAAAATCTTTTTTCAGAAAAAGTTTATTGATTTTTATTTTTACTGCATTTTAGTTTGTACATGAATCATTTTGAATGTTTTTCTGTGGTTTAATTTAAACCGTGCTTCCTCTGTTTCAGAGCAAACACATAAATATTGCAATATTTAATGGCGTCAAAAGACTAGTGGAAATAAATTTGGTTGTTTTTATCGAGCTATATCGCCTGGCCCTAATCTGTAGTGATAGCCGTAACTGTAGCGTTTGGCTTTGACCTGAATCACACCTGTACGGACGGCCGCTAGATGCACTGTAGACGTGTGCCACTGAATTGCAAACGGACCTTTCCCTGATTTGCAAGAATGGACTTCTGTAGTTGCATGTTCATTTAACCTGCAGACAGTACTTACAGCAATGTAAAAGGAAAACAACTGGACTAATTCTGCATAATGTCTTCATAACCAGTGTTTCTTTTCATAGATGAAGACGTTATGTAAGAGCTTTTGTGATTTTCACTGTTAAAATGACTTGTAGGAGGCGTTGGACCTTTTACAGCTCTACTGTCTTCAGGCTATACTTTGAAACTTGAGAAGGAGCCTTTCAAGACATAAGGCATCTTTATAGCTCCACTTGGACATATTATAAATTTATTAGATTTTAGTAAAGATGACGAATCAAAGTAGTGTTACCAAGTGGAGGTTTGAAGGGCTTCTTATCAAACTAGAAATGTAGAGCTGGGTAATAAACAGATAAGATGCTTGTTTTATTGCATAAGGAATTAATCCGATATTAATGTTTGTTTTTTTTGTCTTGGTTTTTTTTTCTGATCAGGAGTGAGTTAAATTTTAGTGCTTGCAAGGCACAACTGTGTTTATACTTATCAAGCATTTATATATAGTATTTATATAAAATTAATTCACTTTATTACATATTTAATTTAAAAATAATAATATTTCTTGTCTATTTTTAGTCTTGCCTTCTAATAGTTATGTTTTGTTTCTAACCATATTATAAATGCAGTTCTTCTGCGATTGTAAAATATATTTTTTTCCCCTATTTACTTTTTCTGTTAAGAAATAAAGTTGGTTTTATTGATTTTCTTTTCTTTGGTTTCATGGTTCATGTTGGTGAGCATTTCTGAGACGACTATTTATAGCCGCTTTTACTCTCCAAAAATGGCTTTGCCATGTGTTGATTTCTTGCACTCCGCAACCAAAGCCTTACCTAAATCTGTTTTACTACCTTGCAAGCACTTGTGTTTCCAGAAAGAAATGCTAATCTAGTATTTTTAAATTTCATTGCAGTTCATTTGAAATCCTTTGCCTGTTTTTCACCCTTTAAAATATTCTTATCTTGGATTTAATTTCCTCTAATGACTGAGCTTCTGTTTGCACTAAATTCTCATATCCAAACTTTTCTAGCTATCAGTTTCTGACAGTTGACATTTAATCCCTCACAGATGTACAAAAAGGATCTGTACAGCTTAGATGAGCCGGTGCGAGTGAACCACGGTGTGAAGCCTCCCCCTCCCCAGCAGCAGCCTTTAGGCCCCCCCACCTCGCTATCCTACAGCCACCAGCCCGTCTACCAGGACCAACAGCCATACCGCCAGTACGACCACCCGCCTTATGGCTATGACGGTGGCGGCTACGCACAACCAAAACCTCACAATTACGACCCGCACCTGCACTACGACAACCGCGTGCCTCACTACAATGAGCAGTGGCCCCCTTACGACCAGCAGACGTCACCCCAACCGCCACCTGCGCCCGGCTACCCTCAGGGCCACCAGCCGCCTCCTGCACCTCTGGGGTACGAAGCCCGCTCTCCGTACGAGGACGGCCCCACCCGGGATTTCAGCCCCCCTCAGTCCCAGTATGATGGTATGCCCCAGATGAGCTACGATAACCCGCCACGGCACTCTAAACCTGCACCGGTGCACTACGAAGAGCCTCCGCCCCCTCCCGCCTCCTACGATGCCCGCTCACCTTACGAGCCTCATGGTTTCCCAGGCAATGCGCATCGCTCCCCTGATCCGCCGAAACAGTATTATGGTGACTCTGCAATGAGACCCTCGTACAACCCTGGACTTCCGAATCGAGCGTATAAAGCGCCCCAGCACGAGCCTGTGATGAACTCGGAACCTCCCGCTCCGCCTCCCAAACCCGAGGCCGTCTTGTCTCCAGGGGAACCGCCTCACCCGGCAGCTTCCAAACCATTGCCGCCTCCACCCAGGGATAGGGATGATGATGATGACGACCCTGCCATGAAGCCCCAGTCTGTGCTCAACAGGGTCAAAATGTTCGAGAACAAGCGCTCTGTGTCTGTAGACCGAGCCAAGGACACAGCGGATGTAGCTGGAATTAGGGTACGTTTCTGTCCTCCTTGTTTATTTGCCACGTCGCAACATGCATAACACCTTAATATTGTGGTGATGACTTTAAAGTGCCCCTATTATGCTTTTTCAGATATTATCTGTGTAATATGGCTGTTTTTGAATGTAAAAGGTCTGCAGGTTTCAAAGATCCAAGTGCAGATAAATGAAGTTATTGTCTCCCAAAAGAAAACCTATTCTGAACTCCCTAAAACGAGTCATCAATAAATTCAGTTTATTGCCGACGCCATTGTTGCTGTTCCTAATACTTTGTAACAAGTGCTAAGGAAGCCTCCGGACCTGAAGTTCAGATGGGTGTTTCGTTTCTGTGACCAAACTGGGTCATTGACCTATCACAACAGACGGCCATCTGACCAATCAGAGCAGAGTAGGCCAATCACAACAGACGGCCAGCTGACCAATCAGAGCAGAGTAGGCCAATCACAACAGACGGCCAGCTGACCAATCAGAGCAGAGTAGACCAATCACAACAGACGGCCATCTGACCAATTAGAGCAGAGTAGGCCAATCACAACAGACGGCCATCTGACCAATCAGAGCAGAGTAGACCAATCACAACAGACGGCCATCTGACCAATTAGAGCAGAGTAGGCCAATCACAACAGACGGCCATCTGACCAATCAGAGCAGAGTAGACCAATCACAACAGACGGCCATCTGACCAATCAGAGCAGAGTAGGCCAATCACAACAGACGGCCATCTGACCAATCAGAGCAGAGTAGACCAATCACAACAGACGGCCAGCTGACCAATCACAACAGGCGCCAGCTGACCAATCAGAGGAGAGTAGCCCAATCACAACAAACTAGGTCATTGACCAATCAGAGCAGACGGCCGCCAGCTGACCAATCATAACAGACTGAGCCATCTGACCAATCAGGCTCTCGGAAAGGAGGGGTTTAGAGAGACTGAATCTTTATCGAACCGTTTCAAACTTTTGAGTAAAGAGCTGATGCTGCAATGTATATTATGAGAAATGCATGTAGGAAGCCTCTAGAACAAAGCTAGTAACCTTTAAAATAGCATAATTGGGGAGCTTTAAGAATGTGGTTTGTGAATGACATTGTGTTGATAGAACGGATGTATTTTCTTCTTCAGCCCACAGATCTCCCAAAACCTGTGAGCACCCCTGGTCCTGTGCTCAAAGCCAACTCTCTCAGCAACCTAGAGCAGGAGAAGCCCTCTTACAGGTACAGCCGCATTACACTACCAGTCTGACGTCTGGCTTCGGGAACGTTTCAGTGTTTTTGAAAGAAGTCTCTTATGCTCACCAAGGCTGAATATATTTGATCAAAAATACAGTAAAAAGTGAAATATTGTAATTTAATGTATATGTTTACCTACAACCATCAACTAAGAGCTTATTTAAAATAAAAGCTTTCTGAATTGACCAGGAAAAGTCATGGAAATTCATTAGCTAGACAGTGTGGAGTAACGGTTAGATTGGATCGCCACAAGTTACCACATTTTCTTACACAAAATTTTAAAAAATTTGTTTATTTTCATTGTTTGGTTTCAAATTGCATTGTGCATCACACACTTTCTTTATACAATAGTAAGTGGCAGACCTGTATTGTAGTGAAGTATGCAAATCCTATAGTGCCCTCTGCTGGTCTGCAAGTTATGCGCTTTCCTTTTGATCATCTTCTTCTTCCCCTAGAGCTCCAGAGCCCCAGAAACCTCAGACGCGTGTAGGGAACGACGTGGTCCGCTCCAACCACTATGACCCAGATGAAGATGAAGAGTACTATAGGAAGCAGCTGTCGTACTTTGACCGCCGCAGCTTTGACAACAAGCCCACGAGTCAGCCCAACACTGGAGTCAATCGCTTCCATGAGCCGCCCAAAACCCCTCAGCCTCAGATAGCATATCCTTTCGCCAGGTACCGTCTAGTGCTAGAAACACAGTACTTACTCTTGAATGGCAGTGCTCTAGTGTATGTCATACACACTCTTCCTGCTTCAGGACGGAGTCTGTGGAGAAGGTGAGTCCTGTGGACAAGAGGTACGAGCCCGTGCCGCCCGCCAACCCGTCGCCTGCTCCCTACAGCCAGCCCACACCTGCAGCTCCGCCCACAGCCCTGCCCAAACTCAGCAACATCGAGGGTGAGGAGACGTTTTACACTCTCACAGTCACTAGTTTAATGTGTTTATACAAACATCACTGGAGAGTTCTGCCATTTATTTCCCTACTGTCATGAATATTCTCACTCAGCGTCTGTTCCATCACATCTCAAATGATGTTAATAGCCTTCTGTGATTGAAAATAACTTTTCAAACATTTTTCTAAAATGTTCAGACTCCTTTGTCTTACTAAAATTAATTTGAAATCTAGCAATTTATGTATCCTAAATATTTTCACACTTTTCACAAAATTACAGAATGACTGAAAATAATGCACTATAAGTGCTTCTGTCTGTACACAAATTAAATATTTTTGTATATATATTATTTGAATATTTTTGGAATAAAATGTCCAACTCATAGCTAGCATTTTATGTAAAGTACACCTAATAGAAACAAATAATATTTTCACAATTATAGCATAATTTTACTAAATTACAAAGTGACTGAAAATAATGCACTATAAAATGCTTCTGTCTGTTTGGCAAACCCAAACCCCCAAAAATAGTATTATTATTTAATCAAACCATTATTTTTTGGTGTAAAATTACTCTATTTCATATATTGTAATGGATTTTCATTATATAATTGTAGATCAAAATCAAATGATAAAATGTATACATTTTAAAATAGCAAAAGATGAAAACATGAAGTTGCCCTGACAGTTTAAATTATACCATTATATAACAAAAATAAAAAGATAAGTCCATTAAAAAAGTCTTGAAGTAGCACCCTCTTACAGAATGTATGGCCGTATTATCAATGTTGTTATATTGCCAAAAAGTAATTGTGTGATTTTGATACCACAGCAAAACCTGAATGCATTGTTTTTAAAGTGTTAATCATCTCCCTCTGATCTCCAGTGAACTCGCTGCCAGATACTCACAGCTCCCCCAAAGCCAAACCGGACCTGTCGGCCCTCAGAGCTCCCACACGGGACGATCCCATCCAGACCAACTACCTGCCCCCCAAGTCTTCTATCAACGGCACGGACGCCCCTCCCAAAACGCTAGGCGTCCCTACCAGCTACAACCGCTACGTCCCCAAGCCTTACACCAGCACGGCCCGACCCTTCGAGCGCAAGTTCGAGAGCCCCAAATTCAACCACAACCTGCTTCCCAACGACACACAGTCCAAGCCCAGCGTGAACAACAACAACCTGAAACCTCAAATCTCCCCCCAGCCGCAGGACACCGACAGCGGGGTCGACACGTTCACGCGCACCATGGACAACAGGCCCAAGTATCAGCACAACAACATCAACGCCATTCCCAAGGCCATCCCCGTCAGGTAAGATGATGAAAGCACTGCTGGACATCAGCGTTTATGTCCTCCGTTGAACAAACAACTCACTGTGCTCTGTTTTCTAGCCCTACTGCACTGGATGACGACGAAGAAGATGAAGGTCACACGGTGGTGGCCACGGCACGGGGCATCTTTAATTGTAACGGCGGGGTGTTGAGCTCGATAGAGACAGGAGTCAGCATCATTATCCCACAAGGAGCCATCCCAGATAGTGTGGAGCAGGAGATCTACTTCAAAGTGTGCAGGGACAACAGCATTCTGCCCCCTCTGGACAAAGAGAAAGGTCTGAGTCATCATTATGCTATTGACTTGTGTTTCTGCTTGCGTTTTGGTTTAGTATTTTTTTTTTTTTTTTTTTTTCAAGTATTGTAGGTTTTGCTAGCTTTGATGTGCATTTACAATTTACACATTAGGGAAAACACATTTGGGGAAAAAACTCCCTTAGAAAAAGATGAAAGACTAGCTACAAAGACAAAGAGAAACATTGTCTGGTAACAACAACGTTTGCCAGAGTGTTTCGTTTAAGGCCGGGTCACATCAAGTTCACATTTGCACAAACACTGAAAGAACGAGGAGAAAAAAAGCTTTGCACGTGAATTAAGTATGCAAACTAACCTTTTTACACAAACTCCAAGTATAAAATAGTAGCAAACAAATGTTTTGAAAAAAAAAAAACTATTTACACTGAACCAGATTTAGCAATTTCTGTGCTCTTTGAAAATGGTGTGGACTGTAGATGATTGATTTTTTTTTTTTTTTTTGGTCAGCATCCGAATTATTAAAAATGACCTACATTACCATTCAAAACTTTTATTCTAGATTTTGAAAAATAAATGCCGTTCTCTTGAGCTTTCTGTTCATCAAATAATTCTGGAAAAAAATTTGTTTCCACACAAATATGAAGCTCAACTGTTTTAATATTTATAATAATAATGTTTGAGCATCAAATGACCATATTAGACTGATTTCTGAAGGATCATGTGACACTGAAGAGTGAAGACTGTAGTAATGATGCTGAAAATTCAGCTTTGATCACAGGAATAAATTACATTTTAAAATATATTCAAGTAGAAAACAAGTATTTTAAATTGTAATAATTTTTCACAATATTACGGTATCAAAGAACCGCTGCCGTAGTGAGCATAAGAGACTTCTTTCAAAAACAAAATCTTGCCAACCCCACACTTTTGCACAGTAGTGTATGTTTTGAGTGCATGGCACATGTTTGTCTGTATGAAGCTGATTTGCCCATGTCTGCTTCGCCAGGTGAAACTCTCCTCAGTCCCCTGGTGATGTGCGGCCCTCACGGTCTGAAGTTCCTGAAGCCCGTGGAACTGCGTCTACCACACTGTGCGTCTATGACCCCTGATGGTTGGTCTTTTGCTCTAAAATCCTCCGACTCCTCGTCGGGTACGCTGTCCTTTCTCTCTGTCCTTTGATGGGTCTTTTGGGATCGGGATTGAAGCCGTCTTGGAAGAGGCTTATTCATCTTTTGGTTTTGTTTCATTTTCTGGGCTCTCTGAATTAACTTCTCACACAGCCATCCTGATCACAAGACGCTTTCACGTCACAATCTGTGCGCTTGCTTTTTATCGTTTTATTACCAGTCTCGGTCTCTTCAGCTCTTATTCATTCACACTTAATCCATGAAATATTGTTTAATGTGACTGGAACAGACGCACATCTTTTGGGAAAGTCATCCAGGAGTGAATCCATCTAAATTATCGTTCTGTGTGGATGAATAAAAGAATAGCTTCTGTTCTTGTGATGGTTAACATGGATATGTGGCTATAAACAAGAAATATGGATGCCATATGGCAAAGTAAAATTTGGTTATGACCCACAACTGGATTAGGTGCTCAAAAGAGGAGTGACAACTGATTTAAGCAGCAGTGTGAAAATGGCATGTCTAAATGGAGTCATTGGGTTCAGTCTGGCCAGGTTTTGGGAAATATTTGGAAATGAAAACCATATTAATTTAATTTGCAGGACCGAATCCCCTAAATGATTGTGTAGGAATACAGGAGTCACTCCTAATCTCGGCATTTGATAATGTGGTGTTTCTTGTGGCTGTAAACAAGAAATGTGGATAACCAACAAATTAACCTGTTTTTCATTTGGTATTTTGAGAGAATTTGGTTTTCACACTCATAAATAATCCAGTTCTGCACACACTTGAATTTAGTTAAGTTCTCAAAAGTGGAGTGACAACTGAATTTAGCTGCAGTGTGAAAAGGGCAAGTCTAAACAGAGGAATTCGGTTCAGTGTTGGGAATAACAACCACATTAATTTAGGGGATTCAGTCCTGCAAATGAAATGAATATGGTTGTCGTTTCTAAATATTTCCCAAAACCTGGCCAGACTGAACCCAATGACTCCATTTAGACGAGCCATTTTCAAAATAATTGTTCCGTTTGTATGAATACAGGAGTCACTCCTGATCTTGCGACATGGGGATAGCGCTGCATTTTGTGGCAGTAAAAGAGATATGTGGATAGTAACAAATTAACTTGTTTGCTGTTTTTTTTTCTTCCCGGGAGCAAATTCGGTTGTCACTCCTGTGAATAATCGAACTGTGTGTACAGGATTAAGCACCGAAAAAGGAGTGACAACTGAATTTAGCTGCAGTGTGAAATAGGGCTGCACGATTAATCGAAATGAAACATGAATCTACTTACTTAAATATACGCTCTGTGTTTCAGAGTTAAGTGTGTTCCTTTACACATGACCAGGTCAAATGATTAAAATGGTTAAACGTGCCTATAGACTGAACACATAATACACATGCGCTTGACGTCACTGGTTTCACAAATTCACGTTTTTTAGTTTAGACGAACTGAGACGAAAACGTTGGTTTCAAAAGTTTGCGTTTTCAGGCCCACAAAACACTTGTCATGTAAATGAACGGCCAAAATGCTTAAGTTTTCAGTTTTTAGTTGAAAATAGTGGTGTGTAAACAGCCCATAACATTAACAGTGAACAATACATTTTTAACAGTATTTATTTATTTATTAGCTGAAGTTCATGAAATAGTATTAACACATATAACTTTTGATTTTAATGTATTAGTACATTTCTAAATGAACATTAACTTAGATTAAGTGCTTAAAAGTATTGTTCATTCTTAGTTCATGTTAACTGAGGGAACGTTTACACGGAAATGATATGCTTAAAACTGAGATGTTTTTTCTTTGAGTTTTCCGAGTACTGATGACATCTTTGTCAAAAAAGATGGACGCCGCCCCTTCGCTCTCTTCCATTGGTGAGAAGTGAAGCCGCCAGTGTCTTAGGACCCGAGTCTGCGCAGTAGTGAGCAGGAAGTAAAGCTGCGAAATCAAGGCCCCGCCCTCACTCACGCAAAATCAGTCGTAAGCACACGCTCCTGCACTTAATTATAGAAATGTAGATATTAAATTTAAAGCTCCAATCTCCTCAGTCTGTTGTCTGTTGGTGCTTCAGTGACTACTTCGCTCAGAGAACCTGTCAAACATGACGTCACACCACAGCATCACATAACTAACTAAAAGCAAACTTATTTTTAAAAACAAATACTTGAACTTACATCAGCGTGATAACTACGGTATAAATGACAGAAACTATCTTTGGAAAAAAGATATTTGAACTGTAATTTAATTGTTTAGTTGGTCTCACGTGCAGTTGAATAACACGGGGAGGCGGGGCTTATGACCTATACTAGGACCAGCCACCGGGGGGCGATCGAGACGCTTTGGCTTCACTTTTCAGGGCTTGTACGGCACGCTTGGTCAAAACAATCCCCATTCACACGGATCCGCTAAAGACTAAATACACTATTCTGCTGCCAGGCCATTAGATGGCGATGGAACACTATAGACTGAACACGTGATACGCATGTGTGTGGCGACAAAAACTCGAATATCTGAAGACGATGTCGTTTACACGTAGAATGTTTTCAAAAACGTGCAATTTGAAACGGGTTTTTTCAAAAGTTTGTGTTTTCAGGCACACAAAACGCTGTTGTCGTGTAAATGAAATGCCAAAACGCACAAGTAAGTTTTTATTTAAAAACGGTGTCGTGTAAACGGCCCTTAATATAGTTAACAAATGAAAGCTTATTGTAAAGTGTTAACTGTATTGTATATCATAAAATGTCGGGACAAATTGTGTAGCCCTTCAAACAAGCACAGCAAACCTGGAGCTTTTTACATATTATTTTTTTTTAGATTGCAATTTTTATCAGAGAAATCTCGATTAAATTATTCCCTCCACAAAATGGTGCAGTCCTAATGTAAACAGAGAACCGTCTGAAATGTCAGGTAATTATGTTGTGTGTACAGTTTTCCTCATGACGTTTCTCCTGTGAATATACCCACAGGTGACCCCAAATGCTGGCAGAACAAGTGTTTACCAGGAGACCCTAATTACCTGGTGGGCGCCAACTGTGTGTCCGTGCTGATCGACCACTTCTGAAGAGAGCAACAGCTGGTCTGTTACTGAACGAGAGCGCATGGACCCTCTGCTCAGGAGGAGGGATTTGCACCACTTTATCAAGTATTAATTCTTCCCACTTTGCTTTGATGGGCTGATGCGTCGTTCTCCCTCTTCCCCCCCCCCCCCAAAAAAAATTTATCTTGGAAGATGGCGCAGATGCTACGGAGCGCTCTTTTCCCCATTTCCTTTGGGTTTCCTCCCTTTTTTTTTAAAGTTTGGTTTTGCCTTTTTCTTTACCTTTTGGTGCTTGAAGACTTGCAAAAAATAACTGAATACATAAATTAATGAAGAGATCTAATGGAATGCATGACCTGTGCCACAGACAGTCGGAAAAAATCCCTTTTTGACATTTGTAGCCTCTTTTTCCTCCAAATAATTAGAAAAGTCTTGAACGGAACCGGGAAAAACGAATTAGTTTTACTTAACACAAGTGAACCCTGCTAATGTGCTCCCAAACAGAAAAGTTGATGTACGTAGAGCTTTTTTGTTTGCGAGGTCATGCGTTTTTCGTGGAACGCTGTCACGGAACTGGAAAGCATGTCGGTTTCTAGAAAATGACGAACAATTGAGACTTTTTGAAGTGAAGAACTGCTCCTTTGAAGGAATGTGCACTCATCTGCTCATGGACTTCCCTCTCTGGCTAAAAAAAAAAAAAAAAAAAAAAAAAAAAATGGGCTCTTTCTCTCTCTCTCTCTCTACGTTTTGAAGCGATCTTTTCTAGCGATGTTTTACCGTAGATAAACACTGACTGTGGTTTTCCGGAGCTCCTGCTGTCTAGAGATCTATGCATGTGCTATGACTCAGGTCCAAACGCCTGCTACTAAGTTGAGTACACAAACCTACCCATCATACACTGCAAGCAGTGATGCCTTATCTGCATTCTTTAGTTTAGTTTTGTTCCTTTGACCCGAAAGACTAGCAAACATCGAATTTCTGTTACAGAAGGAAGTTACGAAGGATGTGAAGTGGGATATTTAGCACACAAATAATGAAGTCTGATCAACAGGTCTGCATTTTCACTGCTATGCATATGAAGTCAAAGAATATACCAGAACACTAGGATATGTTTCAATTACAGCTGTAAATATTGTGCTAGCATATGGCCTTGGTTCGCTGTAAATGACCTTTTGTACATCTTTGTTATTTTGTATAAAAACGTAACATGGAAAAAAGTTTCTTAACAAAACAAAAAAAAAGAGGAAAACTATAACATTGGTTATGTTTGTATTCCGGTTATACTTCTGAGCCTTGGAATTTAACTTAGCAGTACGGAGAACATTTAAATGAATAATAAAAAAAAAGAACGAATAAATGCAACGAAAAAGGACGTTATCTTTTATACCAACAACATATATATATACAAACACTACGTAATGGCATTTTTAACAGTTACAGAAACATTTTTATTATTTACAAACTAGAAATAATTTGACGACTCTGCTTTGGCGGACTCTGACTTTATTTGTGATACTGGATGCTGTATTGTGTGCCCTGAAATGTATTTTTCTACTAATAGACAGTTTATTAAGGCACATCAGTACGACTTTGTTTTGATATGACGACGCAGCTTCATCCCGGGTTTAGTTTCTTCTCTGTGTGGCCACATTTTTTTTTTCTTTTCTTTGCAGCACATTTCTAAGTATACAACTGTATTAATAAATAAATTCATTTTTAAAGTAAAAAAAGTTGTGACTGATGATCTAACCTGGTATTGCATAATGTTGAGGATTGTGAAATGTAAAATGTTAATGACCCCTGTATGGGGCACAGAAGGAAACGGGTTCATCTGGGTTTGTGGTGTTTAGAAATGTTTATTTTTCAGCTCAGAGGTCATGAGTTTAGTGCACTTGGCTTTTCACCTACTTAAAACAGATAGTGCAGCTGATTAACAGAGGCTGACCCTTGACCGGCTGAGAAAACCAGCGGTCTGCTTTCTTAAAAGCCGTCGGGTCAGAGGAATGCATTTTCAACCCTAAAGCAGCGACTCTCGAAACTAAATACTCAGTGCTAAAGTGAATAAAAATGTCATTAACTCTTTCCCCGCCATTGCTGGAAGATTCACTGTAATAAGATAGGGGGCGCTGTGACATCTTCTGAAAGACTACAGAATCTCCAGATCAAGACAGGCGGAAAAAAGCGATAAAGCATAAAGCCCATTGCATCATGGACTCGATCTACTCCATCTGTGTTTTAATCATCGTTCTGAATCTGTCTGAAAATTAGATTTTCTCAGCTTTTTGTTCAAAATGTTGTTTTTTAAAGAAACTTACATTCAAAACATTTATTTTTTTAAGCAGAGGCTTAGTTCTTTTATATCTATATAGATTGCACATTTAAATATTCATACAACTAAATATTCTAGGGGCTATGAAAGTTGTGTGAAAATTGTTTTATCAATTTTATTAAAAAATAAAAATGCTAGCAGGGAAAGAGTTTACATCAAATTAAAGGTATTTTGGTACAAATTTTACACTATTAGAGTTTGGTTGGAGAACTACAATCCCATGAAGCATTGAGAACAGCATAATCAAATTAAAAGTGGTGGAGAAATATAAAAACAATTTAAAAAGGTTGATTTTATATATACAAAAATAATTCAGTATTTAGAGAGCGTGGGGAGATCGACAGATCTTTGCTGTAGTTTGCTTGTTCGACTCTGATTGGTGGAATTGTCTGTATAGCATCATGGGTAATGTATTGTCTGTATAGCATCATGGGTAATGTAGTTTCTCAGTTATTTTAAAACGAAGTTGAAATAATGCGGGCTGACACCTTCAACAGAAGCAAATATCATCGATTAACAACCTCGTAGCTCTCAATAAGGCCGTCTTTAAATATTTATAAGTTACCGTTCAAAATCAACTTCCAAATGGAGAAAATGTATTAAGTTTTCCTACTACCGGTAGTTTTATTTATTTTTTTACTTCCAGGAACCTGACTCCATTTGTCTCTACCGCTCATAACCCAGTTGAGAATCGCTGACTTGAGAGTTGAAGTTGTGCATATTTAGTGTAACAATCTTATTAGATTCTAATTAACTTTTATTACAACTTAGAAGAAAATTATAAATGTACATTATTAACAAGGTTAAGTGATAAGGCACATTTGAGCATTTAAGACAGTAAACTAATGTAAAACAGTTGACTGTACTGGTCTGTAAAGATTAACATCATTCACTGGAATCACTTGTTTTCCCTGAGATTAGTAGGCAACTACTGGTTAGTAGATTTCAGAATGGTACCGTTAGCTTATTTAATGGTTATTACAGTTTAATGTCATGCGACATGATCGAGTTATGAGTTTCCTGAGAGAGTGGAATGTATTTCTTTTGTGTCAGATCCAGGAAGTAGAGAGGATCTTGTATTAATGTTGGGTCAAAGCCTTCCTCCACCAGCTTCACTTTTTTCATCTTGAAAGTCCCTGTGACTTCCAAGGAATTCTGAAAGACAAATTTGCCTTTGAGTTTCACAGAGCGAGACTGGAGAGGACGGCGTCTACGAGCAAGATGTTTATGGGTAAGATGGCGTACCTGAATTCGGATGAATCGAGGCCTGGCGTACACTGGAAGATAGTTCGCCAAAACACTGCAAATGGAGACGCAGTCCAACTCTCTGCCCTCTTTCAGTTTCACAGCTGCCATTCCAATCCTTCCTTCATGGCCTGAAGAAGACACCATAGATTTTAATATTGAAATAAGCATGTTGTTAGATTTTAATAATGCTGAAAATTGTTAGGAATGTAATGATTCATATGACACTGTGTGAGTTTGTTCTGAACAACCCAAATTGTAACCAGACAAATTGCTATCAAACATGTTTCATATCCTCCATAAAAAAAATGGAGTATGTTCCAATCATCTGTGATGTTATGTGAAAACTGTCAACTAAGACCGTCGTGTTGTATCTTACAGCCATAATGCTTTATGCTCAAAAAACAGCTTAATGATTCTTTTTTTTAAATACATTTTTAAAATGTAATATATATTTCATATATTATTATGGACCACTTATTACAGCAAAATTTGGTTCCTTTGAATGTATTTATTTTATTTATTATACTAATTTAAAGGGATATCCCAAATAACACTTTTCTTTTACTCTCTCTCATGTCATCCCCGATATATAATATGACTTTGCTTCAGATAAACACAAATTAATATATATAGGTCTAGTAGTAAAAAATATCCACCAGCAATTAATTGAAGTGTTGAGAGATAAATCATGTGTTTATTTTTATTAGAGGTGGTAAAATGCCCTTTTCACAAGATGTAAAAATATGTCTCTGATGTCCCCAGAGTGTGTATGTGAAGTTTTAGCTCAAAATGCCCCACAGATATTTTATATAGCATGTTCAAATTGTCACTTTTTGAGCGTGAGCAAAAACGCACCGTTTTGTGTCTGTCCCTTTAAATGCAAATGAGCTGCTGCACCCACACAGGGGGCGGAGCTTCGAGAGCTGTGTCCTTTTACCTCACACAGACATACTCTGAAAGTTTCAAAAACTTTTAGACATTTAAGTTCAAACCGGAGTTAGACCATGATGGAGAGACTCAAGAAGAAGTGACAACAGGACATTTCTGAATGGTCAGCATGTACTGTCATTATTTGTCATTACTCACCTGTTCATCTTCAAACCACAAATAAAGATTTTTTTGAATAAAATCTGACAGATTTGTCCCTCCATTGACAGTCTACCACTTTGATGCTTCAAAAAGTTCATAAAGAGATCATAAAATTAATCCATGTGAATTGAGCGGTTTAGTCCAATTTTTTCAAGAGACACGATAGCTTTATATCGTGCGCCCCCTATCCAATATCCAGGTCCCTGACCGCCCTGTCTTACGGGTTTGGAACAAGAGGGCGAGTAAATGATGACAGAATTTTCATTTTTGGGTGTATAATATACACATCTTAACAGAAAAGATTCAGATAAGAATGTTTTCCAACATGATGGAAATATCAACATTTTTAAAACCTAATTTTATGTCAAGCACTAATTTGCAGACCAGCAGTTGCGGGGGGTCCACGTGTTTAAGCAATGGAGGCAAAACAGATTCCAGAAAATTTTTTAAAAGGAGAAATAAAAACAAAAGGAAGGAAGGAAGGAAAGAAAGAAAGAAAAGTACTGTGTGGGAGCGTTTTAGTGAAGTAGTTAACCAGGACCAATCAGGTTCTGGGTATGTGATATATAACGGCTGTATGTATATGACCAACTATAAAGCATATTTTTCGGACTATAAGTCACACTTTTTTTAATGGTTTGACTGGTCCTGCGACTTCTAGTCAGGTGCGACTTATATATAAAAAATTAATTCATACTGACTGAGATGAAACAAGAGAAAACATTACCGTCTACAGCCGCGAGAGGGCGCTCTAGTTAGCGGAGTTGTTCAGAAGCGACACAGAGGAAGAACTCAATGATACAGTGTTGAGGAATGAGATCGGGAGCTTGGAGAACTTGCTTACCGGTAACTTGTTGGACTCGCTGGCTAATGTTAATTTAGCCTATTCAGTCTCCCAGGTACATGTTCTTTATGCTATTGTGCAGCTGAATAACTGTTAATGTGTTACGTTAACACACCGGACACCTATTCAGCCGGTTGTTCTGTGTGCTATTGTGTAGCTGAATAACTTGCCTTTCCAGATTAAATGTCTTTTCTTGGTCTTGGATTTTGTGAAACAAATTTCTAAATAAATGCGACTTATAGTCCAGTGCGACTTATATATGTTTTTTGACTGGAGCGACTTATAGTCCGGAAAATACGGTAGTTCTTAAGTATCATCATGAAATCCATTTGATTCCCAACTCTTTTCTATTCGAATCATTGTTATATGCAAATTATAACATCTACCTTCAACTTTGACTCCATACACATTGGCCTCCTCAATGCAGTCCATCATCATGAGAATATCCGCCACCTCAGTTGTAGCCACATTCTCGCCTTTCCATCTGCAATAACAAATGACAATGCAATGCTTGAAACTCCAAGAAGAGTGCAAATGCACTTCACAGATGCTTCAGCTTCAGCTTCGCTACCTGAACGTGTCTCCAACTCGATCCTGAAAGTACACGAAGTTCTCGTTGTCGATTCTCAGCAGATCTCCACTGTTGAAATACAGATCTCCTTTCACAAACACATTACTAAGTCTCTTCTTCTCGGTCTGCTGCTTGTTCCCAGCGTAGCCGACAAAAGGGGTGTGTTTCGTGATCTTCCCGACCAGAAGGCCCACCTCATCTATGAAACATTTCATATCAGTTACAGATGCACATGTAACATGTTAAACATTGACCTTTTGTTAGGAACATTGTCATAAAAAGTTAATGGAAGTCTCAAAACCTCAAATACTAGACTAAACAAACACATTGTACTATCTTTACTGATGCCATATGGCAATAAAATTAATTATACCGCAAAAAACACAAAGCTAGCACATGACCTACCTCTTCCGACTGGGATACACAGACCCTCAGTGTTCCTCACGGGTTCTTCTTTCTCAATGTCAAACTTGATGAGGGCAAAGGGGAAAAACACCTGTGGAAAACAATGGCAATCAAGCTGACTTTGCACCAAAGATGCCTTTCTCGATGCTAAGAAATACGTGTTGTCACACTTACCTTGCTGATAATATTGATACGGCCGACCACTCCGACTTTATCGGTGTAATTGATGAAGCCGACATTTCCCTCTGTGGCAGCATAGAGCTCACGGACATTAATGCGTCCGAAGCGGTTCAGGAAATCTTTCCAGACGTCTGCTCGTACGCCATTACCAATGGCGATCTTCACCTTGTGGTCTCGGTCATTGTCTTTCTGCAAAGCGGAAAACAGCCCAGTTTGTGGTTTTATCTTTGCACTGCCTCAAAGTTTCCAACACAATAGTTCTGTCCAAAACCAAATGAGTTGCCTTCTAAGTGTAACCAAGCGGGATTCGAACCAGGGTCTCGAGGAGGCGGACGCGCGCTAACAAGGACACTAAAGACTAGCCGCTGGTGCCTCTTGAGGCCAGAGGAGTGAGGTTTACACGCACAGCTCTTACTGTCCTACGTCCGTTACACTCACCCCCCTAAACCTCACTCCAATCCGAGTCACGGCACCAAATGTAACCGGTCCTAATCTATCCACTCAGAGCAGGATTCGAAGCCAGGTCTTTGGTGTAGGAGGAGGGCGCGCTAACAAGGGTGCTAAAGACCGCAGCCGCTAGTGTCAATCGCTAGTGAGCCTCTTGAGGCCAGAGGAGTGAGGTTTACATGCACAGCTCTAACTGGCCTACGTCCGTTACATATGGGAACGTGCTAGCGGTCATAAACCCTCCTAGTGACTGAATTTGAACGCTTTACATTGGCAAGACACACAAACAGAGCTCCGATACACTGGAAGTTCCTTCCTGTAGCTCAAATAGTAGAGCATGATGCTAACGACACCAAGGTCATGAGATCGATTCCTAAGGAATGCATGGACTGATAAAATGCACTATATACCTTGACTGCAGTGAAGTCACTTTGAATAAAAGATTTTGCCAAATTCACAAGTGTTAATGTTGGAAACTCCATCCACGATTGATTCCTGGAGTTTCATGTTAGCATGATGCCAAGCTAGGAGCTCAATACTGGTGACTATTGACAACAGACAATCAGAGGCGGTCTTTTCAGTTCGGAGGCCCGTTTCAAAGAAACAGTAGGACTTTAGAGTTAGTCATTGAATCATTCACTCAAATGATTAGTTCAAAACGGGTGATTTATTCAAGGACAAAGCAGAAGTCGTTGAAACATTCATTAGAACGATTCGCTCAAAATGTGGATTCATTTGGTAACGAAACTGAAACTGTTGCTCGGAGACGTGCAATGGCACCACTGTTTGGAACTACTTTAGTTGGCAAAATGGAGGAAAAACTGCTATTTCGACAATATTGTGGCTTTATTGACAATATTGTGTCTAAAATTTAAGTCAGCAAATAGCATATTAACATTGATTTTATACAACAATTCAACAAACAATATCACATTTGCAAATGTGCTGATATTTGGGAAAACAGCACTTTTGCCTGTGGGTGATTGTTTATAAAAAAAATTTTTTTTTACTTTTTTGCACCATATCTTGGTTTTTGGAAGCATTGTTACTAATTTTGATGGTATTTTTGCCCCAAGCCCCCATTAATTTCCAACCCTTGGGGATAGGACTCTTTTTCGAGCGCAAGCGGAGGGGAGGGGTCTTCTGTTGTGGGTCCCGTTCCAAATGAAAACAGTGAAACATAGCAAAGGCCGCTACTGCGGAAAATGTAACTTTTTGGACACAAAATTTGGCCAAAATTTCAGTAATGTGACCTTTTGGACAAGCCTTTGTAGCATAAGTCTAGGTAGGTTTTGGAACAGAGCTAATAAAATTTTAAGTTAAATATCTTCACGCTTATAAAACATGACACGTGTTTTTACCTTTGGTGTATTGCAGAGGTAGCGCAGAGTTTCACCAATGTACTGCATCACAGTAATGTTGTACTTCCTGCAGTCGTCCCAGAACTGAGAGGCAGAAAACTTTCTCCGCAAAACAACAGTGTTACCTGAAAAAAACATTCATAAGCTGCGCTATAACCAGTCGAGCATTTCTAAATATATAAAGTGGTTTATCATATAATCCATTAAACCTCTTTCAATGGATCCGACGAGTCCGATGAGGAATCCAGCGCTGTGATACAGAGGCAGGTTGACGTAGAATATGTCTTCAGACGTCACTCCGCAAACACCCTGGATGAATGACGAAGCCCAGACCCTCTCATGGGTCACATAGGCTGCCTTAGGAAGACCTCCATGGACCAGAATACCAGTGTTATTTAGGGACTCATATTTTTACAGCACATAGTCATATAAAGCATTTTTTTTATTAGCTTGTATCAGCCTGATTTGGTATGCTCTTGAATAGAATATAACAATAAATATTACATAACCCACTACATTTGGCCTTGACTGATACCTGTAGTGCCAGAAGTGTAGATATACAGTGCTGTACTCCTCATATGGACATTGGACCTGAGAGACGGGGACAGCGGCTTATCTGAAGCCTTAGCGATGGCCTGACCAATACACTGAATGCCGTCTGTAGTGCTCTCATCTGACAGGAGGTATACAGTTATCCCCTTTTCTTTCAGTGCTGGCAATATCTCCTCAACAGCATCACGAAGCTCTGCAAGAGAAACAAACACTTCACTCGCATGAATTCAGAGGCTTTCAGAGTCTGATTTCAATATGGCATCTCATTTAAAAAACATCATTTTAACGCTACAAAAATCTGAATCCGACAGCATGGATAAGTCTTCCAAATATCTGTTCCCAAAGAAGTTGGCCTGTTTTCACATGCGCAGCGTGTGCCTGAATCCCCTGTCTAGTGTTTCTCAAACTTTTGTCTTATGTAGGCTACCCTTTAACCACATAAGTAGGGCTCAAGTAGGCTACCACTGCATTAATGTGCTCATTTTAACTCAATATTATCCACCTTAATTTTCAATATAGAAGTACTGTGAATGTTTAAGACTCAAAGGTGAATAACTAAATGGTAAAACTATTTGCAGCTACAAACTAATGTGTTTTTAGATTACGATAATATATTGCTAAAATATGATTAAATATTGTTAAATTAAACCCGTCCACTACATAGGCTATTGGATTTAATGCAGTAGTACGTCATTGCATTAAATGCTGCAGCAAGAACATCGTTAGGGAAAGTTCCCGTTCTTTCTTCTGATTGGTCAACAGCGTTCCAGCCAAGCAAATAATCAACAATAAGCAATGGCGCGAAACACCTGTGGCCTGCTGCACAAAGTTCTGGTTTCGGTTGCTACCCAGGTAAGTTCAAGGTTTGAGCAAGTTCTGGTTTTTCAGGCTCAAGAAGGTGGACTGGTTTTTAACGGTTCATGGTAACTTATGCTAACCTGCTCAGGAACAGGTTTTATTCTGGGTTAGAGATCGCAGACCAAAACTGGACCAATTAGCTGTGAGCAAAGTGACATGTATCTGATGCAATTAAGCCACTCCCCCTGTATCTCCCCCGTCTAAATTAAAGCTGTTTATAGAGAGCCTAAGTCCCGCCCCTCCGCTTCCGGCTCATGGGACCTTATTTCGGAAAAAATATGTATGGAAGTCAATGGGGAGAGATAACTTATCTTTTTATTCCGTCTGAACTGTCCCCTGAACTACACATATGATGTTTGTCAATTTAAAAGGTAAATATGAAAGTCAAGAAAGTCGCAGTTTGTCATAAAACAGAAGAGTAACGTTTAGTTGTATGTGAAAATCGCTCGATGAACTACATCTCTCGTCTCGCACTATGTAGCCTACGTCACAAGATCCGTTGCTCGTATGTGTGTATTCTGGCTCAAAACACGAGTCAGGCATGACGGCGTAACGTTACGATTATAATGTAAGACTATAGAAAAAATGACAGACGTTAGCTTCAGTAAAGTTAGCTTCATTCATTGAGAGAAAAGGTATGACGTCGCATGTGCGCCTTCTGGGTTTGTAGTCTTTGTAATTACGTATTTTCATAGTCTTATACCTCAACAGTTTTACATCAAACTGCGACTTTCTTGACTTTAAAATGTATCTTTTAAATTGACAAACATCATATGTGTAATTCAGGGCACAATTCAAACGAGATCAAAATATTTGTTGTCTCTCGCCATTGACTACCATACAATATTTTTCCGAAATAAGGTCCCATGGTGGTCGACCGGAAGGGGAGGGACTTAGGCTCTCTATAGTGAAAAAAAATTAGAGACAAAATTGCTCATCTTTTGCTGATAATTAGCCTGTTTCTTATATAATATGAATTTATGGAAGGTTGTTTCCGCCTCAGAATAAAAAATTAAAAATTTAATTGCGACTTTTTATCTCACAATTTGCGAGTTACGTCAGAATTGCATGATATAAATTCGCAATTGCGAGTTATAAAGTCAGAATTGCGAAAGTCAGAATTGCGTGATATAAAGTCGCAATTGCGAGTTATAGTCAAAATTGCGAGATATAAACTCGGGATTGCGAGAAAGTCAGAATTGAGTTTATTTCTCGCAATTGCTAGTTTAGCCTAGCCTATATCTCGCAATTGTGAGTTTATATCTCACAATTCTCACTTTATATCATGCAATTCTGACTTAATATCTTGCAATTCTGAGAAATAAAGTCAAAATTGCGATATGTAAACTCGCACTTGTGAGATAAAAAGTCTCTTTCAAAATGTTTTATTATTTGGCAGAAACAAGCTTCCATTCAATAATTAGCCTATAGCCTAATAATTGACAAGTAATATTAAACTTGGCTTTTAAATTAGCCTAATATAAATGTAATACATGCATATATAATGCTTTAAAACAACCTGTATTTATTTGAGCTCTTTGAGAGCCTATTCGGCCTATATTTCTTTGATTCACATCATGCATTGATGGTCCGATATTTTATTTCAGCTGCCTTCTCAAACTTACGCTGCAGCAGTGCTTATTCCTACCTTGTAAAGTTAAACAATCTTAACTTCATGATACTTTACAAAATGATAGGCTATATAATGTTCAGAAGAGAAGTGACATCAAACTGACGCGATCTTCTCCACGTTCCGCGTGATTGGCTGTTTGCCGCACCTGTCACACTTTCAGGTGCACGCGCTTCAGAGTTAAATCACAAACTCTGGATCAAACCCTTGAAAGAAAACGTTTATACCGAGCTTTGCGAGACCGCTGAACCTGATCTAAACCAGGCTGGATTTGTCAACTCTAAACCTACTCAGAAACTCATTTCAGAGTTTGTTCAGCTATAGCTCCGTGCAACAGGCCACAGCTCATCGTATCCCTGCGCAGTGTTGTTGCATACCAATGCGCTGTTGTGTCAGAAAGAATGCCGGTTAACCAATTAACTACTTTATAACAAAAAATCGCATCCTTAATATTTGTAGTAACATTGTATTAAAGAATTTTTTTTTAGCCTAATTGAAAGTTAAAAAACCATGCATATATATTATGTAGCCTCACTGAGCCATTTAGTTGTGATTATATTCACAATGTACCTTATTGCATGCATGCATACACATATATTTTTAGTCATCATTTCTGTTTTATATATTTAAGAAAGGAAAGTACTTCTCAAAAGTGGGTACACATTAAGAGAATGGTTGTGAATCAGTGCCGAGGCCTCGCAGCATGACTATAGTAGCCATGTATGATCTGTATATAGACTGTACATCCATCATGTATAGGCGCTCTGAGGAGTGCATATAGGCTATATGTCTCACCGGCAGCTGCTATGAGCACGTTCGCGCCGCAGCAGGAGAAGCAGTGAAGGAGTGATTTGGATCTGATATTGAAGTTCAGGAGTGCAGCGGGACAGCCGAGCTTGGCCAGGCCGAGCCAGGTCCACACGAACCGAGGCTCGTTCCCCAGGAAGAGCGCGACCGTGTCCCCTTCTTTAAGCGCGGCCACCGAGCGCAAAGCATCCGCCACTTTGTTACTCTCCTTATCCACATCCTCATAGGAGTAAGTCATCCCCTCGAAATGAATAAACGCTCTCCGCGGGTGTTTCCTCGCCGCTTGCAAAAAACAGTCCACAATACTATAGAATGGAGTTTTCCTTTTGTATACATTTAATCGGATTCCAAATCCAAGCGCTCGGTATATATACACGCAGTCCTGGAAAAAGTACGGGAAGAAAGTTCTCAGCAGCGCGGGGAGAAGAGCCAAGCCCGCGAGGAGAGTCATCCACATATACATGTTTACTAGAGTTTGTACAATACTAGGGTTTTGAGATTAACTACATGCCATAGCCTGACACTACTTCCACAGTCTTAAAATTCATGGGCCACATTCTCTAAATGCAAGTTCAGCCCTTTTGGGGCTCCAGAGAGAGATTATTCTGATCCACCCCCGACTCAAGAGCCTCGTCGGGTTGCCAGATCCTCCTTCAACTCGGTGCTGTTGTTTATGCACGTTTTAATAAAATAGATTAAGTCTGTCATTACATTAAAATATGCCTAGTTAACAAATAATTTTGAAAACGAGCATTTTAGTTATTGATGCCACATACGATTTACTGGTGCAGAAATAGTAGCGGCAGACATTCATGGTCATTTTTGTGTATAATGTGAACATACAAATTTCTTTAGCCAGAATCTACTTTTAATAAAAAAAAGATGATTTCCCCAAACAAACATTTTAGATCTGCTGACAATGTTCTTGAGTAAACATATTTAAAGTGTTCATTTTGTTTGCCAAGGTTGTATGTAGTCCCAGATTTTTCTCCAGAGCAAGACAATAACCATGCCTTGAACATTGGAGAGGACCAACAGGTTTTTTTTAATGTCTTTTTATTTAAAGAAATTAAATAATTAAAGGATTAAAAGGGATTTAGGGAATAAAGAAAAAACAAGTAGTTCCAGGTATAATTATAGCCTAGTTGTGAGGCAATACATTTAAACTCTTTGCAAATTATATTTTATTTAGAAATACATTCACTCTTGTTTGTATATCTAATATGTCTAAAATGTACACACACAAAAGGGCTCAATGCCTATGGTGGTTACGGCCCTGCTTCAGAGTAACAAACATAATGTCACATTATTTTATTTCATTTATTTATTTTTAGTAGATTCAGTGCTTTTTAAATTGTTTGAAATAATTTTTTTATATTGAAAAAGACATTTTGAGGTCCTCTAGTCTAGTGGCCTCTGGGCGAGAAACACGTTCTTATCTGGCTCCCCAAAACATGTTGTGAAATCTTGTTGCTTTTGTTGAAAAAAAAATAATAATAATCATGTTTTGATGTGTAATTTCATGCAATGCTAATATAAAATGACATATACTATAGAACTTATGTGTGCTTATTACAATATTGTGTTCAAATATTCTCAAATTATTCATATTAAACACAATAAACCAAATAAATCAAACTTTGTATAAATAAATATTGATCATTGCATTTAAAATAGAAGAACGTTGGGGGGGGGGAACCCGGTATAGACATTTTAAGAATTAATTGTTTTTTTTAAATGATATTAAATGCGGGAGTACTTTAAACTCACAACATGGCAACCCTCATCCCATTCAGCCTTTGAGACAGTAGCCAGTGGGAGGGTTTCTGTGGGAACCAATCATCTTACAGCAAACTCTTACGAAACTATTTGTTCACTACAGACTACAAGGGAACGTATCAAATTCTTAGAAAGACACTTTTCAGACTGACAATGAAGTAGTTTTTAAAATTGTATTTTCTTTTTGTCAGAGAAAACTTCTTAAAGGATAGAGTCAGTGATACAAAAATTAAAGCATAGGCGAAAACTTCTTCAAGAGTTTTGAAATATACAAAATAAGCGAAATACTTTTTTTTTTTTTATTGCCTTTGGTACATAAAAAAAAAACACAATTTAATTGCAAAATTCTTTGTGTTATTCGTGATCTCTGGACACTTACTGTCCTGTAAATGTAGATTTAGGGGTCTGAACAAATAAAATATTTGACTCTCAATACATTTTTAACATATTATAAAGAACAAATCCTGCTCTTCACAATCTGAAGTGACCCTCCAATATGGACTGATATGTGTCATGTGTCAGCGGTCTGTAGCTGTTCACCTTCTCATCTAAAATAAACAGAGGATCTGAGATTGCAGCAGGGTTGAAGCCCTCCTCTACCAACTTCCCTTTGAGCTGTTTGAAGGTGCAAGTTACAGCCAAACTGCTCTGCAATCAGAAACACATGCACTCATTTAGATTTCGGAGCATTCGGAAATATGAAATGGTACATGAATATATTGATACTACCTAAAGACAGCTTATTTGTGCATGCTTTGCGTCATTTTATGATGTTACCTGGATCCTTATGAAACGTGCTCTGGCATAAGAGGGGAGGTAAGTGGTCACATGACTAAAAATGTCATCGCACTCAAACTGATGGTCTTTCTTCAATGTGATGGTAGCCATTCCTATCCTCCCCTCATACCCTTCAAATTCAACAAAAGATCAAGTGTGTCAGGTTAGAAGAAATATCAACCAATGTTATGACTGTCAACTGGATGATTTATGAAGTGAAATAGCATTAAACCTGGAACTGTAACGCCATATACATTTGCTTCCTCGATACTCGTCGCATTAGTCAAGATGTCCGACACTTCATTTGTGGAAACGTTCTCCCCTTTCCACCTGAGAACAGAACCATGCATTTATTTTCAGTTATGCCTTTTGATTGCGTATTTATAGCGTATATTCACCTGAAGGTGTCGCCCACCCGATCCTGGAAGTAGATGAAGTTCTCACGATCTATCTTGAACAGATCTCCAGAGTTGAAGTAAATGTCTCCTTTCTCAAACACATTGTAGAGTTTCTTCTTCTCCGTCTGTTTCGGATCCCTGGCATACCCAGCAAACTGGGACTTCTGGGTAATCTGTGATACTAGTAGACCTGTCTCACCTGTATAACAGTCCATGACACATTCTTCAAAGTGAAAGGCTAACAACTTTTAATACTTTTTTTTATTATTATTAATTTTTATGTTATTTATATGCACTTCTTCAGAAGAACTTGTTCATTAAAATGAATATTTGACTTGCCTTTAGCTGCTACTATGCAAAATCCATTCGCATTTCTCACAGGTTCCTCTTGTTCCTGGTCGAACTTAACCAATGAATATGGATACAGTTTCTGAAACAACATTGTTTTCATACAGATGAAATGAGAAATTTGATTAATTGTGAGTAAAAGAGTGAAGAGCGCATTGACTGACTAGTTAAGTCTACCTTATGTAAAAGATTCACTCTACCGACAGCCCCGATTTTCCCAGCGAAGTTCAAAAAGCCCAAGGTTCCTTCGGTTGAGCCGTAGAATTCTTTGACGTCAACATGACCGAATCTGCTGAGGAACGTCCTCCAGACCTCTGGCCTGATCCCATTCCCAATGGCCATTCTAACGTTGTGCACTTGGTCACTAACGCGCTTGTATGGGAAGAGAACAAAGAAGACTAGTATGCACTGCAGACAGTGGAGCGGAGGGTGGGGTAAGATGTGTCGCCAACATTTTTGCAACCGTTTCACCCGAAAGTCTTTGTTTAGCCCAAAAATGATCTTGATACATGTTATGTATTTTTTTTTAAATAAATTCACAAATAAATAAAATATGCAAATTGAAGTATTTACAAATATGTTTGTGTCACACAAACAACTCTGCCTAGCATTCAATTGTGAATCACTTCCTGTACATTTGTGGATGACCGCACGCATTTCTGGATCGCTTCATGTGCATTTGTGTCAAGCTGTCAAGAAGTGAACACAAATCCACAAATAAGTGGACTCCACCCACAGTCTACTCAAGCCAATCAGATTTGGCTTGAGTAGAAGTGCAGTTTGTGTTTTTAAAACGTTTCCAAAAGATTGTTGGGAGTTTAACTCCATATTAAAGGATAATTCCGGTATTTAACACCTTGAGTCTATATTGTAGTTTGTTTTGGATGAACAAGAGTGGTGGACAACATTTTTTTGACAATGGTTCCTCTCTCGAGTTTTTGACTATAAAAGAATTGGCCATGGACCCATTTAACATTGGAGTCAATGGGCATGTCCGAAAATGTCATTAAAACAGCCAATAATGTTCGTTTACAAAACTGTTAAACTCACCGAGTGGTTAGTGGTGTTCGTTGATGATTATAAACAATATATCGTCGCAATATATGATTCCAATCCGTTTATTTTGCTATAGTGGAACTATTTTTTCAGACACTTCACAACCGTGTAACTTCCGCTCAATATTTGAATCTGAAGCGTTAGCACACTCCCGACCACTCGATAACCGATGTTTATGTCTCGCGGGACACTCACGGTCACAGTCGAGTTCAACTTCATATTACAAGTACAATGAATGAAGGTTTTGTTTGTTTATTTCGCTTACTCTCCCGGAGCACAGTTGCTCTGCTCGCTAGCCTTATGAGAAACGGAAGCGAGCAAAAAGACTACATCGACCAAATGTAAACAGCCCCCTTTCCGTTTCCAGTAGCGCATTTATATTAACGAGCACTCAGTCCTTCAACAGAATTCAATGGGATTTTACAAAATGACGAATAAAACATGACAGAAACTGTATTTCGCAACACTTTTTGTTTCTGGAACATCAACGAACACCACTAACCACTCGGTGAGTTTAACAGTTTTGTAAACGAACATTATTGGCTGTTTTAATGACATTTTCGGACATGCCCATTGACTCCAATGTTAAATGGGTCCATGGCCAATTCTTTTATAGTCAAAAACTCGAGAGAGGAACCATTGTCAAAAAAATGTTGTCCAACACTCTTGTTCGTCCAAAACAAACTACAATATAGACTCAAGGTGTTAAATACCGGAATTATCCTTTAATGTCTATTTATATAGTCCTTTTGTCCATATAGTGTTCCTGTGATCAAAGCTGTATTTTCAGCATTATTACTCCAGTCTTCAGTGTCACATGACCCTTCAGAATTCAGTCTAATATGATGATTTGCTGGTCAAGAAACATTTCTGATTATTATCAATGTTTGAAACAGTTGTGCTGCTTAATATTTTTCAGGATTCTTTGATGAATAGAAAAGTACAGCATTTATTTGTACGGGAAATCTTTTCTATAATTATAAATATATTTAATACATCACTATTAATCCATTTAATGGATTTGACGCCGCTTACTCCTAACATGGTGCATGTTTTAGGTGTCCATTTGACAACAGACACCCTGGATTCTAATGAAATGTATTAGTTTGACCTCTTTCATTACTCCTTGCGTAAAGGACAACTAGCCTATATACATGCTCAGTGTGCAACCAGCACAACATTCCTGTAGATGACAAAAAGAGGACGATTCTGTGCCGTTTGGCTTCTTAAATGCTTCAATACCTTTGGTGTATTGCAGAGGTAGCGCATTGTTTCTCCGATATACTGTATCACAGTAACATTATATTTTCTGCAGTCGTCCCAGAACTGAGAGGAAGAAAATTTACTCTTCAGGACAACAGTGGCTCCTAAACACAAAACAAAACAAACAGATAAAAAAAAAAAAAAAGAAGCTACATCTAGTTGCATTTGTCACAAAACACTTGAATATTGTCTTATCAATGATGAGGTGTCACAAAATACAAAAAGAAAAATTTATTTTGTCATACCTCTTTCAATAGCACCTCCGAATCCAATGCCAAAGCCAGCGCTGTGATACAAGGGAAGGCAGACGTACACCACATCATCAGACGTCACACCACACATGGACTGGAAGGAGGCGATGACCCACAGCCTCCGATGAGTGATCACTGCTGCCTTAGGAAGACCTGCAGGGGATACGCCTCATTAAATACACACGCACTCATTTATTAAATTACAGATTTGTCATATTACTGACACTTTCATCCATTCCCCTCGGTTTGGAAAACAGAATAAGATCGTTGGGTCCAGTGTCACCTGTGGTGCCGGACGTGTAGATGTACGCCGCTGGGCTGTTGAAGCTGACGTTGGCCCTCAGGTCTGCGGGAACAGGCTCATCTGAGGCCTGCTTGATCTTGTCTGTGAGACTCTTCATTCCCTCGGAGGTCACATGGTCAGTCAGTATGTAGACAGAGATGCCCTGCTCTCTCAGCGCGGGCAGCACCTCCTCAACAGCATCCTGCAGTTCTACATGAGAGTTTATACAAGTATATACTCAATGAATCAAACTAAGTCAGTTTACTCAATGGGTGTTTTTAAAATCTTCACGGGATACTTGTCAGGAAACAAAAATAGCACTGGATGAGACCCAAACCCTGGGGGGCGCTAAAGATTGACAAGTCGGCACAAACCTCAGTTTCGTGTGAGGACAAAAAGTGCCAAGCTACGTCCCAATTTGTGAACTTATGCACTATACTTTTGTAGTATAAACAGTGAGTAGCGTGTTTACAATGAAATCTCCAAAAAGAAAAAGTTTACTAAATACATAGATGATGCCTTTAATTAATCAAAAAACAGTGTGGAATGTTGGACACTTCATTGGCTGTGTCCGAAATCACATACTTCCCTACTATATAGTAGGCGAACAGTATATGACAAAAATAGTAGGCTTATGTCAGAATTCACAGTACGCATAAAAAGAGTAGGCAAAAAGTACCTGGATGACCTACTACTTACTATACAGTGGACACTTTACTGTCCCATGAGGCCACGGGAGAGGATTTATAAATGGAGGTGAAGGGACGCAATTGTTGGTAGGTCACATGATAATGAGTAATGTAGTATGTCCAGATTACATTAATATGATATAAAACATACTTTTTTGAATAGGTGCTTATTCAAAATAAATACCCACACAAGAGAGTATGCGATTTCGGATGCAACCATGCTTTCCTCATGTAGCGGAGGGGCTATCAGACTACAATGCTGAATAATAAATAAATAAAATGACCTTGTAAAAATTATATAGGCTACCTACTACACGATTGAGTACATGCATAGTGCATATTATAACACAGCTTGTGTTGCTGGACTGTATCTCCGCTCACCCAATCATATTTGAGAACCTGAACTAAGTGTTGACCATAAGTTAAAAATTACTGTTAAAAATGCATCTCAGTGTGCATCACATTAAGTGAGAGGAAAAAATACACAAATGTTTATTTGGTTAACATTTTATGGACCACTAAATAATTTGACACGCTTCCATTCGTGTTAATAAGTCAGCAACAGTTGAGACAGCCAGAAAAAGGACATCTCAGATAGCACATGCTGTACAGTACACCGAGTCAACAGCTTACCGTTATTACAGTTAGTACATCAAGCACTGATTTATTGGACAAACAAAACGTTGAAGTGTACCTGCCCCAGCGATCAGCACGCGGGCCTCACAGCAGCTGAAGCAGTGCAGCAGTGATTTGGATCGGATGTTATGATTGAGAAGAGCAGCAGAACATCCGATCTTGGCCAAAGCCAAGCAGATCCACAAGAACATGGGCTCATTTCCAAACAGAAGCGCAACTGTGTCTCCTTCGTGAAGATCTGCGTGTTTTAACAAACTCCTCGCGATTTTATTACTCTGTTTATCCGACTGTGCATACGAGTATGTTTGATCCTGAAACCGAATGAAGGCTTTGTGTGGGTTCTTCTGAACCGAATCCAAGAATCGATCCACTAATGTATAGAAAGGTTTGGATTTGAAGTATTTTGTCATACGATATACAATTAGTGCTACTCGATAGATGTACTTTGCCTCTTTGATCAAGTAAGGATAACGGTATTTCAATGCAAATAAAAGTATAACAGCACTTACAAAGAACCAAAACATTGTAGCCTACAGTGAGATCCGATTGTTTTCCGTATTAAGACCTTATTTCCATAGGGCGCAGCAGCAGGACTTAGACATAAAGTTCAGTGTAGGCGGTGCTTTGTTTTGAGGGAATGAACACGTACTGGAGCAGATAGTTATGAAATGAAGCAGTATTGATAAACGCGACGCGAAAAAAACTGCAACGCTCTCATTAGCGAAAACCTCAACACTTTAAACAACACGGTTACCAAATTATTCCTCTTTTAAAGTAATACACAATTCTATAAACAATTTTTTTTTCATTAAACAATTTGATTTCACTAAATCAACCCTTTTAAAGACCAGCTAAATTATACATTTCCCCCCCTCATGTTGTTCCAACCCTGCAAGACTATTTTATATTAGGCTACATTATTTTACTATTTTATATTACGAAAATGTAAGTCAGAATATTACAGCCTTTCACTATTTAACATGCTGGAGGGACATAGTAAATAAATTATGACTTGATTGTCAAATTTCCCTCTAAAATGTCAACCTTGTTACCATGAGACTGTATGGTAAACAATTGATAACTGAAAAGTGGGTAATTGTAGAAATATTAGCAGAACAATTCTCTGAGAAACATTGTAGTTTCATAACATGTCAAAGAAAACTGCCTGTTAAATTTATCTGAACCTAAAATATTAATTTAGTTTGAGATATGTTAAAATGCAAATCATTAACACAAATACATTATTTGAAAGATATTAAATATGATAGTGATATGGTGTTTATGCCAGTGTATATTGTAAATAATTGTGAATAATTCAAATAATCAATTTCTAATGCGTCTAATGTTACTACCACATTTCTCCTAATTTAAAGTAATGAACTTTTCTATAAATTATATTCCGATGAGGTGATGATTTTAAAGAAATACTTGGTAGCACTATAACATTCATTATTACACGTTACTTACTATAGTAAATAATTACAGGGCACCTTAAATAAAGTATGTAGACACACACACACACAAAATGTATTTAGAGGTAATGTTAATGAACAATTTCTTAACATTTAAATACATAATTTGCGTGATATTTAATACGAGTTATAGTAGAGTGTATACGTCAGTGTGAATATTTGATACTTGTCTAATATTTAAAATCTAACAAAAAATAATTACCTCATCTAAGCAAAAAAGGCTAACTAATCATTTCACAGAACGACCCAGATGACGTTTCACAATATGCGCTCTATTTCATCTTTGACCTCTTCATCTTATCTGGCACTGGACTTTGATTAAAGGCACAGACTAAGGAAAAAAAACATCCGTAAGGATAAATAAAAATCACTATAAACGTAATAAATCACTATAAAATCACTATAAACGTCAGGAACATAAAAATCACTATAAACTGTCACTTTGTGCCTTGTGTTTTATGATGGTTTGTTTACTCTGTGTGAAAGAAGATAAGAACGGAAAGAAACAGTTTAATTAATGTAAAACTAGGTTGTTTTATTAAGTTAAAAGGTAACAAAAATCACGCACTGACAGTACAAATACTAAGACGAGTACAAAAGACATTTGGCTCAAACAAGTAAAAAACACATTGCACAAGGTTAACTGAGGCTGCAACTCTTTTACATACAAAGAATTGTGCACAGGCACAAACAAATCGAAATGTCATTCCTGAAGCAGTGCCAACGGGCTGTCGAACCCACTGTCCTGCTGACGCACTTTCAACTCTGAAAATAAGCTCTTTGGACGCGTTTTCCAGACACCAAGTCCCTCAGATCCAGGGATTGGCTCTCTGTGTTTATTTGTTCTTCTGTCCACACACACGCTGGGTTTAGAGTAAGATGGAGATTGAACAATCTCCTTGTATATCGTAACATCAGAGTTATCACCGATGGAGCTTCCAAAGTCCAAACCGCGCGAGGACGGGCCGTTCAATGAGAAAGGCTTCCCAGGCTCAGGATAGGAGGACGTCAGGTGAATGTTGTTCATAAAGTTGGAGCCGTTACTGGTTAAACTCCAGTCGCTCTGTCCATCATCCCGAACTGGCGCTTCTTCAATCAGGAATGATTGACCGGCTGATGGTTCTGCTCTTCCGGACTCAAAGCCCTCCATGAACATGTCCCTGCTCTGCTTTCTCAGTGTGATATTAGGGGTCCTGACATCGCTGTGAAAAACACTATCCTGAAAGTGTGTGTGTTTCTGAGTTACCTGACCAACCGTAAGAGGGTCTTTAGATCCACAGATCACTGCAGACTTCAGGGAATCTGGTTCAAAGCCTTTAGCTGTCTGTTTAGCCGTCATGGATGTATAATTTGTGTCCGTTAGGCAGTAGATCTGATGAATCCGATTGTCCTTACCATCCTTGTGGGCTTCAGCTCTGTGTAACGCAGCACCCAGCACTTTAGCAGGAGAGCCAATGTCTGTTTTGTCTGATCCACCTAAGCAAAAATCAAATCACAGTATAAAAGTACGGTAAAAGTGCCATATCATGCTAATAATGAAGGAATAATGAAGATTTTTTTGTTAAAATACATTCTCTTGAACCAGTTTGTTGTTCATTGATTATTAGTCTACCATTCACAGGTTTATCTCCCCTGTGATTGGTATACTGTAATGGTATAGTGTAATAATTAAGCCTCCCAGGCAACATCAAAACATTGAGAGTGGTCCGCTCAGATCTGTCAATCTCTTTCAACCTATAGATGGCATGCGTGTGTAGTCACCGTCGGCCGGAGTGACTGCGGTTACGCCCACTGAGTGGCAAAAAGACTGAGTGGCAAAAAGACTGAGTGGCAGCGTTTGTTTTCAGCGTGAATCTAATGCCCTGTCCACACGGAGACGCGTTTAGCTGTATACGTACACATTTTGTGTCGTATTGGCGTTTCGTCCAGACGGATCCGGCGTTTTGAGAGACTGAAACCGCTATTTTTTGAAACCGGGTCCCAGAGTGGATAAATCTGAAAACGACACGCTAGCGTTTCGTGTGTACAGCCAATCCGTATATTTTATGAAACCATGATGTCATCACCCCACGTGTCGACTAGTCAGACACTGCTTAGTCACGTAACAGCAACAACACCTGCCGACTACATGCTTGTATAATAATATAATATAATGCTATAGAAGCTACTAATCGAGCCTCTTTTATTCCTTTATTTATTATTTACTTAAATGTATTTTTAATTTATTTATTTTTATTATGCTATGGTGCTGGTCTGTTGTCTGATTAAGACATTTCGTATTTTGTAGGGATGGGCATTTCAAGCAAAAATAATATATGACGATCGCTGGGAATTAATTTATTATTAGGCTATTCAAAAAACGCACCCTGGTACCAAAACTCACAGCATTTAGACCTTCAAAGATTACGCAGGCCATGAACACGTCAAAGCGAACAGGGCATTGCGACGCAACGCGCTACAATGGACGTTTCAAAACGGCATTATCATGCACACGTTCAGAAAGACAAATGTTCAAATGACAAAGGTTTATTATAAGTAAGACTCACGTTCGTTCTAGACAGTGTTTAGCTTACTCAGTTGCTTACTCATAGCAACACAGCTAAAAGTATTCCTCATATGTTGGGCCTTTTATTGAATGTAGAGACCTGTTGAGACGTGCCTTCAGAAGCACCTGTAAGAGCTGCATTTGTGATATGCTTTATTGTTGTAATTCCGCAAGGTGCCACTAGTGTCACAGAAGCTGCACACATCACCTTTTACAGAGTTGAAAGCATACCTTGAGAGTTCTGTGTTCTTGCAAGCTTGCGTTTGGCCACCGGGGTCTCGAGGACTTTGGCCATGGCGGCCAGTTTGCTAGCAGCATTTATGATTTTCTTCTCTGCTCTGGAGAAAGAAAAAGTGCAGAATGAAGAGCAAAGTAGAGCAAGAGTAAGAGAGAGGAGATCATCTGTGTGTCTCCATACCCCGCGGCCTGGCCTCCATCGTCCAGCAGCTCCTGCAGGCAGGTGAGGTAGTACCTGCGCATCCGTCGGGCCGTGTCCTGCCTTTCCCTCTGGACCTCAGTCCTAATCAGCTCTGCCGCCCGCTCTTTACTGTCCTGCAGGTAGCGCAGCATGTCGCCTACAAAAAACGTAAAAAATACGAGTTAAGGGAGCTACTTTATTAACTGTTAGCTTCGGTTTCAAAGTAGTTAAACTGCAGACAAGCCCTTTAAAAGGTAGGGTAGGTCAGAATTGTCTAAAAAAACTTTTATTCAAATTTGTTTAAACTGTCTTTATATACCAATACATAATTAAAATGCAAGTACTCTGAAATAGAGATTATAAAAAACTGAGTGACTCTAGTGTATTTAATCTTCAATAAACACAGCTCATTAATTCCATTCACTCCCACCTAAAAACGGGTGCGCGACTGCGCGCACGTGGGCAGAGCCAATAATAGCGGCGGTAGTCATGGCAACGGAGAGTGACAGTCGCACAAGCCAATCACTTGTTTCGTCCCGGTAGGAATTAATGAGCTGTGTTTTTTGAAGATTAAATACACTACAGTCACTCAATTTTTATACTCTCTTTTTCAAAGTACTTACATTTTAATTATGTATTGGTATATAGGCAGTTTAAGCCAATTTGAAAAAAAGTTCTTTAGACAATTCTTACCTACACAACCTTTAAGTAGTTAGCTACTCTACAAGTTTGATAGGGTGTAGGTAACTACATTCAAACAACTCAAGCGTGTAAAAATAACTTAAAATAAATAATTTATCCAAACATATCTATTACTGTAAAATCAAGACCATTTTAAACATTTAGTTGCGTTGCTACAGTACTTCAAAATGTAGTTATTCCCCAACACTGGTCTTATTGAAGAACAGTAAATTACAGTAAAACATCTGTATAGAGGCCTTGCACTCACCTCTGATTTTCTCCACTGCTTTCATGTATTGCTCCTTCATTTCCTCAAGTCCCGCTTGAAGATTCTGCTGGCTGACTGAACCGCTGAAACATTGATGAAGACTGTTATTAGTGTCTAAGACCCGCTGCTGCTCTTATGAAAGAAAACAAACAAACTTGAAGTGTTTACAAACCTTGAATGTGCTTCTGCATTTGAGGTTTGCTTCAGTTCTTCAAGGGCTTTGAGATGAGCCTGCTGGTCCTTCTGCAGGGCTGCCTCGTGCTCATCTGATTTGACATGAAAAACAACAATAAAAAAAATATATATATATTCTCCCACATGCCATTTGCTTCTTATGAGGGTCCATTTGTGCCAATCATTAATCATGTTACGTCCCTGTGGGTGTGCCTGAATATTTTCCTCCTTCGCTCCCTGTCATTCTCTTAGGCTCACCCCTATTGATCTGAGCAGCTGTCAATCATCATTAACCTGCGTGACATCACTGCTCCTGCTGCCAATCAAGTTTAAATAGCACGCCAGAATGAACGCATGCTAGTAGTCTTTGACTAAACGAGCAACAGCGAATGCAAACAAGGTCAATTTAACATTTGCTAGTGCTTGTTATTATTGTGACAGTGTTTACATGTATCGTTTTCGCTCGTCATCTTGCACCTCATCCAAACTTTGTTATTTTTGTAGTCATTCTGATGGCGATTATTTCTCCATATACCAGAGAAAGTGAACAAGTAAGACGTCACATGACATACACTGTCTAACACTTAAGAGTTTTTGATTAGACACACTAGGTTAGAAGTTAGTCTTGGTTTTTTTTTTTTTTTTTTTACTCTGGCGTCGATCACGTCCCTTTTCCTTTGGGTTTATTTTTGTATTGATTTGTTTTTGTAAATGTTGTTTTCCCTTTGTGTATTAATCTATCATTTATCAATCATTATAATTTCTCATCTCTTGTATTCTTTTTACCTGTGTATAATTATTATTATTTTTTGGCATTTATCAATGCCAAATGTATTTGAACCCCTGATTTTGTCAATCAAATAAATTAGCTGAGAAATTAAAAGCAATAAAAAAAAAAAAAAAAAACTCTAAACATGATCTGTATACATTTTTTGTCCCTCTTCCACTTACTGAGGATACAGACAGTAGAGAGAAAACAATAAAATAATTTTGTTGACTGAAATAAAGTTGAAATAAAATAAAACAAATATTAGACAACAAATTAAACTTAATTTAAACTTAAGTGACAACACTTAAGTGGCGTATTGAGCGTAGCAGTTTCTCCCATTAATTAGTAATAGGAGTGAACCGTCTTTGTAAATCTATAGTGTTTGGCTAGACTAACTGGGACTTGTCACAGCATTTACATATTGTTGGCATTTTATTAGTCTGACTATAATATCCTCATTTGTAAATCGCTTTGGATAAAAGCGTCTGCCAAGTGATTAAATGTAAATGACGGCAAAAAGACATTTCGCGAACCATTGAGCAATTTTTTCCCTCAAGAATGTAATTGGGACGCACATCACGGTTCCCACACATTTAAACAATAAATTTTTCTTTGAATTGTTTTACTTTTTCACATTTTTCATGACTATAGGAACCCAAGCACAAAAATATCTATTTTTTTAAATGTGTGATTTTAGACACTTTATAACTGACCGTTTCAGTGATTTATGGCTTTTTAATTAATAACTTATTTTTCATCATTATTTTACATTATATTATAATTTATAACAAATAATACATGATTAATTGACTAAACCCGATTAATTTACTGATATCTCAAAATGTGTCCCCATGGTTTCTAACATTGAGAATCTCGCAGTGAGCAGCACCTTTCATCTTCTGCAGGGTGCTTTTGTGCTCTCGAACGGTCTTCTGGAGCTGGCGACAGGCCTTTTCTAGATGTCTCTGGAGCTCTCGATTCTTCTTCTGGAGTTTGGCCAGAGGCTCGGTGCATTCCCCCTGCTTCCTCTGGGCCGTTAGACCTGCTGCAGGGCGAGGAACCGGTGAGGAGGGAAGGGGTACTGATTCCAGCAGTTTGTGAGGTGTGTGTACGGAGGGCCTTACCGATCTCTGCCTCGTGACGCTCCTGGCTTTCCTTCAGCACACATCTCAGCTTGTCTTCGCTGCTCTGAGGTGTTAGAGAAATAAAATATTTCTTGTGTTTCTCTGGGGTGCGTATAATAAAGAACAGGCAACTTTTTAGCTTTTCTGAATAGTGTAATGAGACATACCTTCTTGCACTCCTGCTTGGCTTGGTTGACGGCTTGAGTGAGTGATTCTCTGCAGATCTCCCAGACACTGGACCGAACGGTTCCTGGCACACTGCTGAGATTGTGTTCATCTGGACTGCCTCTCCTCTTCACTCCCTCCTTCAGATCCTCGAGCACCTCCTCCAGCATCCGCTGCCTCTCCTCCTGAAGTCTGCAAAACAACAGTCCTTTAAAACACAGCCTATATTCAGAAGCTCAGAAGTTTAGAAGGTTTGTGTTCAGAAGTCAATGGGTTTGATCCCTTTTATGCTCCAATATTGTGCTTCGATTGATTAAAATTATTTTATAAAAAAGCAGTAACAGTCTACATTTGCGCTTACATTCGTGTATATCACGATCATTTAATTACTATAGAAATAAAAATGTGTTTACATAGCCCTACACAATATGTACATTAAAATACTAAATATTGCTGCTCAATTGAATTACATGTTATATAAATGTACTTAAAAATTAAGCAGCTAAAAAGTATTGTAATATAATTGAACAGCAATGTTTAAGATTTTTTTTTAAACATATATAGACTTTGATTATTAAAATATGACATAAAATATTTAATCTTTATTATACTATTTATATGTGTTTTTATTGTTAACTAAAATGAATTGGTAAATAAATAAAGTTGAAATAAAATATTAAATGAAAACACACTCAAGAAAACTTTTAGTTTAGAAATGTTGAAATAAGAAGTACTTCAACTGAAACATAAAAATAAATAAAAAATGGACAAAATACATAAATAGAAGCTAAATTAAACTAAATATAAATATTAAAAAAGTAAAATAAAAAAAATGGCAAACAAAACTAATAGATTAAAACTTACACTAAAATTTAAACGAAACCTAAAAATATGAATACGACCAATAAATACCATACCAACAGTATATAAATATTATATAAACTGAAATACACACATACATATATAAGCAAATTATGAAGCTTATTATGAACCTGATCTCTTGTTGAGCCCTCCACTCCCGCTCCTTTTCCCTGAGTGTTTCCTGTAGCTCGGAGTCAGTTTGCTCCAGGTTCGGCTCTCTCTGGAGCTGCGCCCTGAGGCGGGACATCTCCTCCTGCTTATCCTCCATCCAAACGTCTCGGGCTGCAGCCAGCTCTGCTTTGATGAGGGCGGCCTGGCCCTGGCATGAGCGCTCCAGGCGGGTGCAGAGGGCAAGCACTTCCTCCTGGAGCTCCTGGTTTCTCCTGTTACACTGCTCCAGCTCGGTGCATCTGGTGCGGAGTGTGTCCTGCCACCTTTCCTCCACCGCCTTGACGGCTGAAGACACCTTGGATTAGGAGGAGAGTGTTGAGCAACTCCGAAATTACATATGAAGAAATCATTTTTGAACAGTCACTACAACAAATACCTGTTCCTGGACATGCTGCTGTTGTAGTCGCTCCCATTCATCCTGCTCTGTCTGCAGGCTGCTTTTGTACTCTGGGAGGGAGTTCAAGTCCTGGAGCCAACGAGAACGGGCCCTTGATATTGCACCTTCCACCTAAGAAATGGCAGAAATTATTTTTAACCCTGTAAAGCCTGACATAGAAATATGAAACAGTTTATTGAACCATTAGATAAGATCTAAACGAAAGCTTACATGTGTTTTTGATACATCAAACTTTTATGGCTTGTATGTTACAGTGAGAATATGGAGGAAAAACACCTCGATTTAATTCAGAGGCCCAAATGGAGCAAAAACATGCAATTTGGAGCAGATGCTGATATTTATATGGCAAAGATGAAATTCTGATAGCTTGTAATGTAAATCAAAGAGATCTTACATAAAATAAAAAAAGCATTTTTTTTTTTTATATGCATGGATAATCAAGTAAACCTAAACCTAAGTTGCTTCAGTCCAGTAAGTGTTCATCTTGAAATATTACAAACAATATAAAAGTTTCTATGTTTACTTTATAAAAATCAGTAAAGACTGGTGTACCACAACCTGAAGGGGGACGTTTGTAGAATTATAATAAAAGGCCATTTACTTGTAAAAAAATTATAAACCATCAATCGGACGACAGAAGGACCGTGTAGAAGAAATACTATGCAAAGTTTTGATCATGTTGATAATTTAGAGGCCATAGACATTTTTGTATCAAATATGATACAGGGGGCTTTATAGGGTTAATAATCTGTAGGCATGGGTCATGATGAACTAGATAATTAAAAAAATATAATATATGTAATTGTAAGGCTGGGTGATAAAACGATAATGAAAATTTTCACAATATTATGCATGTAAATATATTGTGATAATTATCATTATCATTTTATCACCCAGCCTTACAATTTTCCTCAATAATATGATAAAGGTTTGATAATGTTTATGCACCAAAAGGCATACAAATACCATAGAAAAACCATATAGTTACATTTGGTAGTTACATACTATGGAAGACCAATGGTTAATTCTAATAAAACTCAAACAGTTACAATATTTAAAATTTACCCTAAACAAATTCGGTTGTTACAACCTTTCCAGAAGTTACTGTTTTTGTTAATGAACATAAATCCTCCCAACTCAAGTTACTGCTACGGTCAACACAAGCTACTATCAAATGTGCATTTCTAAGAGACAAAACATGTAATATAATTAATATTGCAGCCTGCACTGCAAACTGTGCCAAAGATACAACACAAACCTCTTTCATGACTTGAAACAATGTCACCTGTTAGGACATGCAGAAACTAAGAAATTAATTTTTCTATTAAAGGGATAGTTCACCCAAAAATGAAAGTTCTGTCAGTAATTACTCACCCTCATGTTGTTCCAACCCCGTAAGACTTTCGTTCATCTTCGGAACACAAATTAAGATATTTTTGATGAAATTTGAGAGCTGTCTCACTCCTCCATAGGCTTCTTAAGGGATTGAAACTTGCCCAGAAAGCGACGAGAATACTTTGAGAATACAAAAAAAAAAAAAAAACTAACAACTTTATTCCACTATTCATTATATTCTGCGTGGGCGCGTCACACGCATCACACACTTGACCAGCGTCAGCCAATAGTGAGCCTACGTGCGCAGTTATACTACGTAAACACACTCAGGCCCACAGAGAATTTAGTGAAAAGTGGAATAAAGTCGTTTTGTTTGTTTTTCTCGCACAAAAAGTATTCTCGTCGCTTGATAAACATATGGTTGAGCCACTGTAGTCACTTGGACTATTTTAACGATGTCTTTAATAACTTTCTGGGCCGGCAAGTTTCAATCCCTTAAGAAGCCTATGGAGGAGTGAGACAGCTCTCACATTTCATCAAAAATATCTTAATTTGTGTTCCGAAGATGAACGGAAGTCTTACGGGGTTGGAACAACATGAGGGTGAGTAATTACTGACAGAATTTTAATTTTTGGGTGAAGTATCCCTTTAAGATATTCATTTTATTAAGAAAAAAAAGATTGAAAAAGTGTAAAGAATTTAAATATATTTTGAATAATCTACCTCAGATTTGTAAAATGTTCCTCTGTTTGGCAAGACAGAGATGGTCATGTACATGTTCTAACAATAAAGAGTAGTTTAAAACCAAAAAACACACATTTCTGCAACTTTCACTCATGAGTAAAAAATCTGCCTTTAAACTTGAATGAAATAAAGATTTGACATTTATCTTGATGATTATCGATATTGACTGATATGAAACATTTTATTGTGATAATTTTTTTGGCCATAATGCCCAGCCCTGTGTAAATGGTAGTGTATAATGTTAAGATGTGTAAATCCGTCACACCTGGAGTGCTATGTCATCAGTGTGCTTCTGCTGCAGCTCTCTCTCAGCGTGTCGAACTGCTTCCTCCACGGCTCTGGCCTGGGCGGACGAGGCCTCCTGCTGCAGGCTCTCTCTCTGAGCTCTGAGCCGGACCTCCAGGTCCTCCGCTGAAATCAGCTGACCCGAGCCGGTCTGACACGCTCCCTCACGGGTGTCTGACTCCCTGGCCTTCCGGACCTCTTCCTCAGCTTCCTGTAACCTCTGAGCCCAGGACTTCTCCAACTAACACAAACACAGACAAACACAGACAAAGAGACAGATTAAATAAAAGACAAAAGAAACAAAGCAAACACGTAGACAAACAGAGAAAATATAAGAGCATTTGACCTCCATCTGGCACAACAGTAGGGCTGTCACTTTTTGTTCGAAAATCGATAGCACAATCGATCGGACTAACCAACACAAGTTTCGAAAATGAAAATAGGGAATCGATTATAACGGCTTTCAGGACGCAGAATGCGGGGCGCTGGGTTCAGCGTTGCGCTTCAGATACAACGCGATTTGCGCGATTGAACTTTGACCGCGGCGTACGCACCGCTTGGTCGACCCAGCAACAAAAAGTCTCGCGCTATCTGTAGCCTATTGAATGACTCAGCCATCGAACCGCACAGTCCAATGGCATAGATCTGACCAATTGTTGGTGTGTTTTGGAGGTAAAAACAAAAGAGCTGCTTTCACAAAACAGAATGTCTCGCAAGCCATTGAAATGAATGCGTCTCATAGCGCCGCGAGTGCCGTGCCCTGTCTGAAAGGCGCTTTCTCTCAGAGCGCGTCCAGCTCGTCACAATACGCCCGCAGCGAACGCGCATCACACAGCAACTGCAGGTTCTGATAAACACACATAACAGCAAATTATAGCCTACTTCTGCATAAGGTGTCGCCAGTATTTAGAAAATTTCAAGCATAGGCTACAGATAGCTTACAGACTCGGGCTACAGGCTACGTAGGTGAAATTTGTTTGACATTTCTAATCGTGAAAACAGCCATGTTAAAGCCTGCAGTAATGTTTTTCATTGATGTTATGGCAGTCCACTCTGCTTTTCGAGAATGTTACACTCCTGTTTGTAATTGTACACGAAATTTCATGCCAATAAATCATCAGAAATATTGTGCGTCTCAACTCTTTACGTTCGTCCTAATGCCTGTTAGTTGTCCGTGGATTGGCCTATATTTGGCGTTGAAAATGGAAACGTCTTTAGACATGGAAAATCGATTCAATGAACACTTATGTCTCGAAAATCGAAAAGGATTTTTTCACAAAAGTGACAGCCCTACACAACAGTGGTATTGAGTAAGATCATGCTGGCTTGGCACAGAGCATGAAAGAGCAGTGACGTAAACCGCCCATCATCACTCACCGCCTCCTGCTCCTGCTGCCAGCTCTTCCTGGCCGCTTCCAGCTGCTCTCTGACCTGCAGCTCAATCTCAGCCTGTGTGTGTGTCCTGCACTGGGCTTCGAGCCGAGACACGTCCTCCTGATGCTGACACTCCAGGTCAGACCTCAGTGTCTCCAGAGCACGCGCACTCTCCTCTCGCCTCTTTAACTACAACACCAGCAAACATGATCAAATATTAACGTCTCACACAGACTGACTTTTGGCTCTCAGAAGAGAGTCTGGTCCACCCAGTTAGACAGAAACAGACTGTCTAAAAAAAAAGAAAATGATAATAATAAAATAGTAAATAATTTAAAAAAAATAATAATGAAATCAAAAATTAAATAAAGAATTATTATAATTATTCAAATAATTACATAAAAAATTTAAATAAATGATTAAATAAATGAATAACAAATAACTCAAATAAACTAACAAATGTAAATTCAATTAAACAAATGAACACATTTAATTTAAAATGAATTGAAAAAGTTAATTAAAATACAAAAAGAATTATAAAACAAAATTAAATAAAACAATCAATGAATTAAACTTATATAAATAAACAACCTAATATACATACATATTCAGCATCTAGTGCTTACCTCGATGTCTTTCAATCTCTTCTCTTCTTCAAGCATGTTTTGCAGCTTTTCCTCCAGCTTGTCCTTCTCTTTGCAAACAGAAATGTAGCATTCCTGCACAGCTAACACCTCCTGACTGAGATCAGCCAGCTTTGACCTGTGGAAGGATCCGGGGTTACTGAAAGTCAGCGGATGTATTGTAATCCATAATGAAGTAATAGGTTAAAGGTGAAGTACTGGAGCTGTTGGATGTGCTGCAGATGCTGGCTGGCGAGTTGCTCTATGTGAGCCGTGTGCTCTTGCATGAGCTCCTCACGGACACGATGCACCACATCATCCCTGTACTGCTGCTGAGTCCGCTCATACCTGCACACACAGAGCATTTCAGACATGAAGCTCCACAGACGGTGCGCTAGCGTCAAGTTAACGCTCACTTGATTAAGGTCTTAGCGAAACGAATGAGTATGCGACCTCTCTGCTGCTTCCTGTTTCTCCTGGTCCAGCTCCTGGATCATCTCTCTCATCTTGGTGCAGAGCTCAGAGTTGGCGGCCTTCACCTTCTCTTCACTCTGCTTCAGATCCTGATTCCTCTTCTCCAGAGCCTGCAGTTCACAACAGAGATCACTCAGGACGTCCAACAACTAGCTAATTAAATAATGACTTCTTTAAGAACAGTTAGATCAAGACCAGTGTTATTATAGTATTATTTTTTAAACTAGCATAATACTTATTAATATTAATAATTAGATTTTATTTAAATTTTATTTTAAGTTTTAGTTTTATTTTAAGTAATTTTGCTATGTGCTTTCGTCATTTTTTTTTCAGCTTTAATTTCTTTTTAAATTTCAGTTTTGGTTTTAATAATGTCAGTACTTCAACAAACTCCAAGGCAACCTTTCTAATTTTCATTTATGTTTTTTAAAGTTTATTTTGGCTTTATTTCAATTAACAAAAATTATTTTAATAGTTTTACTTAATGAAAACAACACTTTTTTCAATAAATGACAAAAGGCCAAAATATATTTATGCATTTATATTGATTTGTTGCTGAACTGAGTATTTACATTTTCAGTTAGTTTGTGTCGTGATTTTTTTCTTTATATCAAGGTGAAAGTTTTTGATTATTTTAAACATTTTATCTACACGTTTAGAGATTTATTTATTTGATTTCTTCATTTATTTGATAATAAATGTTTTTTTTCTTTTCTATTTGACTTTTATTTTGACTTTATTATTTACATTCATTAATACAAAACATTACATTTATTTTTTTATTTCAGTTTCAATAGGTTCTCATACTTGAACTAAGGCAACATTTCTAATTTTCTAGTTTAAGTTCAAGTTAAAAATGTTAATCTGTATTATAGAAGTTATCTATAATAACATCTATTATATTCAGTAAATTATTTTAAGGATTTTAGTTAACAATAACACAGATCCAGACAGAAAAGTCCTCTAACTTTGTGAAGATACAACGAGACCCAAAGGTGTTCTGACCTCCACTCTCTCCTGCAGGACCTCCCGCTCCTCCTGCAGTCTGATGAGGTCTCTGTGAGGGGTTTCCAGGTGTTTCTCCAAGCTGCTCTCCCTCACCTGTAGTAAACACAGAACGTGTAAGTCTAGCATCCACCACAGCAGATTGAGCACACGTGTGGATCTGCTGTAGGTCTGACCTCAGAGTCTCGTGCGGTCCTCTCGGCCTGCTCTATCTGCGTCTGCATCTGCTCTGCTGTGCTCTGGGAGCGTCGCAGCTCCTCCTGCAGCTCAGAGATCTTCAGGCGCTTGCTCTTCAGGTGACCGAGGCAGCGCTGCAACTCGCTCCTCAGCTCTCGCACCACGTCCTCCTTCAGCAGGTTGGAGTCTCCTGCTTCTGCAATCTGAGGTGTGCTGGAAAACAAAGTTATGGTTATGAGATTTTACAATATACAATGCAGCAACACAATTTGGATCATTATTGTACAATATAACGTTACCTGTGGATGCGTCCATTTCTCCACTTGTGCTTCTTGATCCCCAGGTCCATGTAGGACTCAGACAGATGGTTCTCCCAGTCTCTATTAGACGCCAATGAAAGGGCTCCATGTTTAATGGCAGACTCATAGAGATGTATCTGCTCCTTCAGTTCAGTCAACTCTTCCTGTAAAGAGAAGAAACACACAGGCTCTGTTTGTAGCCGTATTAAGGACAGCTTCAGTTTCCCATGAGTTGAAATCCTGTCAAACGGCAGTGGATTGACGGACCTGCAGGGTTTTGTTGATGTCTTCACTGATGGTGCGAGCAGACTGGGTCTGCTGAAGCTTCATCTGTAACTGGCTCATCTCCTGTACAGAGCCTGCAGAGAAAAGAAGATGCTTTGGGAAAATGGTAACCGGCACATGGGAGACAAATCTTCCTCAGAGCATTCATTAAGTGGACACTGAAAACATGATTTGACTTTACTTAAAACAAAATAAGAGTTTATTTGTTTAGAGTTTTCACTTCAAGAAACCTTATACTTTTTTTTTTTCAAGGGAAAAAGTACAGAATATGGATCCTTTAAAAATAAGCAGTAAAAATAAATGCCAAAAACATTTATTTGAAATGAGAGAAATTAACTCTATATTTTATTAAAATCAATATTTTAAAATATAATGATTGCAAACTAATATTATACTTGACTAATTAAACAACAACACCAATATAATAAAATATTTCAAAAAATATAGGGAACATAAGTAAAAAAATAAATGAAATCTAAGAAAATAAAACATATATTTACATTATAATACTATATTAATTTAAAATATAATAATTGTAATAAAACATACGTATTTTTATTATTAAAGAACATCAATAATAGAATGTATTAAAATATATATTAAAATGCATATATTTTAATTACAGTTCTTATTTTAAATATAATAATTGTTTTTAAAACATACTTGATTTTTCAAATATGTATATTTTTTAAGAGAACGTAACAGGAAAAATATATCAAAGTAAAAGAAAGAAAAATAGATTATGTATATACTTAAATTATCATTTTAAAATAAAAGAAAACAGCATTAGTAATACAATTTTCTATTTGATTCTTTATTCTTAACAAATAATAATAATAATTATGTAGGATTATTTAATAATTGTGATAATCCATGTGTAATAATAATAATAATAATAATAATAAATATAATTGTATGTAATTAGACAATTTGAAGAAACCCAACCCCCTACTAGTAAGTTTAATAAATGAAAGTGAAGGTTCGAGTGATTCTTAATCGTTGCTTAAATATGTATTTTTTTAGTCATTGCAGTTTAGCTGTAAGACTTAAACTGTTTTAACTGCAAGAGAAAGAGATTACTGGCCCATACGATTACCCATGAGACTCCAGCAATCACAGCAGTAAACATAAACAGAAGCACGCGGGATGCCACATACCAGTGTGGAGTAGTTTGGCACACTGCTGCTGGCTCTCCTCCAGACGCTGTGTGAGGGTGTTGATCACAGAGGCTCGGTCCACCTGATCCTCTTCCCTCTGACGCTCCAGCTGCCGGACCTGATCCAGCAAACGCTGGCTGGCCTCAGCCTGAGAAACACACACAGTGTGAGAAACACAGGCCTGCACTGCCCTCTGGTGAATGATTCATATGTACATATCTCTGACCTGCTCAGTCAGACTCTGTGATTGGGCGTCTAGTTTCTGCTGGAGTGTGAGCAGTCTGGCTTCAGACTGCTCCCGGATGGCGGCTGTGTCTCTATCGTGCTGCTCACGTGTTCGCGTGAGAGTGTCCGATCGACACAGCTCCATCATCTGCTGCTTCATGCTGTCCATCGCAGCCTCGGCCACACGCTGCTGCTTTACGCTCTGTGTACACACACGTTTCCTCTCTTACAAGCGTTCTCACACAGCGTTTTACACTATTTTAACAAGCCCCAGATGCATGATTTTTCTTTGACTTGCTCGTGTCGTGCATGAGCTCGTACCTCTTGCTCTCGGTCTGTGAGAGACTGCATCTGTTTCTCCAGAGATCTGATTCTCCCCTGCAGCTGAGCTTCTCTCTCTCTCGCCTCCTCTACCAGAGCGCTGGACTCCTTCAGTGACACCATCAGTCCGTCCTTCTCATCTTGATGAAAACAAACCGTATTAAAACTGATGAGACCCACACGGTTTACACCTGGTATTAAGATGTGTATAACTTGAATATCTAAAGTTTTGTAATTAAAAAGTATGTGCTGTAATAACATTGTCACATGCAAAACTTTTAAATGTTTTCACATTCACTCATTAATGAGAAATTATTCATCAGATAAATAGTTTTCATTGAGAAAAAACAAAACAATGACTGTATTATCATGATTACAAATATTATACAGTTTTTTATGCATTATAAGGGCTAATACCTTTTTGAAGCTCATTTCAGAGCTGAATTTAAAGGGGTCATGACATGGTTTTTTTTATTTTATTATTATGTTCCCTTAGGTGCAATTATAGTATTACTATAGTTTTTTTTACAAAAAACTTTTAAAATGTAGTGATTTATGACCTTTTCCCACCCTGTTTCTCATCCTCTGATTCAAACAGTCTGTTTTGGGGGTGTTTCCCCTTTAAGAGTTCAGTGTTAACGCCCACTGTTATGATTGGCTAACGTCAGTGCCTATGCATCTGACGTTAACGCCCCCAGCCAGAACGTTTGCGGATTCGGCGCAACTGTTTAGTAGCGGGTGATGCATGCGAAGCGATGGCTCTTGCAATGATAAAACCTTATTATGTTTGAGCCGGAATCAGAGGAAAATGAACCATCACCACAACAACGAAGACTGGATCAGCTCGTGTCCACATGGAAAGTGAAACTATTTTGAATTAATAAAAAAAAATTAACCCGAGACACTTGAAAACGGATTATTGTTGCATAATTATCCTATAGCTTAATTTGCTAACAGCTTAACATTATTTAACTAATTTCAATGACATGATAGGGTGTACCACGGACAAAAATGCATGCACAGACAGGCCATCTTTGAAGATGCAGCATTGATAAAGGCAACATTTTTGATTTTCTATCACATGTAGGCCTACTAGAAAGGCGACATATTTTCAAGATTCTCTTATACAAATGTGTTTATATTAGCCATGGTAAAAAGTAAGTTTGCGTCGTCGTTATTGAGCCCAGAAGAGTCGGCACGGACTTATCTTTGAGCAACAGTTTTCTGGCAAAGCCAGCATCATATTGGGATTTTTTCCTCAAAACAGTCATCCTTAAATGTATAGAACACTGCCGTGACTGGGACGTCCGCAAAAAAATAAAGTGCATCCATTTTTCCCTGACGACTGGATCTTTCAGCGTATTTAAAAAGTAGTTTAAAGTTTTAAATACATTACTTACAGTTTGCGTCGTCGATGTTGAGCCCAGAATAGTCGGCACAGACTTATCTTTGAGCAACAGTTTTCTGGCAAAGCTCAAAACAGTCATCCTTAAAATGTATAGAACAAACGTTTAAACTAACACTGCCGTGACTGAGACGTCCGAAAAAAATAAAGTGCATCCATTTTTCCCTGACGACTGGATCTTTCGCAGCGTATTCAAAGATGTTGTTTGTCCACAGCCAGGAACAGCACATCTGCGGCGTCGTAATTTCCCTGTACACAGACCCACTCGCTGTCCGTCGACTGAACACTTGTGAGGCGCGCGGCGCGCGGGCGCGACAACGATACGAAATGAGCGTAGTTGTCTTGCGCTTTAAGCGTAACTGTCTTCTGCTGGAGGCGGTCATATGCAAACGCTGGTACGTCACTTCGTACCGTGACGTCACTTCTTACCATGGATCCAGAACGAGCTGTATTTAGAGCTTGATTAAATAAATGATTCGTTTATAATGGGGAGGACGTCTTAAGCTATGAAACTTGCAGGACGTTTTAATGGTACAAAGACCTCTTATATACCAAAAGATCAAGACAAATTTGGTTTCTCATGTCATGACCCCTTTAAAACAGCGTTAATCTTATAAATCTGACCTTTGACGATGGCGAACTGGTGCTCCAGATATCGCATCCTCCTCCTGCAGTCCTCCAGTTTCTGTTCCAGCTCCTCGATCTGTCTGGATTGAGCTCGGTTTAAGATCTGGAGCTGCGACAGCTGCTGACCTTCTGATGTATCTGAACAACATTCATACAACACACTTCAGTATCCTAAAATACTGCTAACATAGTCATTACAAATATCTGTTTTCAATTAATTTTAGATTATATTAATTAAACCACAGTTTAAAAGTTTGGGGTCAGTAAGATTAAAAATAATAATAATAATCTTTTAATTCATCAATGGTGAAAGTAAAGATATTACATTGTTACAAAAGATTTCTATTTCAAATAAATGCTGTTACTTTCTCTTCATCAAAGAGTCCTGAAAAAAATAAATCTATAACGGTTTCCACAAAAATACTAAGCAGCAAAAATAGTTTTCAACATTGACAAGAATAAGAAATGTTTAATTATTTATTCATGATTCAGAAAATCATCATATTAGAATGATTTCTGAAGGATCATGTGACACTGAAGACTGGAGTAATGATGCTGAAAATACAGCTTTGATCACAGGAATAAATTACACTTTAAAATAGAAAACAGTTATTTTGAATTGTAATAATATTTCACAATATTACTGTTTTTACTTCAAATACATGAAGCCTTGGTGAGCAGAAGAGACTACTTTCAAAAACCTTAACTCTTACTGACCCCAAACTTTTGACCAGTAGTGTATAACGTTATCTCACTCTGTGTTGAGTCCAGGAAGTCCCTCTGAAGCTGGTCAAAGTGGCCAATCTGACTGCTCACTTGAGGATTGAACATCTTCGGCTGATTTGGTGGTTGATGTGGGTGGTAACTGGCCTTGTACTGGTCAGTGGGTTTGTTCACAGGTCCTCCATTATCAAAAACCTTCAACAAATGTGCAAAATTATTAAATGGGCAAACAATTTGTAATAAACGAAGTAAAGATCGGCTGCAGACATTCACCTGAAAGCGATTTCTGATGTCATTATTCTCTCCACGGCTCTGGGCCTCGTCTCCCTGGTAAACGGCCCCGTGATGAAGAGCGTTATGAGTGTACTCGTCCTGCTCCGGCCCGTCCCCAGTGGAGAAGTCGGTGGCGTGGGACTCGTCCGTGCCTGCGGATGAGTGTGCATAGTCTCCTCTCTCGTACTGGAAGTTCTGTCCGTTCTGCGGGTCCCAGCCGGCGGGTAAATGTTCTGTCCCGGTCTGGAGGTGATGAGGGTGACTGTTGGTCTGAGACATGTGACTCCTATAACTGTAGTCCTCATGATAAGAGCCTTGATCGTGCTCTTCATAGTGCTGCTGGAACACATGCAAGAAAAACAAACTTGTTTTTTAATATAGTGTATTTATGCACCAGCCGTAATTTAGTTTTACATGAGCGTTTGCCCCTCAGAATTAAACTGATGAACTCACTTCCTCATGGGAAGGTATTGGATGCTCCCATTGTGGCACGTTCCAGGCTGGCTGCGGTCTGAAAGACAAACAGACAACCCAATACATTTATGCACAGTACGTTTTATTAAACCGCCATTTGAGTTACCGGTAAGTGTTGCATAAAGACGTTTTTATTATAGGTCGATTTTTGAATCTTTGAGAGGAGGGTGACTGTCTGATGGCAGATATAAAGCCGATACAGGGCTATATGACATTGCTTTATTTCATTTAAAGATAGTAAATAACATGCATCATTTCTGCAATTAAAGTTATATTTATTTTACTAAATGTAAAAATAATTTGAAATCATTCAAAATAAATCTATAGAATAAACAGATTTTTACTTTAGATGGCAACTTCTTGATTCTATAATCTTATTCGTTTAACAAATATATAAATGAAAAACAAGAATAAATAAAGAAAACATTCGAAACAACCGTGTACTCAGTACTTTATTATTATAAAACAAGAGTGGATTTAACATAAAAGGTTTTAATGTAACCTTCTCCCTTGAAATACTTTGGTCAGTTCAAGAATGATTTATACCATTTTAAATTATTTTTTTGAAAGAATTAAAAGAGCAGTTTCATATCTATCCTTGGTTGAGGTTGATATAGGATTTAGTAAGTAAAAAAGTAATCAGTTATTCAGTTTATATTCAGGGTGCGCACACGATCTAACAATTTGAACTGGAAGACAAGTTTATGAGGTTTGTGTCACTACTAGATATTATAATGTTAAATATATTAAAATGTGTTTTCCTGAATGCCGACAGTTTTACTTTCAATTATAAGAACTGTTACACAACAACAGTAAACTTAATGAAGATTGAGAACGGGAGCTCTTGTGTGTCTTGTGCGCTCAGCCGCGGGGACAAAATAAAAGTCCTGCTTCCAACACTTATCGGCCAATCAGAAACATTTATTGGCTGATACAGAGAATTTGAAATAATCATATCGGCCATGGCGATTTATCAGTAAAGCATGTACTGTACCTGTTGTTGTCTTCTGGGTGACTGCAGGTGGAGCGGTGGAGCTCAGGTGAGGAGCAGTCACCACTGTCATCCAGCATATCATCAGGGAGATCAGTCAGGAGCTTGTGGAGCTAAAACAAGAAACCCATCATTCAGAACCGGAGCCATGAGGCTTTTTCAGCTCTGCCAGACTGTTAAGGCGCAAGGTCTTCTCGGGTCGATGCGAAAACCCAAGGTCAGACCGGAGATATTAGTATTAGTGTTGGGAAAGTTCACTTTCTACATGAACTAGTTCAAAGTTCAGTTCACAAACTTTAAAAAAATGAACTAGTTCAGTTCATAGGTCACAGTTTCAAAAATGAACTTTTCATTTTTTCAACTTTCAACTTTTGATAGTTCTTTTTTTTCATGTTGCTGCGAGCTATTATTTTGCAAAATGATTGCCACAGCCCATATAGAACCACAGCGATTATTTGATCAGATTTAACACTGAAGCTATGCATCAGATGTTTCCCATCCTCACCGACCTTGTCATAAAACTCGTTTAAATGATCATGCGACCCCTACATGCTGCTTTTTGCTTTGAGTTTAGTGATGAGTCGTTCATGAATCCATTCATTGCGTCTGTCACGCGACAAATGAACGAAAGACTCGGAAGGTAAAGTAATTATTTATGTTCCCTGTAAACGATTTTTGACTGCATTATAATGATTTAATAATTCAGAATATGATCAAGATTGCGTAAGTGGATGTGTTCGGGGAATTTGCCAGCTAATAGTATAACATTTAAATGAACGAAATGACTCGGGGAAAAAAAGATTTGTTCATTTTGATGAACGAGATCGACCAAGAGAGTCGGTAGACATTGGTGACCAGTGTTGCCAGATTGGGTATTTTTTCCGCTACATATTAAGGCAGTTTACGGGGTGTTTTAGCCGGTTTTCTTTCCATAGAAATCTGGCACCCTATTGAACGAAGTAAAACTGAGAGAGCATGCCGTTTACCGACACCACAATGAATGAGTTCACGGTAACGTTCATCAGGCAGTAATACAGTACGTTCAGTTCATGTTCGCCCAAAATATGAACGAGTTCATGAACTATCGTTCAATGAACACGTTCAGGCACAACACTGTTAGTATGACATTACTGCTATTAGTAGCTTTTGGATCTTGGCTAGTTTTAACTAAATGTGCTTTTACCTAATGAACTTTGTGAAGACCCAAATTCTCTCAAAATATGACAACTTTCCTTTATTCGTTTAACAATATTTTACTATTTAAAACCAAATAGGCTACATATCAATAATCCTATGACAATGTTATTACCAGTGTTTGGTCAAGATAAACTGCGCTCTGTCTGCAGTGGCCGAGCCATTCGAGAGAGTGTTGGGAATAGCCTTTTAATATCAACTTAAATGTACATTTCCTTGTTATCTGAAGTAAAACAAAGCTGAATACAGTTGATTCCAAAGTAATCAACTAAATTAAATGAATAAAAATTAAACTATAACTGTATATTTTTACGTTTTTCCTCAAACAAAACAATTTGTGAAAGTCAGAAAAAAAGACATTCTGTGCTAGTAATCAGAGATCCAAATCTTTGTGAGTTTGACCATGACAACTTTCTTTGCTTGGTATTTAAAACCAGCTGACATCAATACAACATTGAGTTTAAAGGGAAACACGCTGAAACTATGAGAAATGAAACAAGCATGTGCAAGCAACCGATTCAGCGCAGGGCCCATAGCAACAGTTTTAAAAAAACACACCCGCCCGGTTACAGACGCGCTGAACTCTCACACCAACACATGGCCCTGAGGCGTCTTAAAGGAGCCTAGCACACTTAACTTTCAGCAACTCTTGATAAAACAGTCAAACTCACCCTCCATAACTCCTGCTGGATGACTCGCACATCCTGAAACGTTCCCTCGGAAATAAAACTTTCCCGCATTTACACTCCTACGACAGCTACTGCAGGAGCTCTTGGACTCAATGACATACTGAAGGAGTATTGTGTGCAATGCTGGATTTCAGCAGTGTGTGAGTCATATGAGAAAAGAAAGCAGAAAACGAGGAACTAAGCACTCCTCGTTTGTCCAGGCTGAGGTCGGCCCATTGTGGGGGTCAGAATATACGCTTCAGTTAACTGGAGCAGAAACATTCCTCCTCTGATGGACAAAAAAGACAAACAGCCGGGGAAAATGACAGTGCATGTGATGCACATCAAAATCGATGGATCCATTCACCATACAATTAATTTCCGATTCTAATCCATATGAAAAGTCCCTACGATTTTCCCTTGCATTCAGAGCAACTGGTGGTTACCCAGAGACAGAATCTCTCATTATCTCTCAAGTTAAGAGCTCTGAGTATGTAGGGCAGTGGAAACACAGCAAACACACCTGACCTGACTGCATTGCACTTGCACCAATGGCAGCCAATGTTCATTCATGAAGCTGATAGCTGTGAGGCGAGTCAGAACACACACAGTTTCTGATTGGAGAAGATCTGCCCTTTAAAAACAAACACGGTTACTGCATGTGACCAAAAACAGAAGAATATTTAACTACTAATATAAATATCTATGAGAGGGTCTTATTCAACAAATGTGGGCCGGGTGACTACAGTAAAAGTCAGCTGTAAGACCCTATTTTTTTGCTAATGCTGAAACAAAACAAAAAAAAAAAAATCACAAGAAAACACTAAATCTAACTCTTCCATTTCTTACAGCACTGAACATCCAGACAGACTCGATTAGCATTACAGTATCCAACATTGAAGACACACTATAAAATATCTGTATGCTTTGAGATCTATTCTAAAAGCTGACAAAATACATTTTAGCAGATATAAAAATTAAAAATGTGTTTGCTTTCCAAAAACTAATGTATTCATGACATCATATGGTGTTCAGGGGCATTTGTTCAATAAGATTTATGTCTATTATGAGACTGTCTCCACCCTAAAAATACCATGTACCACTAACAATAGCAAGCAGCAAATCATGTGCATTATATGTATCTCAAATTTTGAACAGTACTAATATATATATATAAATAGTACTGTTCAAAAGTTGAGTCAGTAAGATTCTCTTCAGTTCACCAAGGCTGCATTTATTTGATTACAAATACACTAAAACAGTAATATTGTGAATTACTCTTTGAAGCTATTTGAATATAATGTAATTCATTTTAATATGATGATTTGCTGCTCAAGAAACATTTCTCATTATCACCAATGTTTAAAACAGTTGTGCTGCTTCATATTTTTGTGGAAATCAAGGTGATGATTTTTTTCAGGATTCTTTTTATTAATGGAAAGTTCAAAAGAACAGCATCTATTAAAAAAAGTGTATATATATATATATATTTTTCAACATTATAAATGTCTTTACCGTCACCTTCAAATTAATTTAATGCATCCTTGCGGAGTATCAATTTCTTTCAACAAAGAAAAATCTTACTAACCCCAAACTTTTGACCGATGGTGTATAATAGGAAGTGTATTTAAATGCAGCAGCTGCTCACCTCTTTTTTTAATCACAAATTAGCATTCTTTTCACTTCGTTAGATCGTGCCAAAATGTTAGATCAGATGGATCTCCATGTCAGAGATATCAGATATATTAGATCCGACCCTGGAAGCTGAATTCCTCCCAGAAGGTATACGTCTTCTATCGGCGTGAGAGTTTGACTGAGAAAGACGGGGAAGAGTAACCTGGTCCTGCTACCAGACTCTCGTACATTTCATTTGTACAGAGAGTCTGGCCTCTCTCCATTGACAAGCGTTAACTTCCTTGTAAGCGGGTACTCTGTTGAAGTTTAAAACTATTGGATCTACCCAGAGCCACTCTGGATCTGCCATAACCAATCGCTAACGTTTAGTCACGACTAGCGCACGACCTCAACCTCATCGTTCTCAGCCACATTGGACCGGTAAAAAAATGACCGGAGAAAACCCAAGAATACACCGCAATCCCAGACGTAGTACTGAAGGAAAATAAAAATTAAGCGGAAGTATGTAGGAGGGCGGAGCCAGGCTAAGGGAAGAGCAGGAGACAAAGTGATGATGATAAAAAGAGCAGAGCTCATTGAATAATCTTAGTTGTGTATGTTTTAATGCCTCAGACTGAATGTCTCAATGATAATGCTCGGATGTTTCAATGTTCACTGCTCAGACTTCGTCTAATTGTTACACTACTCAATGCTCTGACTTCTTTTGACCAGTACAATTCCAACAAGTGTTAATAACTTATTAATCCAAGAGAAAAACAATGGAAAATTACTCCTTCACAACATCGTCCTGTGACGTTAAAAACCTCTCTAATCTCCTACTCGTGAAGACAAACATCCCTTCAAATCACACAATCATACGATTCAAACAACAATAGAAAATAAATTATAAGTAAAAAATAAAATAAAATAAAAAGACAATTGAATAATAATAAAATTATTAAATTATAAAATTAATAAATTATGTAAATCTAATAATAAAATATGAATAAATAAGTAAATTGACAACTACATAAATGACTAATGATTATCAAATTAAATATAAACAAAGAAAATAAATGTGTGTTAAAGTAAAACACAAATCCCTTAGATCCTTCAACTTAAAGAGTCATATGATAAAGTATAAACGATATATACGACTGATGCTTGTCAGAGCGTACAGTTCTCACTAAAATGGTGGCTTGCAAACAAAACAATCTCTAATTTTGATAATGGCTTGTCTTGAAAAGAAAACTGAAGAAAAATGAAGACGACGTGTGTGTGTGGAGCAAGTGGTGGTTTGTTGCGGTCACTAATTGTGTCATCAGAATCTGCGCTACTATGTGATTTAAATTCGACGGTTGTCGTAGAAGTCACACTGCAGGACTGTGCGTAAAATCTTCTGACAGTGGCAGAATGTCATCAATAAAATTTGATCGCATCAGTCATTAATCGGCCGTCGGTGAACATGTCAATCTAACGATCAAAGACTTCAGATTTTGGCCTAGGAACAGAGGAATCTTTAAAGATTCTTCAAATTTGTCTCAGATGGCCACATCTAAAATCGCACAGTGTGAAACTAGTTGAAAACACTGAAACTAGTTGAAAACACTGAAACTAGTTGAAAACACTGAAACTAGTTGAAAACACTGAAACTAGTTGAAAACACTGAAACTAGTTGAAAACACTGAAACTAGTTGAAAACACTAAAACTAGTTGAAGCATAGCATGAGCAATCAATGATTTACATGTGAAGTACAGACAGACATGAACAGAGTGAAAGATGCATTGTTTATTAATGGAATCACAGGAGTCCATTTCTGGTTATATTTTGTAAATCTTAATTATGACATAAAAAGTTTGACACTAACTTTTATGAAATTATGACACTGACATTGCATCCGAAATCGCAGGCTGTCTGAGTAGGTACTACATTTACTCAGCGATCGTTAAAAGTATGTTCTATTTAGTATCAATAAGGCTAGTATGAATGATGCACTACATCCGCCATGTTGTTACTGTCACGTGACCTACCAGCGTCAGTTTCGGCCGCTTCACTGTCATTCATAAATCCTCTCCCGTTGAATGATACAAAGGTCTTGTATTTTTTGGGGGAATGTTTTTTTTTTTTACGTGTGTGTTCTTTGCTTGCATGGCTTCGAAGTGCATGTTGTATTGTTTTGTTGTTTAAAGCCTAATAATTGTTTTGTTTTTTTCAAATCCTCTCCCGTGGCCTCATGGGATAGTAAAGTGTCTTTCGAATGTGCTCTTCAGAAACTCACCGGATGTAGTAGTAGGTCATCCAGGGACTTTTCACCTACTGTTTTTCGAACACTATGTATTCGGACATACTACTGTGTTTGTTGGCGTACTTGTTTCGCATACTACTACATAGTAGGAAAGTATTTGATTTCTGATGCAGCAGAAGTCATTTATAAGATGAAAAGTCAAAATGATGACATAAACAATCAATTTCGACAGGAAGTCCATTTATCACTGACAGGTCTAATTTAAACCTTTTAATCTACTAGATTAGAATAACCAGCCCTTGATGTTCCTGCTAACATTTGATCACATTTGCACACATTTTTTTTGTATGCAGTATGCATTCTCTACTGATGACAGATGCGAGTTTGGTGGGTGTGTTTGTGTATTGCTGTGAAATAACTGCAGTGTTCAGTAACGGGACAGATACCTCTTGTTCTCTGGCGTAGTCTTCCTGATCATACTCCTCTTCCTCCTGCTGGGTCTGTAAAGCAGCACTGTCAAAATCAATGGACATCCTGCTGACCTGAGAGGAGACACGACACACCTGAGACCGGAAATGACCAGCAACCACTTCATTTAACCAGTCCAACTCATAAAAGACGAGACCAACTGCTTTCCTATAACGTTAACGTATAACGTTGCATGCTAGTGCGTATGTAGCATCACAATACATTGTTAATACTATATATTTATAGTTTCTCTGCAACCCATAACACATTATTCGGACTGTCGTAGCAGAAATGTATTTAATTTAGCACTATACAAACAGAATTTGTGATTAAATAGTCTCTTCTTACCTTTAAAGTCTTTCAAAAGTCGCCGCAGTGCTAACTTACATTAACACAATAATCCGAAATAAAGTGCTCTTATGAGGAACATTACAGTGTCTCGGTGACTCACAAGCTCAATATTGATTTTAAATGACACGAGCATGATAAATAAACGACCAGTCTTTACAGAATCAGATTGTAAAACGAGTTTAATGCGGACTAAAAGCGATATTACAGCAAATATAGTGATATTGTATCTGTCCATTGAAACATGGCGCTCTAAACAGCGGCAAAAGTCCAGGATTCTGATTGGCTGACGGGAGGGACGACGTCACGTGAACGTTACAGCCAATGGTTACGGCATATCAAATGTCAACCAAAATCTTTTTGACAGAAATGTATTTCTCAATCACGGAAATATATTATTCATAATAAAAGCAATAGCAGTAATAATAAAATTATTACATTTTTTTTAGGCTGCATATACAATTTTATAAGGATTGTGTGTGTTCATGTAATATTTATATTAGCATAAATATAAAATAAAATGATTTGAAAGTTCCAAAACATGCAAAAGTAAGTGAAATCCCATTATAATTAATTCTTGATAATATTGTTGTTTATAAAATTATATAGATGATTTATGTATATAAATATATACGTGATGTTTTTTATATTATATATTGTTTACATAACACGTTGTTTAAAATGTAATAGTTTCATTGTTAAATGCCTAAACATACAAATGTATGTGAAACCCCATTGTACTTTATGGGATTAGTTATTCCATCTGAGGACTTTTGGCCATATGGTGTATGCATGATATTTTCTGTGATCTGATTAAGAAAATTAATCGGTCTATTCATTTTTATTTATTTATAATATTGCCTGTATATGATAGCTTTATAATATTGGTCTGTGTTACTGAGATAAACTTCATTGCTTATCACACATAAAATCATAAACCATTCCAGAGACATTTTCCGCTGAAGCAACAAATGCATTCTTTATTTTTGTTGTTGAAAAGTGAAACAGAAGAGCTAAGACAGCATTAAAGTTTCAACAGATCCGTAAAGTTTGGTGAGGAATCCTAGCAATGACGGCACTTTCAATACGCATGTGCTGCGGTGCAACAGCATAAAACTCAACTGAATCTTATGCAAACCAAGTAAAACATGCTGACTCTAACAAGAGACAGAGTTCAACAGATAAATGACTCAATTTCACACAGCACGTCTTCACGCTTTCCATTTAAGACAAACAATATAAAATGTCTGCCAAGTGCCAATATGTGCTATTGAAGAAACTTTTTTTTCAGGTGATGCAAACATATTCATATTAGAGACCTAACAAATCAGTACAGCAGACATCCTGTGGGAAAACTTCTGCTTTGTTAAGGACATTTAAAACTGACGTATGTGACTACAGCTGTAAAAATACAAACTAGCCAAATTACGCTCCCGCTTCAAGTCAATCTGAGATCGGGGGAGTAAAGGGCTTGTTAATGTCACTGACAGCCTGGAATCGACCGGCTGCCTGATGGGTGAATTTGTTCTCCGGGATCGTCAGTGTCAAATCAAGCGAGTTTGCTCACAATGGCCTGGTTGAGAGAGTTCAGCTGATTGGTCCATCTGTCCAGAGCGGTGTATCTGGCTCCGCCTCTTTTCTGGTGATCGAGCTCCAACAGCTGATTGACCTGGTCAATTCTACCGTTGATTGTGCTGAAAGACGTACAACATCAGATTCATATATATTTGCTGTGCAAGAGTATAATAAAAACGGTGTACATTTTTTAAACAATCTATATAAATTTTTTATTAAACTTACTTGTCTAAAATACACTGCACCAGCAAGCTTTCCACATCTGAAACATCAATATTCAATTCCTAAAGAAAAACAGGGACATGAAAGCATGTTATAATTAATAATATAATATATTTACTATAATATAATAACTAGAACATAATATAGATTTACCTTTGAAATAAATGGTATGTGTATCCTCGTGTAAGGCTTAATCAATTTGATGAGCACTTGCGTTCTTATGTTACGTAACAATTCTGAACGGAAAAGGAAACACAAAAATATGACTCCCAACATTTGATGTATGAGATTTATGAAATAAGTAGAATATGTACAAGGAAGCCGAAAGCCGCCCAAACTGACCCTCAATATGTTCTCTGATGAAGGGGTCGTCCATTATGTTGCTGTGATTCGTCTTTAGGATTTTCTCAAATTCTGTGATGTCATTGTTCTGGTAGGAACTAGACAAATTATAAGCGATTAACACCATAAAATGAATCCATTCGGACCGTAAAAATGTAGTTCCGGTAAAATAGAAGAGCTCCGGATAAATGAAAAGTGGTGTTGTGCACACTTACCTTACTAGGTTTGTCATTGCCAGGATTTCGGGATCATTTTTGTAAGGTTTTGCCTAGTCACAGAGCCACATAGAAATAATTAATATTTTAGTTATATTATAGACCATAAAATTTGACCTTATGACCAGATAGAATCTGCAGTGTTGTGCTTTTATGCACTGAAATGAAACAATAATGAGTCCAACATACTTATTGGTCAATGAAAGCAAATACACCAAAATATTTCATATATGATAGAGATGCACAGATTACAATTTTCTAGGCCGATTCCGATTTTTCATTGAGTTTGACCTGCCGATACCGAATTTAGCCGATTCCGATTTAATTTTTTCTAACCATTTTACAGCACACACAAATATTTATTTTCTATTTTTTCTTTAACCCCTTTCACGCGCAAGTTTAAAATATTCTAACTGACCCCCAGAGTGAGTTTTTTCAAGGTGACGGTCACAATAACACGGTTTACACAAAAACTTGTCATCAACTATCTGATATTCCGATTCTCAAATACTTGTGAGTGTGATTGGTCGTTTAAAAAGCTTTATAAATAATCTTGATCTATAACGTGAGATGGGCGCCGCCATGTTGTCCTGTCAGTCGGATTTACAGCACGTGAATTCATCAGTTTCTCCCGAAATACATGCAAGAAAGTGGCCGGTGAACTGTGAGAAGAATAGAGTTAACTTTATAGTTACTTCCACCATGTTTGTCTGATATGAATAACACACGTCGGCAAATAACATTTGAATAGATTGTTATTGCTGCCTCCACAGACATCAGTGTGTATTTTACAAACTCCAAATGTATTGTTTTACTCGTGCTTATGTGTATTTAAATGTCAGCTAAATGAATAAATGTAAATGTAAATGTATGAAACCTAAAATAAACATTATGAGGTTGAAAAAACTGCATAGTTGTGATATATGACAGCGCTGAACGCGCCCCAGAACGCGACACAGAAATAAAAATCCAATATATGGGACCGTAGTCACCGTACCGCTCAAAAGGGTTAACCATGCGGCGCCCGAGTGCATTTGACCAGCAAAAAATCGGCATATGTGCATCTCTAATATATGAACATGCAATGATGAAGAATGTGTAGAATTGTGTAATTGATGGTGCAGATATGGACCTCTTGAGAATCAAACGGGTTGATTCCAGACTTCATCAGCATGTTGGCCAAGACCAGGTACTTCAGACAAGTGGTTCGTCTGGGGCTTCCAGACTCGTCATAGTTTTTGAACGCCTCGAAAAAGTCTGTGTGTGCCTTCTCGAACTCGCCCTCCCTCAGGTGCATTTTACCACCACATTCTAAAGAGAACAGGCCACAAGTCAAAGAAGATTAGTGGACTTCCCAATTGGACACCATAAACAAAAGAAACTTTCCAGTTATACACAAAAAATAAATAAATAACACAGCAAATTGGTTTCCAATTATTCACAAAAAACAAAACAAACAAACATGCTTATTATACACAAAACAAAAGTAAACTTTCCAATTTAAAGGGTAACTGTTGTCATAATTAGAACAGAAAATGCCACTTTTAAGATTGACCGTATTTTCGTTTTCGGTCAAAATGCCTTTTGAATGGGAGTGCTAGGGGCGCTACAATGATCAAAATCGCTATATATAAAACACTAAGGCGGTTCGACAACATGAAACTGTGCTTGAAGCGTCACCAGGGGCTCTACACATGAACTTGAGCAGACTACATTGTTTGTGTGCACAAAGTTTACTAAAAATAAAGGTTTTGTACGACTCACTTAATCAGTTGGCTACTTTATCAAAAGTACTCGATCTCTGAATGCAACGTAACAAGAGGAGAGTAAAGATGGAAAGCTCTTAAATCTTGTTTCCATATACATTCTAAGTGTCTAAGTTATCATGCTTTTCATTGAAATTATAAGTTCATGACATTTCCTCATATGGAGTCAGTTCATTACGTTGCATTCGGAGATCGACTACTTTTGACTGACAAAATTCCAGCCACCGGAAACAATAACTGATAAAGTGAGTCGTACAAAACCTTTCTTTTTAGTAAACTCTGTGTACACACACAATGTAGTCAATGCTGGAGTTCATGTGCAGAGCCCCTGGTGACGCTTCAAGCACAGTTTCATGTTGTGTCGAGCCGCCTTAGTGTTTTAAAAATAGTGATTGTGATGCTATCATTGTAGCGCCCCTAGCACTCCCATTCAAAAGGCATTGTGACCGAAAATGAAAATAAGGTCAATCTTAAAAGTGGCGTTTCCATTCTAGTTATGCTTTTACACTAATGTTTGACTCGGGCAGATTAACAAAAAGAGCCTAGGTTGCAATTTGGCGAGAGTAACCCTGTAACACAAAACAAAATCTTTCCAATTGAACACAAAACAAAAATTATTTTTAAACGCAAAAACAAACAAACATTCTTATACAAAAACCAAAAAATAAATAAAACAAACTTTAAAATTGTACAAAATAAATAAAACAAAAACCTAATTATGCACAAAACAAAAACAAAACGCTTCATCTTAACAACTACATCTTTGGTATTAAAATAGACGAAACATGTGTAAAATACCTCTGATGACTCCCATGATGAGTGGGTGTGGGATGGCTGATTTAATGTGTAATGACTGCTCATAGAGGGCTTTCAGTTTCTTGTTGTTTTTCTGTGCCGTATACATCTGAATCTCCAAAGCATAGATCTCCAACAGCTGAGTGCCCTTCTTCAAGTCGTCCTCTCCGTCATCCGTCTAATTAAGAACATCGATCGGTTTCACACATTTAAAGACATTGAGGTTTTCTTATTCATGCGACACTGATCGTTTACTCTACCTGACATGACTGGTGCAATTGCCTGAGGATTTTCTGGAGCTTTCCAAACTCTTCTCTTTCCAGGTACAACTTTCCCAACTACATGAAACAGAGGAGCAGAAGTTAGCAGCATTCTGTTTGCTGGTCAATATTAAAGGGCATTGCATTGACAATTATTATCATAGAACTGTGTATATTATTGTTCCTGATACATAAGTGTATATCTGTACTACAAAACAGATAATTTAAATACACAATGCACTGCCACAGCACAAACCTTGGTGTTAGTTTTAAACCAAAGTCTGTCATTTTTGGCATCTTTTAAAGCATCCAGCGTGGTCTCGTAAAACTCTTGAAGCAAGTCCATCTGGAAAAAAAGGTAAATAGATAAATATTACTTTATTGTCTTTAATAACATAATGATCTTTAATTTTTATATATAAAGTGTGTGTTTATGTGTGTGTGTGTGTGTGTGTGTGTGTGTATTAGGGCTGTCACGATATCAGTTTTTTAACACTACGGTTATCGTGGCCAAAAGAAGTCGAGTGACGATATATTACGATATCTACAGAAACGTTAAAAATGTTATCAGTCAAATTAATCTTTAGTTTTTTTTTATTTTGTGTTTTGCTTTCTTTTTTTTAACCAATGAATCACACCATTACATACAACAATTACAACAACTGAGACTCTGGCTTTCTCTGGCTTCTTTGACACTGCCTAAGAAATAGGAGACAGAAAGAGAAAATACTGTCAAGTTCAACAGTATTATAAATGAGTTTTAAACACAACTAATAGCTTAACTTGTTAACTTGTGTCCGCATTAGGAACCCAAATCCAAGAAATGGCAAACCCAAATTAAAATACATAATTCATGAAGCCTTTCTACTTCAAACATTGTAGACTAATTTAAAAGAATTTACAGAGAAAAGAACATTTGGCAGCTTGTTGTCATATCGCCAGAATTTATTAAATCCCTGATAAAATTGTGAGATTTACGGAACATTTTTAAGACGATGCTACGTGATTTCATTTAGGAGACTGAAATGCTAATCGTTTTTATCTTATACAATTTATGAGAATAACAGCATATTTTACTCCAAAATCGAGTTATAGAGTCAGTCGAGTGATTGAAATATCTTCATTCTATGAACAGATGTGGCTTTTTCATATCATTTTATTACAAATGCTATGTCGATTAGCATTGCATTATGAATATACATTATCCTTACGAAAATAACCTAGAGTGCTTGAAAAACATGTTGCATGTTTTCTTAATTTTCTCTAAATCCCAAAAAAGAAAAGAAAAAAGTTTTGCAATACCACATCCTATTGTAGTTTGGGATATACTTACTCGTTTTAAATATTGCGGTTATCGCGATATATTGTCACACCCTTAATTAACACAATTTCGATATTTCAGGGTTTGTATATCACGGTTATCGTCAATGCCGGTATATCGCGACACCCCTAATATATATATATATATATAAATATATTACTGAATACAGGAGTTTAAAATGTATTAAATACCTGTTTGGAGGTTGAGATATAATCTAGAATAGAGTTGATGGATTTCTCAGAGTAATTTCTGGTGACAGCACTCCTAATATACGTCAAAAGCTGTTTGTACCGGTTCATCATTTCAGGAAAATTTGTCTGTAAAAATAAGAATAATAAAATAAAAAACAAGTTATCAGATTTTATAGTACATCATTAACTTTTTTTTTTATATATAGTATTATTTTATATTTAGTTGGCTAAAAACATGTTAGACAATACAGGAGAGTAAGAAATTGATTTATAAATATTACTTCTTATTCAATATATCGTGCAGCTATTGTTACACACCAGTTTGAAGTTGATCTTAATCATCTGTTTCAGTGCTTTAAAGCCCCATTCTCCTTTCTCACCCTCCAGTTCCAGCACCTGCAAAACAGAAAATAGTGATTATTACACATATTCAAAGTTACAGTACGGATGCAGACACAGAAAGCGTCTAACCTTCTGGAAGCTGCTCAGGGCTGCTTTAGGATCATCTTCTTTGAGGGCTTTTGAGTTGTAATACTGATTCTCCAAATCAACATTGGGCTCGGAGTTGCTGTCCTCGGAGTATTCCTGAAGAGAAAGCAAACACATGGTAAATGTAACGTTAATTACAGCTAAAGGATCATTTGATCATAAAGGATTAATTCAAGTATTTGCCTGAAAAAACATCTTGAAGGATATTGTACAGCTTAATGGTGCATGATTGCTATGATTATGACAACTGCATGACAATAATCACGTTAAGATTATTTACAACTGTACATCTATACGTAATAATCTATTTAACAACAAACCGAAGTCGGATATCATGCAGTTTCATAACCAGCAGCACATTAGCTATAATTTAGTCAACTTCACATGAGTCTGCAAGTTATTAATAAATACATAAGAGATTCAACATCAGGAATCAGGTTTGTAAATACATCGCATTTCTTACGAAACTTCAAATAAACCAACTTAAAGAAGGCTGTCATATTTGTTGACTTATTAACAGTATTAGCAAACTAGCCACCTGCTAAACAACACCATTGCGAAATTAAGTCCCTAATAACACGCTAAACGACAATTACTGATGTCGCTACATTTGCTTGGCATTGAATTGCATGCATTTACAGTTGAGTTTATTTTAGACAGCCATACCAAGTCGTAATCCTCTTCATCATCGCACATGAAATCATCTTCCATGTCAGACATTTTGACCGGAGAGAGAGACTCTTACCCACAATGCTCGCCGGCAAAGCGTTATGACATCACGCCGCGCGTTCTGTACGGTGCGCGCGCAGCTCCGATTCCTCCCGAGTGTTTCCGAATCCAGTTTGCGGGATTCGTGTGAGTTTCTTCCGTGTTGTTTAGGTTTTAGACGCATGATTCCGGGTATGACAGTCAGCTGACGGCACTTGTACGGTGTCAGTCCACTCCTGCATAGTGTACTCACTGTAAAACAAAGATTAAAAACAGCACAATGGCCACAAATCCGCCGAAAATCAAGGTGCTGCTCAGTGGAAATGAAAGGTAACGTTAAGTTGCGACTGTGCAGCTATTCGGAAAAGTTCGATTGTGTATGAATGGAGTCGATTTACATCCTATTTTTTAGTTTTAATTTTCATGTTTGTTTTTGTTTGTGCTTAGACATACACTTTCCCCTCTTTTTGTTAGGTTGCAGAAACTGAAAGAGGCTTTTCATGGAAAATATGGACAAATGCCTCTCTTCTACGCTCGTGCTCCAGGGAGGGTGAATTTGATTGGTGGGTTGCAAGCAGTGTGTAAACATAAGGAATACCATCAGCACTGCATTTTATGTTTTATCATAAATCTTATCATTTCCAGGTGAGCATATTGATTATTGTGGCTATGCTGTCCTTCCAATGGCTATAGAGCAGAATATTCTTGCTGCAGTTTCTGTCACTGACTCCCAAACAATCCAGATGACTAACACGGACCCCAAATACAAGTGAGTAACAATGTTCTTTATCTTCTGTTCTTCACAATTGAATTGGTCACATTTTGTCAACAAATTGTTATTAATTAATTAATTAATTAAATTATGAATTCGCTTATTCACTCGCTCACTCAATTATTCACTCACTCACTCACTCACTCATTAGTTAATTCTCTCTCTCTCTCTCTCTCTCTCTCTCTCTTTCTCACTCATTCATTATTCACTCACACACTTATTCACTCACACAATTCATACACTTACTCATTCATTCACTCACTTAATTCATTCATTCACTCATTCATTATTTACTCATTCACTCACTCATTTATTAATTAATGAATTTACTCACTTGTTAATTCACTCATTCATTATTCACTCACTCACTTATTCATTATTCACTCACTTATTCATTAATTAATTCACTCATTCAATTAATTCACTCACTTATTAATTCTCACACACACACACACACACACACACACACACACACACACACACACACACACACACACACACACACACTATAATTATCTCATTCCTTCATTAATTCACTCACTCACTTATTAATTCATACACACACACACACACACTCACTCTAATTATTCACTCACTCATTCATTCATTATTCACTCATTCATTAATTCACTCATTCAATTAATTCACTCACTTATTAATACACACACACACTCACTCTCTAATTATTCACTCATTCCTTCATTAATTCACTCACTCACTTATGAATTCATACACACACACACACACACACACACACACACACACTCACACTCTAATTATTCACTCACTCATTCATTCATTATTCACTCACTCACTTATTAATTCATACACACACACACACACACACTCTAATTATTCACTCACTCATTCATTCATTATTCACTCACTCACTCACTCACTTACTCATTCCCTTAATTTATTAACTCAGACATTCATTCATTATTCACTCACTCACTCCCTAACTTATTTATTTCCTTCTTACAGGGATTTCGCTGTGTCTGTTGATGGCATCACCATTGACAGAGAGAATCCTCAATGGTACTATTACTTCCTTTGTGGAGTGAGAGGAATCCAGGTGGGGTGTTTAATGACACACATAATGCATGTTTGCATTATAATCAGTCATTTGACCCTTGACCTCGTGTTTGCAGGAGCACTTGAGCTTGTCTTCATTGGCAGGGATGTGTTGTGTGGTGGACGGGACTATCCCGGCCAGCTCAGGGCTCTCCAGCTCCAGTGCCCTGGTGTGCTGTGCGGGTCTGGTCACCATGGAGGCCAATCAGAAGTCTCTTTCTAAGGTAGTCCTTAATGTAAATCCTCTAACCTGCATTACACACAACTGCTGCTTATCATAGATGTGCTCGCTTTGGTTTCACTTCAGGTGACTCTCGCGGAGACGTGTGCCAAGTGTGAGCGTTATATTGGCACTGAGGGAGGAGGGATGGATCAGTCCATTTCTTTCCTGGCCGAGGAGGGAACAGTAAGCCACGTGTATTTCATATTTGTTCAAACAATATACGTGGAATTTGGTTTATTTTTGAAGGGTCGATGGTATGACTTTTTGTTTGTGTGTATGATCATATCTCATTTTTTCAAAAATATATAAAAAATACAATTCATACATACATACAGTGATCGAATATACCTTTTTTATATGATGAACATGTTAAAATTCATCAAATTAATTTAGATATTTTGGGGGGAGTAGTCAAGTTGTCAGGGTGTTGCATTTTGATATTATAATGAAGACTGCCTCATTCAATTTTTTTTAAGCTGTTACTTGTTAAAAATCTCATATAGTACAACGACCCACATTTTTTACATTTATAATTTACTAAATTAAAAATTCATGATGTATAATTTTTTTTTTTTACTTTGAAAATATATATTTAAAAACGTTTTTAAAGTAATGTTTAAAATGTGTTACATGTATTCAAGATTTAAGGAAAATTTAGAAAATTGACATTTGAAAATTGACACCACATGACATTTCTTCTTTTGAAAATTGTATACAAGTTATTTTTTTACCATATAAAACCAACATGAACACATTTCTAAGGCACATGTGTTTTAACGTAGAATTTTAAACCTCTTTTTTAAACATTTTTAACTCTATGCATCTACATTACAAATATGTTTTTGAGGATTTATCTTGATTTGACTTTTTTCCCTCAAGGCAAAGCTGATCGAGTTTAACCCGCTGCGAGCCACAGACGTGAGGATGCCCGACGGGGCGTTCTTTGTAATCGCCAACTGTTGTGTGGAGATGAACAAGGCGGCCTCGTCTCACTTCAGCATGAGGGTGGTGGAGTGCCGCATTGCCACAAAGGTCTGAACGTCAGGGATGCTTCTAGAATGATAGTTTAGTCTTTGTAATATAAGATTTTTTTGTTTGCAAGTTCACCAAACAAAGTACACTACAGTTGAAAAGTTTGGGGTTTTGGAATAAGTCTCTTCTGCTCACCAAGGCTGCATTTCTTTGATCAGAGATATACAGTAAAAATGAAAAGTAATATTGTGAAATATAATTACAATTTAAAATAATTGTTTTCTATTGTAATATGTTTTAAAATGCAATTTATTCCTGTGATCAAAGCTGAATTTTCAGCATCATTACTCCAGTCTTCAGTGTCACATGACCCTTCAGAAATCATTGTAATATGATGATTTGCTGCTCAAGAAACATTTCTCATTATGATCAATGTTGAAAACAGATGTGCTGCTAAACTTTTTTTTATTTTTTTATTGGAAACTGATACATTTTTTCAGCATTCTTTGAATAGAAAGTTCAAAAGAAACTTAGATCAAAACAGCATTTATTTGAAATAGAAGTCTTTGTAACATAAATGTCTTTACTGGATCTTTTTGATCGATTTAATGCACCCTTTCTGGTGAACAGTGGTGTATATATTCTGTAGTTTTAATCATAATAGTGAACGCTTGGGATGTTTGGTTATAAGACCCCAGTGGTGAATTTAAAAGTAAGTACATTTAACATGATTTTACAGTAGGTGGCGCTGCAACCAAATATAATGTGGTATTTTAAGGGCAATAATAAGAACAGTTTTGTGCAGTTGCTGAGATGATTTTAGAAATTTGTTGAAATTGGCACCAGATTTAAATCTACAGATCTACAAATCCAGAAGCAGTTATTAAGCTTTAGGGATTGGCCACTAAATTATTGTTGGTAATGCACAAATTCCTAAAAGTTGATCTAGTTCCCAACCACCTTTGCTTGAGTATACTGATAGTAGAAGGTGTGCATGTGTGCAGATGCTTGCTAAAGCGCGAGATGTGGACTGGCGGCGTCTGCTGAAGCTGGGGGATCTGCAGAAGGAGCTGCAGGCGAGTCTGGAGGAGATGCTGGAGCTGCTGGAGGAGGTGCTTCACCCCGAGCCGTACAGCAGAGACGAGATCTGCGGGACTCTGGGAATCAGCGCAGAAGAGCTGGGTCAAAACATCCTCAGCGCCAACACACAACACGGTGAGAGACAACAGGAGCTCAAAATATGGTCTTACTGGGAAAATATAACAAAACGCTTTTGCAATAAATTTAAATATATTGATTTTATAGATATGATATATACTCTAAATGAGTAGTTTTATATTCCACCGTCGTTTTCAAATTGTAGTTCTTTCCTTCTTTAAAGATAAATAAATAAACATTTCTAATGTTGTGCTTCACCTAGTGGCTGGTTGACTTGGTTCATGACTTAAAGTGCTTTAACAAAGTTTTTTTTTTTTTTTTAATCCCTATCGGAAAAAATATGAATGGACCTTTATTGTAAAGTGTTACCAATATTGCATATTATTGCTGAGACAAATTGTCATTTTGCTCTACATCCTCTTCTGTTTGTTCCCCAGCGACTCAGTTTAAACTGTACCAGCGTGCCAGACACGTGTACGGCGAGGCTGCCCGCGTCCTGCAGTTTAAGGCCGTGTGCGACTCTTCCCCTGCCAACGCCGTCGCTCAGCTGGGCGACCTGATGAACCGCAGCCACGCCAGCTGCCGAGACCTGTACGAGTGCAGCTGCCCTGAGCTGGACCAGCTGGTGGACATCTGTCTGTGAGTGACCATCCTGCTGCCATATCACACATTATACACTTACAGTGGAAAACACTGTCGTAATATGCATTGGGTACACTACTGGTCAAAAGTTTGGAATATTTATTTTGTATGTTTTTAAAAGTCTGCATTTATTTGAGGAAAAATCCAGTAAAAACAGTAATATTGTGAAATATTATTACAATTTAAAAACAACTATTTTCTATTTGACTACATTTTAAAATGTATTTTTTTCCTGTGATGCAAAGCTGCCATTACTGTTTAAATAGATAATCAAAACTTGATACAGTATCATTCAGATGTTTGGGGTATGTTGGATTAAAACATATATATTTTCATTCTTTTGAACTTTCTATTCATCCAAGAATCCTGAAAAACAATGTATTATGTTTTCCACAAAAATATGAAGCAGCACAACTGTTTTTAACACTGAGAATAATATTAAGAAATGTTTCTTGAGCATCAAATCGTCATATTAGACTGATTTCTGAAAGATCATATGACACTGCAGACTGGAGAATTCAGTCTCAAAATTTAAATGCGGAAAATTCAGCTTTGAAAAAATGTTTTGTATGGAATTATTTTTACTTTTTAAAATTATATATATATATAAAAAAATGTTACTGTACTTTTAATCAAATAAATGTATCTTTGGTACATTATTCATTCAAATCTGAATGAATCTGAGTTAATTCACTTATGACCTGTAGTGTACTTCTTCTGTGACGTGGAGTGAGTCGCTTCTGTGGCAAACTACTGGACATCGCTTGAGTCCGTCTAATGAGTTGTAGTTTTAGCAAAACCTCTTCCTCTCTTCACAGGCAGGCGGGCGCCGTGGGGTCGAGGTTGACCGGAGCGGGATGGGGAGGTTGCACGGTTTCCATGGTACCCGGGGAAAAGATCGATTATTTTCTCCGAACCGTGAGTGCACGTTATTACAAGCCTGACGCCCGTCGATCCGCTCTGGAAAAGCAGAGTTTATTCGTGACAAAGCCGGGAGGAGGGGCGGCAATTTTCATAGAGGAATGAAAAGTATCAGAACAATTTTCTCTCGTTTTAGCTACACAATCAAGCCTCAGAAATTGGAGGAGGTGCGTATAATGGCAAATCTGATGAAAGGGACTTTATAAACTCTGAATGGGCATTTTCACTCAGTGATCATTTTATACCCAGTTCGAGGTTGTCAGGGCACTAGTAAAGTACCAAGAATTGCTCTATACATTCCTACTTTGAAAGCGTTCAAGGTCAATATTCAACATTCAATAAAAACATTTCAATGCTTCCAAGCCTCATCATTTACTTTTTTCATTTAATAATAAGCATGTCATTAGTGGTGTTTACTACGGTAAGCAATACACATCACTATTACTGGTGATCATACTTGCGTTTAGTGTTGTGAAAGTATTAATCTAAAGGCGCTTTTAGATTTACTGTTCTTTCACAGGCGGAATAATTTCAATAGGAATCTAAGTAACGTGACAGTGAATTTTGCGTGAGGCGTTGACAATAGACAATTAACTTTTTTTGCTCATGAAATTTCCCCCAAAATTTCACAAATGTGACCCTGCACCTTTAGACGCATACTGCATCATAGCAGAACATCATAGCAACCACCTAGCAACCCCCTGGCAACCACTCAACACCTTGGCAACAACCCACAGCACTCGTGTAAAAAATCTAGTAAAAAAATGTTAAATGAAACATGAAGGCAAACCATCCATTTTAAAATAAATTAAACAATGGCCATTTAATGCATATCATATAAAAAATGACAATGAATTGTATAAAAATCCATGCATTTAAATAAAACCAATAAACAATCTGGCATGGTCTTTGTTGACAAAATTGTACAGCAGAAAAATCTTATACATTCGTCATATATATATATATTTAACATAACATTAAAATAACGTCAACTGTACACTCATAAAAACAAAATGTTGCACGACGCCCCTCGTCAGATAAATTATTTTAGAAAATATTATCTACGTTAAAGTAGGCAATGAGGGCGATGAACAGCTAATATGCCTGTGATACATTCGGAGAGAGAAAAAACCAATGCCGACACGTTTCAAACGACAAACAGAACTGAAAGTACTTCCTTTGATGAAAGGAAAACAAAAAGGCACAAAAATTCCTTCCGTAAAGGATTGTTTGAAAGAAATGCCCACTTTATAGACCTTTGTAGTAGATAGAAGTGTAATTCTAGAAGTTTAATGGTGTAAATGCTTCAGTCTATCGCTTGATGGAAGGCACGACTCAATGAAACTCATTATTCTCACTTCGCTGAGCTGCATGCAAAAGCACTAACTATGGACAAGTGTGGAATGTCTTTACACTTCCTAAGAGGTTTTCTTTTTTTAGAAAAAGAGGTATGTTTAAAACCAAATTTGGCATTTTAAAATCTTTTAAAACTCATTCAATTGTTGAAAAAGCTAGAGTTTGCTTTGCAAAGCCAACGTAAGATTTACAGCCAGTGCTTTTTCTCTGAGGCATTGATCTCGCACATTCCTATTTAGCACTCATCCAGAAGCACGATTCATTTGGGTGTGCATTAGTAAACTGAGGGTATAGAAGCAACTTCCAGGTCTTTAAACATATCCACTGCAGATGGTTGTGTCTGTGTTTATAGTAACAAAACAAGAGGTATTAGTTCACACGCTTGCACTTATTTGCTCCCTTATGCCTTATTACCGCTAGTCTTATTAGACCGATGTCATTTGTTGAACGTAAAGGTTGTGCAGGTTATAGAGCTCGTGGATTTAACGTTTTAGATGTGCCTAAAACATCCGCAAACGTATAAAGGGAAGTTCTTAGAACTCGAAATACGAAAACGGCGCCTTTCTGAGAAAACGTTCGAATCGGTGAGAATACAAAATTAATCTGAGGTTCGTTTTCAAATTCAATGAACGGGTGCCTTGTGAGACGGCAACAGATTTGCATGAGAGTGAGGATTAGGTATCTGTGCTTCATTGTGCTGGCTCTTTGGAGTCTCCTGTGCATGTGTGGCCGTGCCCACGGGCATCTCTGGGAGCCCAGAGTGTGTCTGCCTAAAATCCATTATAATTTCTCACATTAAAGACGGGCACTATTTCCTCTTCCTTCAGTAAAGAAAGAAAAACAGCCCTTTATCTGGCCTCCAAGTCTTCCACCGTTACCTCTTGATTTTGGTGACTTTCCCTCCTAAATCTAGAGGTGGTTGAGGTGGTCTCTTCCGCATCGGTGGTGTTTTTCACCAGGTTGGTGTCCGCAGGGCCTCTCGACGGCGAGGAAAGTGGATACGTGGAAGTAGAGGATGTTGGTACCTTCATGTTCTTGCCGGAGGTGATGAGTTCTCCGTATCCCTGCTGGTGGGCGAAAGCGTACGCCGAGCGCCGAGAACTCGTCCTGCGGACTCTCCTGAGGTTCTGCTCTTGAGGACCCTGCCGCCTAGTGGCCTGCTGAAGTAAACGCACCTGCGGGAGGGCAAACGGTTTCGACAGCTCGTTATGATGTAGGCTACACCACCCCTCAAAAGTTTGTGGTCAGTAAGATTTTCTCTGTTTAAGAAAGAAATTAATACTTTTATTAAGCAAGGTTGCATTGGTGTCAATAAAGACATTTGTATTGTAACAATAGATTTCTATAAATAACTGCTATTCTATTAAACTTTTTTTATTCATCAAAGAACCCTGAATTTTTTTTATTATGGTTTCCACAAAAATGCTAAGCAGCAAAACTGTTTTCATTATTGGTGATAATAATAATAAATGTTTCTTGAGCATCAAATCATCATTATACTGAAGGATCATGTGACACTGAAGACTGAAGTAATGATGTTGAAAATTCAGCTTTCATCACAAGAATAAATTAAAAAATATATATATATTCAAATAAAAAACAGTTATTTTAAATTGTAAAAATATTTCACAATATTGCTATTTTTATCGTTTTTTTAAATCAAATATATGCAGCCTTAGTGAGCAGAAGAGACTCAAAAACATTTAAAAGATCTTCACAACCCCACATTTTTGAACGGTAGTGTATTCACTCATTCATAAGGACATATTAATAATTTTTTTCTTCCCACTGCTGTAAAACACATGTGTATATATATAAACCTTGTCAGTATGTGTTGGATAGAGGTCAGTCCTGATGAATCGGACCGCCACCATGGGCATTATACACACGACTGTGGTGAGGAGGATGACCAGCCACACAATCTTCTGATTCAGAGAGTTACGTGCGGTACCTACAATCAAGCAAAAAAATAATTTAACTTCAGTAATATTTGAAAAAGCTGTTTTATTGTACACCTAATTGTTCCCCTCTTGTTGAGATTATATGATCAGTTGACGACTACTCGCTAATATCTGACCATTTTGGTCGCAGAATGATGCAATCATTGATAACAAAATACTGTGAATATGGTTTTTACAATGGAATTTACAGCAAAAATATGATGTTACATCCACACCAGTAGATGTCAGTATGAAGTCCAACACCAACTGCCTTGGTTGTTTAGGAATTCAAATACAATATATATATATATGGCTAAACAATAAAAAAATACTAAAAGTACATCTCTAAATGCATTTAAATTCTTACCTATGAAAGGAAACTGGTTCGGGAATATGGTAAAAATGCCGTCGCTGTGCAATGCAAAAAGGATCGCAAAGTAAACAGCTAGACTGCCCCATATAAAGAAATGGTTCACAGCGGTCCAGTAGTTGGTGTCAAGCCCAATCTGAAACAAAATGTAATATTTCAACAATTGTTAACAAAAATTGTATAGAAACCCTGTTAAACTCTTATTTTGAATTAGTCTGTGACAGAACATGTGGGCGGAGTTCATATGGCATGTTGTAAAGATCGTATTTACAAGTTGAACGCACATGAACACCACCACAATGTTGTTAATACCAGTGAGAAGCTCAGGATTTTCTTTAATGGTGTGTTCAAGTTCTCCTTGTTAGGGATCTGCCTTCACAGCCTTGTCTGTTCGGTCTTTGTTCAATGTTTCCATGTTTGTTTTGAGCTTGAGCACATGGCTTTGTTTATGTTGGCCATGTGCTCCCCTTGTCTTGCCTTCTTGTTTTCTAGTCCTCATTTCACTAATTGTGCTCACCTGGTCCTCGTGTGCTTTCCTCCCTATATGTTGTGCTTTCTTGCTTCATGTCTTTGCTGGATTGTTGTGTTGTGTTGTGTTTGTAACTTAGGGTACGTTTACACGACAACGATATGCTTAAAACAGAGAAGTTTTTCTGTTGAGTTTTCCACGTACAGACGACGACACCATAGTCAAAACAATCCCCATTCACACGGATCCACGAAAACGCCTAAAAACGCTGCATTCTGCTGCCAGGCCATCTAATACCTAGCTTTCTCTTGTCGTGGACTTGTTTCACTTCAGTGATTTACTTTAAGTGTTTTGTTTTCTTGCCTTATATAGTCACACAACTCTAGTGTTTGCCCTGCCTTGTACTTATTTACTGTTTGAGGGGTTTTGTTCCTGTGTCTTATTTCTCCCCTGTTGTGTGTCTGTGTGTGTTCGAGTCCTGCCCAGCCCGAGACTCCACTGACTGCAATCCTGTACCTGGTGTGTGACGTGTATGCCGGAAGTGAGCTCTCGTGCGTGTACGTCACTCATTGTTTACACAGAACAGAGATTGTAGGTAAGACGAATAATAGAAATGGTACTTATTTGCGCTTATCCGGGATGTTTAAACCGACGTAAAAGAAAACCATTACGTATGTTTTCTTTCCGGCACTTGCGCAGACTAAGCCGTGCGCGCACACGTCACACACCAGGAAGTGCGCGCGACCTCAGATCACTTGGACGTGGTTGTGTACAAGAGGTAAAAATAATGTTCGTTTTCTCACACAAACCGCTCGTTTCGTGTCTTAGGCCATCAATGTGTACTTACGATGGGGAATTGTTCAATTTGGACTTCTCTGTGCATGCTCTTTGAGACAGTGACCGTAGACCTGCATTATATGACTGACAGACAAGAACGGTTTGACCTAAAAATATCACAATTGTAACTACTGCGGAAACAAAGACACCTACATCTTGGATGCCCTTGAGGCAGGGGCGGATCTAGAAAAAAAATCATGGGGTGGCAAGCAGGGTCAGGGATAATTTCTGGGGTGGCGAATGTTTATAGCGGGGGTACGCAAGTTTTGCTTGAGCGCAAGGCAATTTTTCCGTTTAGGTGAAGGCCGAGCCTCCCAAACTTATATAGAAAAGTAGCATTGCCCATATTATAAGTAGTTTTTTTTTTAACTCAGATAAAATTGTAACTTTTGTAAAAAAAAAAAAAAAAAAAAATCATCTTGGGAGCCACAGGAGTTGGCACCTGGCTCCTTATTTAGCTATAAAGTTATTATAATTCTTTGTCCTGTAAAAAAGTACTAACTGAGAGTGAGCCTCTGTAAGCACCTAAGTAGCTTCTAGAGCAGATGTGAGACATCACATTTGTTAAACAGACCAAAAGAACGATTCAATTAATCAGGCTTTGAAGATCTGGATTGCAACTA